>NC_044555.1:63237283-63565498 GCF_007565055.1 Rhinopithecus roxellana | reverse complement strand
CTTCACCTTGGATATGCATTCAAATTACTCGGGGAGCTTTAAAAAATACTGATGATTTGGTGCCACACCCAGACATTATGATATAATTGATCTAGGTGCAGACAGGACTTGAGGGATTTTAAAGGCTTCCAAGGGGATTCTCATGTGAAGCCAAGGGTGAGAACCACTGTTTTGGGCGAGGTGAGAAAGATGCCAGGTATAACCAATGATGGGAATACACCTCCCCCTTTGGAGAAACACTTGTTATTGTTTCTCTGCCTTTAGCCAATGTTTTTAGTGTTTGCATTACAAAGTTAAACTTATGTTTAACTCATTTAAAACATGGCACTTGTTTCTCCTTAGGACAAAGCCACAAGAATGTTGCAAAGCACCTAGCTTTGTTCATCAGAATCAATTTTACTGATGAATGTGCAGTGTACGGATGCATTTCTGTTACTGTGGTGTCATTTCTGAAGATGCTCAACAGCTTAAGGATTTGTTTTTCTGTTTGCTCTATGGCTGCATTGGAGCTTGAAGAAAGTTTAATTTCTCTGCATCGTGTTTGAAATGTTGTATTGTCTCTCTCTACATCAGAAACAAGTTTCTGTGAAGGATGGTGCTGTGAGACTAACACATTGATTTCAGATGGAACTGAAATGCCATTATCTGGTCACAGATCAAATCTGAATCTTTCTCTCTTGAGTATCTTCCAGTGTGTCACTTAGTTTCATGCAATTCCATTTGACTCTTGGGCAGGCTAAGTGGGTTTCTGATGCTTTCTGAGACTAAGCATGAACTTCCAGGCTTGGAAAGAGGAGTTACTTCTCTCTCTCTTGAAAAACCAGAAATAAAAGAAATAGTTTTATTTCTCAACAAGTGGCAGCAATTTAGAAGGTGAACTTTGTGAAGGGACTGAGTTCCAAGACCCTCTAGAGCAATGCTCCTCAGAATGTGGTCCTTGTACTAGTTGCTGGTCTCTGCACCATTTATTACTTGTTCACAAGGAGATAAGGAGTTTGCCCGAGACTGGGAATCAACAATGTCAACAAATTTGTTATTTAGTTCAGTTGATGTTTTTGATTGCAAAACTTTCCATGAAGGAAGCCACACACTGATTTACATTCTGATGCAAGTTCCCTGTCTTACCATGGGCCAGCACCTTGAGTAGCATTTCCCTAGAGGAGGGCCAGAGGTGAGACACTTGTTCCTTTGTCTCTATAGAGACCAATTAGTAAATTAGAAATTAGGAAAGAAAATGCAATGGACTTTTTCAAAGCCACAGTATCTTTTATTCCAGACTGAGTAGTCTCAGTCATTACTAGTTGAGAGCCCATGCGGTTCTGATCAGCAGTTTTGCTAAAGGATTGGTGAGTTGTAGACAGTGAGCCTAGACTAAATAATATCTTAGAAATAAAAGTGATAAGGAAAACCGATGTCTATTAATATTCTATCTTGGCCAGAATATATGGTGGTTGTCCCTAGGGCAGGGAATGTGAATAAACTGCAACGCCAGAGGAATCTGATGTGTTCCCAAATTGGTGCATCATTCTCTTCTTGCAGAAAGCTCTGAAATCGGTTTGTGGAGGGTCAAAAACAACAGTAACCTGTTCTGCTTTGCAGAAAACAGGATTGTACCCATGTTGCTAGCATTTGCTTTGGAATTATCTCATTTCATAAGAATGGAATGCCTAAATAGCATTTTAATGTTTTGACCCTAGTGTAACAACTAGGAGTTCCGGGCAAGGCCATGGCTTTCTTGTTAGTCACCAGAATCAAGCCTGAGAAAGAGCATCTAGGTACTTAGGAAGAAGAAATATTGATGCTGATTTCTGAAAAATGCATAATCTATCACACCACTACACTACGTTGGTCTTTGAGATGAACTGTCCTGTGAATGCTGATCACTCGTTCATTCATTCCCCAGGAGTATATTGCCAGTTAGCATAGCTCATCGATCCTAAGGTGCACATTTTCCTGTTCACATTTTAACATCTCTGAAATGGGCAGTGTCTTACAATTAACGACATCCTTCTCAGTTAAGGTCCTGGTGGGAAACGTGACAGACTCAAATGGGAATTGAGGAGGACAGATTGAAAGGATTGTCTATAATGGTGTGGGCATGGTAAAAGGAACTCAATAAGTGGTGTTGAAGGACTTCAAAGTTACCAGCATTAGGGGACATTTTCTACCATAGGCCTGAAGGGCAAGGGGAGGGAGTGAATACTAGAACCTAGAGTGAACTGTAGGTATAATTTTAGGAGAGGCCACAGGAGAGGAGCTGTGGCAGAGGAACATAGCTATCTTATGTTAAGGTAATTGATGGTAACTAAAGCTTTATGTCTCATGTGGGAATATAATGGAACTAATATTACCTGGCAATAATACAGCAGTCACAGATCGAAAATTTTCTTAAAGGGTTAGATAATAAATAGTTCAGGCTTTATGGGCCATGTGGTCTTTGTCACAACCACTCATCTCTGCCACTGTACCACAAAAGCAGCCATAAACAATATGTAAAAGATTATGTATGGCTATATTCCAATTAAATTTTTACTTGCAAAAACAGATGACCAGCCTGTGGGCTGTAGTTTGCTGACTTCTGAAGTAGATAATAGGAAAATTCTGTGTCCCATCTCAGTTCATCCCTTTTACTCTCAGCATCTACTCTTTTCTTTTGTTTGAATAAAAATCTCATGCTCTCAGGACAAGGGACATCTGAACTATTTATTATGTAGTCCTTTAAGAAAATTTTCTGACCTGTGACTGCTGTATTAATGCCAGATAATACTAGTTCTGTCATACTCCCACATGAAACCTAAAACTTTAGCTGCCATCAGTTCCCTTCACATAAGAGAGCTGGGGAAGATAGAGGTTGGAAGAAACAGTTAATCAACATAAAGATGTTTCAGTCCCTCTTTGGTGACTGGTCATGGTATCTGAGTTGATAATCATTTTAAATTATCCTTTATTCTCTGCCAGCACTTCAACTAGTTGGATTTCTTTATCTGGGGGATTGTCCCAAATCTTCATTCCTGTAGAATATGATTCCTTAATGTTTCTGTTTTTATTGATTGCTGTAGTTTCCCATTGGCCAGGATTATTGATCAAAGGAGTAGTAGGAGATAACTCAGTAAATCCCCTGACCTCTAGACATAGTTCTTGTAACCATTGTGCATGAATAAACCAATTATTTACCCAGCAGCGAATGCAAATAACTCTTTCTCTACCTATAGATTCAGTGGCATGGAGAGCCTGAAATGGTTAAGAGGCATTCTCAGATTCCAATGAAATAGAGTCATGTCAGTTTCCTATGTAAGCATTCCTTCCTTAGACAGTAGAACACTTAGACTCGTGGAACCCAAGTTTATGAAGATAGGTAGGAAAAATGCCTTAAATAGCCTGTTAATATAATCATAATGGGGCCAATTCAAGCTCTAGATCTTAGTTTCTGAACCAATGCCTTTTGGCTACCAGAGAGACAACACCATATGTTGGCTGCTGGTTTAAAGCATATACTATACCATGTAAGTTAACACCCCAGCCTCACTAAATATTGTCTGTCAGCTAATTCGATAACTGAACTTTGATCAAGTCATTCCATTTTTCCATGAAACCAGCTAATTTGGGGTCATAAGGCATGTGGTAAGACTAATAAATTCCATAGCATGAGCCCACAGATGGGCTTTCTTTAGTGCAAAATGAATTTCTTGGTCAGAGGTAACATTGTGTAAGGATATTCTTTGAGTTTAAGTATAGTGGTGGAGTCACATAATAAGTAGAACAGTATATCTTTATTATCTAAAGGCTACATCATCTATCTTAATCTCTATTATAATGTACTCTAGAGAGACCCTGATTGCCATTATATACAAAGTAGCATTCTGATCCATTATAGTGATGACATTTTGCAGTTCCAGATGTGGTATCTTTACTAGAGCAAAACGGTAAAGTCGCTAGTACCTGGTATCCAGCTATTGACTGGGGAAATGCTTTCTTTTTAATTACCATCAACAAACATAATCAGAAGCAGGGCATCTGCTGTAGAGAGCACAGAAAATCTTTTCAAGGGAACATGTATCTTTAAATGACCGTCTTTATTTGTTTTGTTTTTCTTGTTTTTGTTTATTTATTTATTTTTGTTTTTTGTCTTGCTAAATGACCATCTTTACACATTCTAGGAAACCTACAAGAGAATCCATCTTGATTTTTGGCTACTTTATATTTCTTCCAGTGAACAGAGGCGCAACGATTGGAAGACGTTATTTTGGTTTGTTTTTTATTCAAAGACATTGACATGTACTATGCACATATTAATGTACCAAGTGCTGGGAATGCTTCTCAAATATGTGAGCAATACAATCTTGAAATTCTATTTTGAGAGCCTGCTTCCTAAAGAACAGGCCTAATGTCAATTACTGTGTCAATTAGGGTCTCAGCAGGAAACAAATGGAACACTGAAACTGTGGCTGCAACACTGAGGAAAGATTAGTAGAGGGATTATTTATAAAGGTGCAGTCAGGGTCAAGGGAAAACAACAAGGGATGGTTATACTAACAACAACTAGGAGCCTTTACCACTAGTAGGCCTAAAGGATTGGAGGGCAGGAGTGGCTCTGTAGCTCTAGCTGCAGAAGAAGGTAACCTAAAAGAACGATAGCCCTGAGTAGAGGAATGTAGTCACTATCACTTGGTGACCCAGCAGGAGGGAGCCAGGCTGTTAACTATACCAGTCTCACTTTCCTCACACCATTCAATCTCCTACTTCTGGCTTTCTTTGTCCAAACCCAACCAAAATCCAGAAGTTAAGAGAGTCACATTGAAGTAAATCATTAAGGTTCACCTCTTAGGGCATAAAACAGTGTGAAAACAGCAAAGAGAAAATATGCAGGAACAGATGTAGAATCTTAAAACATTATGATTGACAACATTTGTTTCTTCCTTTGTGGTATGTAAAGTAAGGCTGCCTCTTGCAATCAATGATGTCAAAGAGTAAATTAATTCTAGCACATGTAAGTTGTCATAGGACTTTAGAGCTTGAGCAGACTTTGAATATCACGTAGTTCAAGTCTCCCATTTTACAGATGAGAAACTGAGGTTCAGTGAGAGAACCTGTCTTGCTTAAAAGCCACAGCAAGTAGCATAGCCTGGAGAAAGAGCTAGGTTTCTTTCTTTCTTTCTTTCTTTCTTTCTTTCTTTCTTTCTTTCTTTCTTTCTTTCTTTCTTTCTTTCTTTCTTTCTTTCTTTCTTTTTTTTTTTTTTTGGCAGTTTTTACATTTATTTAAACAGAAAACGTGCACACGAGCTGTCTACTCATTTTCTTCACTGCGCAGCCTGGCATTGGGGTTGGTGACTCTGATGGCCAGCTGGGCAGCTCTTTCCACGATGGCTTTGCGGTTCTTGGAGGAAACATTGTGAGCAATCTCGGCACAGTAAGATTTGTTGCACATCAGCAGCACTTCCAGCTCCTTGACGTTGTGGACCAGGAACTTCTGGAATCCACTGGGCAGCATGTGCTTTTTTTTTTGTTGCTCCCATAACCAATGTTGGGCATCAAGGTCTGGCCCTTGAATCTTCTACGAACCCTGTTGTCAATGCCTCTGGGTTTCCGCCAGTTACGCTTAATTTTGACATATCGGTCTGACCGGTGCCGGATAAACTTCTTGGTTCTTTTTTTGACGATCTTGGGCTTCACAAGGGGTCTGAGGGCGGCCATGATGCCGAGGAGGAGATGGCTGCCACCTCCGTAGGCAGCGCCGAGGAAGAGAGAAGGAGAGCTAGGTTTCTTAACTATCAACTCAGTGTTCTTTATAACACATCATCCTCTTTCAAGTTTGGGTTAAACAAAATGTACTTTTGAGTTAAACTTCACATTTATCACTGACTTAAGCCAACTTGGTATCCAAATGCTTTTCTCTACAGTTTATCATCAGCAGCAACACAAATATTGAGTCTTGATTGAAAATAGAAGATATCAGCTAGAAGATGTTTGATTAGTACTATGGAATAAAGCTTTCAGGGACCATCTCCTCAGGTTTAGGGGAGATTGTATCCAAAGTCAGTTGGTCCTCATTCTATTTAGCAGGTTATCAGAATCATCTAGAATAAAAAATATTTAGGTCTTTCATTTCAAGGACTCTGAAATAAAGTCAGATTGCCTGGCTGAGAAATGTCTTCAGGATAGCGACAGTAGAACACACACACACACACACACACACACACACACACACACACACACACACACAGGATGTTAGTAATCAAGCATGTGTGTATGCCAAGAAATAAAAATCAAGGAATAAAAGGGGCTCAAAGAAAAGACTGGTGAATGGGAGTATCTTAGGACAATGTCGGCATCAACTACAACTAACAGGCCATAGTCTCAAGTGTCAATATCAATTCTGCCATTTTCTCTACACCAATGCATTCCACAGTTCATTGTTCTTGCAAATCAACTAAGGATCTTAATAATGAGCATTGTGATTCAGTGGGTATGGGCTGGGGCCCCACATTCTGCATTGACAACAAGCTCCCAGATTCTGGTAATGCTGTTGGTTCATGAATCCCACTTTAAGAGGCACGTCTCCAGCTCACGACAAACACAAGGTTTCTATTTGGGTTGCAGTTTAGTGTAGTGCAAAGAAATTGGGCTTTGGGATCTGAACTGGGAAGTTCCATGTTGGGTGAGGCTGTATTACATACTATCTTTCAACTTGGGCAAGTTACTTAACCTCTATGAGCCTCTTAGTTCTTTTTTAAAAACAGCCTTAAATTAGATAACAATTTGTAAAGTACTTGACACATAGTAGATGCTCGATGAATGTCATTTCTGATCCCTTCCCTTGATTTATTGAGGGGAGGGCAAAGGGAGTAATTGTGTCAGAGTTTAGACGTACAGGAAGATAAATGAGCCAAAACCGAAATGGGAAGGCAGATTCAATAGCTGAGCACCAAGAAGGGTTGTTCAACATCATTCTATTTTAAAAACAGCAACCAGACACCAATCCAATCTGTGTGTCAATTCAGCAAATGTGCTTTCCTCCAAAGACAAATAAGTATAAAGACACGAGGAACAGGTGACGTATAACCCATCTTCAAGAACTCAGGAATAAGAAAACCAAATACTGTATGTTCTCACTTATAAATGAGAGCTAAACATTGAGTGCACATGGACACAAAGAAAGGAACAACAGACACCAGGCCCTACTCGAGGGTGGAGGGTGGGAGAAGAGAGAGGATCGAAAACTGCCTATCAAATGCTATGCTTATTACTGGGATGACAAAATAATCTGTACACCAACCCTGTGGCATGCAATTTACGTATATAACAAACCTTCACACGTACCCCTGAATGTAAAATAAAAGTTAAAAAAAGAACTCAGAAATAACTCAGAACATGTTAGAGATATTAGGAAAGTGAATTTAATGAAAAAAATCACAATTTGCAGCAAGTTCAGGGTGGCACAAAGCTTTTGTCTGGGATGCATGTTATACACAGAAGCTTAGAAGTAGGCATGTTAGGTATTTAAGTATTGCTACTAATTTTGCAATTAGTAGCATGGTAAGACGAGCAATTAGTAAACGTGGCAAGACAAGCACACAGGAACAGTTATTTGTGGCCAATAATAACAAAAAAATCTAGTAGGATAAATAAATAAATAAATAAATAAAAACAGAAAAATTAACAATTAAAAAATTGTTACTGTTTCCTCAGAGTTCTTCTGTCCTTTTCTCTATTTAAAAACAAATAAAAATACTATATTTTACACGTAAAATTTAAGAGGGTAGATTTCACGTTAAGTCTTCTTACCACAATAAAAAGAAATGAACTATAAAGTCACAACAAGAGATGGAGGAACTTTAAATGCCATATTGAAAAGTAAAAGAAGCAAATCCCAAAAGGCTATACATTGCATAATTCTAACTATATGATATTCTGAAAAAAGGCAAAACTATGGAGACAGTTAAAAGACTAGTGGTTGCCATGGTTTAAATCACAGGAGATGTTTTGGGCAGTGAAACTATTCTGTGTTACACTCTAATTGTGTATACATGATATTATAAATTTGTCAAAACTAATAGAACTAAAATACAAAGAGTGAATCCTAATGTAAAGTATGGTCTTTAGTTAATAATAATGCATCAATATGGCTCATCAGTTGCAACAAATGTACCACATCAATGCAATATGTTAATAATAGGAGAAACTCAGGGGGAAGGCAGTATGTGGAAACTCTTGTACTTTCTGCTCAGCATTTCTCTAAACCTAAACTGCTCTGAGAAATAAAGTCTACTAACTAAAAGCAAACAAACAAAAGAGACCAACTTCCTATTAGAACAAGAGTGTAGGAGAGTACATTGGCAGCGGAAGCAAGTGAATGCCATGACAAAGCAGAAATGAACATACTCACGTGTAGGTGACCCACTCTATGGCAGAGTTTGGAAAAGTATCCCTTATTCCTTTCAAAGAAGAGCCCCCATTCCAATGTTTCAGCGACCCAGTGATTTTAGATGTTCTTAGATATTGAAAATGTGTCTTCCTTCTCCAGCCCACTAAACCCCTGAACTTATCTTCAGGTCCCAGAGAGAAACTCTCCTCATGACTACTATGTTCAATCCAGGAATGGAGACCTAGTGCATTCAAAGAGCTGGGCCAATACTTGGGCTGATTATGTGGTGCAGTTCTCAGATGCTCTTTAAGAATTTGTGCGACACATATTTTCAGGTGGACCTGCCTGGTGGAAGGGATTTGAAAGAAGTCCCCAGTGAAGGCAAATGTTCCTTTTCCCAATGTCCTTCGCAATTCCTGTGCCGCCCAAGGTTGCATGCCCCATTCAGCAAAACAAAAGCCCCACATCTAAACAGATCTGTCTTAGGAGGCAATTTATCAGCCATAAATTGCTCTTCATGCATGAGCTCCTCACCCCATCTATCTATTCAAGCAGACATTATTTCTTCCTGCTAATACTATATTCTTCCTGAGAGGAGCTCTCCACCTCATTACATTTTCAGGGATGTTTAGCACCCTTTATAATTTGGCACCCTGGGAAGCTCCCCAGAAGCCCCCTCCTCAGCCTGGCTCTGTGCATTCAGATGCCTTGCAAGCAAGTGACTCTAACAGAGCTGGGCTCTGAGGTGACAGGAAAGAGCTGAAAATGAAGAATAATATTTCCATAAGCCCATGTGGAAAAAAACATGAAGGGCATCTCTTAAGACTCTGGTGTGCACGCCATCAGCCAGAGGGACAATGTAAGAAAATATTTAGGTATTAGGGAAGACAAATTAATGGAGGTGGCGGGGAAGCTCAAAAGTCAAGACTAAGGAAAAGTCCAGATATTTCTTTCTTCAAATCAACTGAAAGCCAATGATCTCTCTTTAAAAATGTCCATTTATGAATAATAAATACTAAGAAAGGATGGAAACACATATACATACCCAATCCCCAATCATTTCAACTACGGGCTCAATCTTGAATGATTGCCATGACTGCTTTGTGATGGAATGGCTTCCTTCCTTGTTTCCAAAGGAGAAAGGTTTAAAAATAAGTCTACTTATTGGGACTTACCGATTCCTGTGGATTTGCACACATGAGCTTCAAGTTTCTACAGACAAAATGAACTATTGACTAAGTAGAAAAAATGTTTGGAAGGAGAAATCGGAATCCTTCCCCAAAGTAAATGTATCTCACAATAAAGAGGAAAAATAAAATATTTAGATTTAAATATCTAGTTCTCTGCCCACCTATAAGAAGACATTTTTTAGAAAATTCTAATTATTTAAACGTTTGCTTTAATTACTATAATGAAATATTTGATTTATGTGCTGTATTAATTTCTGTCTCCTTCAGAGAAAAAGGAAATCAGAGACACATCTTTATTTGTGCTGAAATACTTGAGAGAAAAGTATGATCTACTACCCCATATGAGTGTTTTGGCATTTATAGGCAATACTAACCATATACTCGACTTTAGTTTTCCAAGTATAAAAGAAACCTCCCCCAGAAAATTTTGATAAATTCTGGTGAACTAAATGAGGAACAATTGTTAATCTTTGAAACACTATGCATTACTCATAGCGACAATAGCAGTTTATGTTTCTATGGAAATTGTTTTGACAGCATGGTAAATTTCCTTCTGTAGATAAAGAACATGACTCTACACAACATTATTGTGAAGCTGGCAGGTTTTATGATATCCTGACATGGGGTATAGGGAATGAGACATAGAAAGAGATGGTCATTACACTGGAAGAGAGTGTTGAAGAAAGGGGAGGAAAGATGGTTTGCTTGCAGGTTCCATAATCTGTGGACCAAGAAACTGACCAATTTTTCTTCCCATGAAATTAAATATTTTTTGTAATATTTATTATCTAATCCAATGAAGTATGAAATTTCAGCCTAAAACAAATATATTACCCACAAAGGGTAACCTAGCACAAAATACAGATTTTTTTTTTTATGTTTGCTGCACCTAAACACTGGAGATCACTTAATTGTACATAGAATGCTTAAGACCTAACCCAGCATCTAGGAAAAGAGGGACATAAGAAATTATGAACCACAGAGTAATAGAACTACCTCACCAATAATGACCTTTTTAAAACAATGGATTAGAATCTGCAAAGTATATTTACATATATTACCTTATTTGATATCTTTAGTTACTCCAAAGTAACCTATTTATTTGAATTTTACAGGCAGATAGACATGGCCTATACTGAATAATTAACTTGATTGAAGTCGCATGATTGGTAAGCACTCAATTCAAGACTTGAACTAGTATTCTCTGAGTTGAAGATTAGACTCTTTCCATCCCTTCATGGTTGCCTTGCAATTAATGATCTCTGGGTATGCAAAAGATAGACTACTTCAAGATCAAATTCAAGCAGCCATCATGATGTGGAGTTGGTTTGAAGAATAGAGTTGATATAATTTGTCCTCAAATGCAGTGTTTCTCAAACTGTGATCCATTTGTATTAGATTCACCCAAGAAGCTTGATTTAAATGATTGGGATTGCTGGAGATTTTGTTTAGTAGGCTTGGAGCAATGCTCTGGAATAAATGTATTCAGTTCATACTCCAGATGATTCAGATAGTCCTTTGGAATCCTTGATGTAGTACAATTTTCCTGGCTATTGTTCAGACCTTTCCAGATCTAATTTTTGTTGTACTTTTGCCTGCATGAACATTCCCCTCCTATTTTTCTTCAATTTCAGAGGTCATACATGACACTATTGTAAGAGCAAAACCCTTCTGGCAACTTCTAGAGACAATGTTCACTTTAATGTGAAATGGATACATGGGAGAAAAACAAACATTGATCACAGCCCAAAATGCTACTAGTTCTCACTTTCAGATGCTTCTAGGACTTGATATTTCATTACACTTTACTTCTTTTTTTTTTTTTTTTTTTTTTTTTTGAGACGGAGTCTTGCTCTGCCGCCCAGGCTGGAGTGCAGTGGCCGGATCTCAGCTCACTGCAAGCTCCGCCTCCCGGGTTCACGCCATTCTCCTGCCTCAGCCTCCGAGTAGCTGGGACTACAGGCGCCCGCCACATCGCCCGGCTAGTTTTTTTGTATTTTTTAGTAGAGACAGGGTTTCACCGTGTTAGCCAGGATGGTCTCGATCTCCTGACCTCGTGATCCGCCCGCCTTGGCCTCCCAAAGTGCTGGGATTACAGGCTTGAGCCACCGCGCCCGGCTACACTTTACTTCTAAAGGTGGGGTTTACTCTAATTACTTCCACGGTTTTCTCCTCCTTCACCAAAGGCAAACCTTGGAGCAGTAGGTAACGATGAGACTAATATGACTGTGAATCAGGTGGGCTCAATTCATTCATTAATTACCTAAGTACTTAATGATTATTAGCTATACATTTGTGAACATTTCTTAAGGAAAAAGAGGCCAAGAGTATGAGGCTACTTCAAAATACATTTCTTTATGGTGTTTTCATGGCCTGGAAAATCTACATCCTGATGAGTCCAGCGACAATAACAACATAAATGAAAGGAGAGCTGATTAACAGAATGAATCTACCACATCCTGTACGTGTTATTTATGTGTGCATGGATAAAATCAGGGTTTTAGACTTGTCCATGTCCCTTTTCAACTTGATTTATCTGAGGGAAAAATGACAGTTGAGATCTTCAAAGAAGGAGTAGGACGCCCCATGCAAGGCTGTGGTCTCTTCTTCTGATAAGCTGACATGCGGGGCTGGAAGCATACTTTGTGCTTTGATCTATGCTGAGACAAGCTGGGCCCAACAGTCTAGGGTTGTAACTACAGTACTTGTTGGAAGGTTGCTTTTATAAAAATTAATTTTATTTTTACTTGATAAATAATAATTGTATATATTTGTGGAGTACAATGTGGTGTTTTGATACACATATACACTGTGGAATGAGTAAACCAAGCTAATTGGTATATCCATCACCTCAAATATTTATCATTTCTTTGTGGTGAGAACATTTGAAATCCTCTCTTTTAGCTGTTTTGAAATATACATTATTTTTAAGTATAGTCATTATGCTGTGTCATTGCACAGCATGGCAACTATAGTAAGGTGGCTTTTAAAAGACCAATCAGTAAACGAAATCAGAGATTTTTCTTGATCTAATTGGGCCCCAGTTTCCTTGTCTGTTAATTGGGAGTTAGAAGTGGTGGTTTCTAAAGATGCCTACGTCTAATATTCTATGGTGTTACATTAGTTTGTTTTCACTTATTCCACAAATATATTTTGATTACCTACTGTGAGCTAAGGACCAGGATATAGCTGTAAAAAATATAAATACTGTCTCCGCCCTTCCGAATCTTACATTGTAGGGATGTGGCAGGGAGGAAACAGACACAGATATTAAAGGACTCATTACATTCATAATTTATTATAATTGTGATGTGTGCACTGGAGGGGAAATAGAGGCAGGCCGCTGTGACCTGGTTCAGTAGAGAGTCATCAGGGAAGGTTTCCCTGAGGAGGTAACATTATAGACCTGGATGACTAATGGGAATCAGGCTGACGAAAAGATGGACCAAGAAGATTCCTGGCAAAGGCCATGAGGTGGGATAGAGCCTGGCACAACTGAGAAGAAGAAAAATGAATTCTGTGACTGAAGAGAAGGGGAGGGGCGGCATGGCCTGGGAGAAACTGGCAGTGACCATCTTATGCAGGGCTATGAGCAGGAATTTATATTTTATTCTCAAGACAATGGGAAGCCATGGAGGGTTTTACAGATCACTCTGGGGATGGACAGATAGATCAATAATGGTAAGCAAGTATAGTCAAATGCGAATGGCAGAGCTGAATTTGGGTGGTGGATGTAAGAGTGTTCACTATAAAGTTCTTTCAACTTTTCTGTATATTTGAACATTTTAAAATAACATGCTGAGACAAATCACTCTGGTCACAGTAAGAGGAATAGATTAAGGGAGGACAAAATTGGTGTTATAGTTGGCAGTTAGGAGACTGCTGCAATAATCTTGGAGACGGGTGATGGTGGCTTGGACTAGGGTGGTGCCATGCAGACAGTGAGAATTGGACAGGCTCTAGAGATATTTAGGAGGCAGAATCAATATGATATCCTGATTGATTTTTACCTCAGGATAAGAGAGAGGCAGAAACCAAAGATCAATACCAGGTGTTTGGTTACTGTTACTGGGTGGATGATGGTACCAGGTACTGAGACAGGGCAGGCTGGTGCAGGAATACGTGATGGGAGGCACATGGTGGAATGAAGAGTACAGTTTTTAATCTGTTGAAAACATGAAGTATCCTGGTGGAGATATCATATGGGCGGTTAGATCTGGGTCTGAGGCTGACAGGAAGGATCTGGGTTAGAGATGTGAGTTGGAAGTGAAAAGCGTATGAAACCTTGAGAGTACAGTACACAATAATGCCTGGAAGGCTCTATAAAGTGAGGAGAAAAGAACTGAGCACTGAAGAATCCAATTTTTAATAGCTTTGTAGAGAATGAGTAAAGACAAAGATGAAGCAGTGATTTGTGAAGCAGAAAATAAGGGTCATGTGATATTATACAAGGCCTCTATTGATGGGCTTTTGGGTTGTTTCCCATCTCTTTCAATAAATATCCTTGTATGTACTCTTTTCTCATATATGCATCTATCTCTGTAAGAAAAATACTCAGAAGTGGAATGGTTGGGTAAGATCTATAACTCATTTTGAATTTCAAAGTGTTTATTTTTTGAAGGAAAAGATTGCTTAGAAAAGCCATTAAATATAGATAACTTGGCTAACCATATTTAACGTGGTAGTGGGTAGGACTGGTTAAATAAATTTGATACATCCCTATAATTTAATACCTTGTAGCCATAAAGAAGAATGAGACTGTAGTATTTTCTGATATGGAAGAGGAGAGAAGAAGACTTAACTTTTCACAATTTTGAACTATTTGAATTCTGTGCCATTCACATGCATTACCTATATTTAAACATACTATTTGTAGTTCTAGACCATACTTTTGCCTTTTATTTCCAAGAGCAACACCAATAGGTTTCTGATAGATTTTTGCATACTTGAGTTTTGCATTATGGGAATACCTAGTTAGATGTTGGATTTTATGAAATCACGATACAGAGAGTTGCTTTATGTGTGGCAAAGATCTGAACACATAAAGTTCATGCTCTTCTTGAGTTCAAGTTATAAATTTTAAAATTTATTATTTTTCATATTTATTATTAATGAATAAATCCACTTTGTTGTATCTATTCCAGATATGCTTCCAGATTTCACCATCACCACCCTCTTACCTCCCCTAAAAATGTAATTGAAGACAGAATGAGTCACATCAAGTCTGAAGACATTTTATTTTTCCTATGTGGGAAGCAATGATGATCTTACACTTTTTGTTTTCTGTTTTTAAGAAGGGCAGCACAGGGATATGCGCAGTTTTTCTTTTAAGTACCTTGCTAAGCGACACTAGACTAATAACCATTTTCTAGAATTAGGTGACCTATTTCTGAATAAAATTGAAATTGGATTGCTTATTCCCTTACTAATAATAATACTAAATATATTCTTCAATCAGTTTTCAAAATTCAAGAGGAAATCTAGAAATATGGAACAACTAGCAGGAATAAGCCTGAAGATGATTCTAGCTCTGTTACTACTAAAACTCAGTTTTTAAACTTTTGAGGATTTTATATGAATTCATATGAAAAAATGAGCTCAGAGGCTAGAATATGACTCCAGAACATACCTTGGTCAGGTATGTTCATGCTCAAGTAATCAGACTCTGCTCCAAATTTCTTGACATATGCCCTCTTATCCACCTTAATAAGCATAGCATTATGCCAAGGACTGCAGTGATAAAAGACCACTGGCCTAAGATCGATAGCCTGGATTTAAGTCCAGATTTAGTCACAGCCTCTATATGGCCTTGGGCAAGATATCTCAGCCCTCTGAAATTCACGTTTGGAATCTGCAAAATGAGGAACTGGGCCTGAGGTTCCTTCTAGCTTTAACTTTCTTTGCATCTAAGTTTCGTGGCTCAAGCATCTGGAATTCCAAATGAGAGAAGATATGGTAGATTGAACTGTTGGCCCCAATTCTTCATCCCTTCCTGCATCCTCACTCTTGTCATGGCTTCATTGTGGGCAGTGCATATTTCCCTGCCTCTTCATCTTGGCCATCTGACTTCCTTTGACCAATGAGATATCAGTAGACATGACACAACCAGGGGCTGAAAATGTGCCCGAGCAGTAGGGCTCATCCTATTGCACTTCTGCCATCCAGATGCTCTGGCTATCCCTTGGGCTCAAAGAGGATGAGGCATAAGAAGCCAACCTAGAACCTCAGGCCTGTAGCAGGAAGCAGAAGTGCCATAGCCAGTCTTCAGAACTGTGAGAAAAAGGATTGTCATTTTAAGCCACTGACATTTGGTGTGTTTTTTTTCATTCAGTATTATTGTGACAATAGTTAACCACTGCAAAAGGAGATAAGAAAAACTCAGTGAAGGAGAAAACAAGGGGGCAGAGAGCAGATGGAGTCTTTGATTCTCTCCCATAACAGGGCAGAAGAGAAACAGAAGTAAAATAGCAGGTAGAGTACCTCCTTTTTCATTAAACTAGTCTCATCAATGAACACAATGTGAAAAGGTACATCAATTGACCATTATTTCTCATTTCCTTTTAGTTAATGGCTTAGAACATTTTATAAAATAAATGTTTACAACAGAGCTAACTCTTAGGTCGTCAGTAGGGTGACCCTACATCCCAATTTTCCCAGGTCAATTCTAATCGACATCAATCGTTCTGATGTAGTTATTTAGCTCTCTTTGTTCTCAAAAATAAACTGATTTAGATGATAAATTCTATAGTAATCATAGAAAGCCCTGTCAGTCCATCTTGAAATACTACTTGGTTAATCCACAAGTTTGCTGCAATAACAGGACAACCCCCTTGCTCAAGCAACCATCCCCACAATGCCTTCTTGAGAGCATGTGGATTCCTAGGGTGAGTAAAAAGTGGCCAGGGCCGGGAGCGGTGGCTCACGCCTGTAATCCCAGCACTTTGGGAGGCCGAGGCGGGCGGATCACAAGGTCAGGCGATCGAGACCACAGTGAAACCCTGTCTCTACTAAAAATACAAAAAATTAGCCGGGCGCGGTGGCGGGCGCCTGTAGTCCCAGCTACTGGGGAGGCTGAGGCAGGAGAATGGCGTGAACCCGGGAGGCGGAGCTTGCAGTGAGCCAAGATCGCGCCACTGCACTCCAGCCTGGGCAACAGAGCGAGACTCCGTCTCAAAAAAAAAAAAAAAAAAAAAGTGGCCAGTATCATTTCTTCTAACTTTTCAAGTGATCTACCTTCTCAGTGGTCCCCTTTCTCTTCAAAGGATTTGAGGAAATCTAAAGTAACTTATAATTAGCAAATGGACTACCCCAATCTCAGTTGTAGTTTCAAATGAGCTTGTGCCACTTCTTTTATGGTATAAACCCTTTAAACCTTTGCACAATTTGCTCGTTGACAGGACAGAGTAGTACACTTTCTATCATCCAATCAGGAAGGCCTTGATTGGACGAAAATATATGTTTTTTAGGCACTCAACAAGACCCTAAATGTTCATACTACTGACATCTTTCCCTTCATGTCCCAATACTGTCAGATGAGAAATGGCAGGGAAGCAGAATCCCAGGTCTCAGTTTGCTACTGGTAGGAAAAGACAGCCAGATAGGCCCTGGTGGCCTCATTCTTGGAGAACTGGTCCCTTTAGAGTCTACACTTTCCCATGCTGGAACGAAGCATGAGTACACCCTCAAAAGGAGTTCCAGGGTTGTTGGCCATCCTCTGCCAGAGGCGCTGCTCTTCCCCCTGAGAGTCCATCCAATCCACGTTCTTCCCATGGCTCACACCTGAAGAAACGGAATGGGAACATTATATGTCACACATGAAGTGTTTTTCTCTCCTGCAAGGCATCTATCAACTTCTGAGGGGGCCTTTTGACCAGAGTACCTTTTACTGGCTTGTTCTCACTTAGTATATATATATAGTGAGTGGTATTAGAATTGAATCAATCATTTGCAGCCTGCACTATTCTCTAATGCCTAGGCCATGTGAGGCAAATCAGGGTGGCCCTGGTGACTCACTTGCTCCCTACTTTAGCAGAGAGCTGGTTCATCTGGACTGTGCTAACATGACAGAAGAACGGGATGAATTTGGCTCTCTTTTTCTAACAAGGACACTTTTCTGACCTGGGGAGTTTTCCTTTTAGTGGTATAGATATTCTTGGTGCCCCTTAATCTATAAATAAGTAATTATCACAGTGATAGGACCTTCCTCAACAGAAATATTTACCATGGTGTATGCAGATGGTCTCATCTATGTCTGGCTTAGGCTATGGGATAATGAGAGTTAGGGGGACTGCATGTGCTCTACTACTGTAATCCCTCTTCCAATTCACCCTGTTACAGTTGTGTCTTGTGGCACCAGTGGTGGATTTCCTTGATCTGTTTTTAACAACATTGGTGTTATTTTTATGAAAAAATGATTTCTTTTCAATTCAACCAGTATGAATAATAGCTGCAAGTGCTGGACAGAATTGAGAAGATGATGAAGTAATGTTGGTCTTGAAAGTCGCTCTCCTCCTATCAGAAGGCTGTGCTGTCTTGGTAGTCATCTTCTGAGTAAAATCTGAAGCAAGGTCCAAGAAAGTACTTAAAATTCACTTAGACTAAAGTGTAAATGTTAGTCTACGAAAGGACTGAATATAAACATTATATCTTCCAATCATCTAGCCTAAAGATACAAAGGTACTGTAGTTATATTTGTATTTTAACAATGAATAGATCCTTAGCTAAAGGAATGAAGCATTTGTGGTAATTTCAGGATTTAGCTGAAACTACATATGTATATCCACTGCACATCACACCTGCAAGAATAGTGCCCCCAAATGGGCCCAGTCACAGACCATCCCTGTGGGTCCCCAAATCCCTCACCACTTCCAGAATTCAAACGAACTCCTCCCAGAAAAATGTTGCTGGAAAAGGCCTCCTTGTCCCAGATGGTAAGTTCTAGGCAAACATTCTTTATATCCTGGGGATGGATGCCACTGAACATGAATGTATGATTCCACTGAGGGTTAACACTCTTTTTTATTACTAGAGTTTTGTGCTTGGTGGCTTTGCTATCATCAGGGAGCAGGTAGCTGCAGGAGGAAAAACAATCAAACCATCAGTAAGACAGCAGACAGAAAATGTCAATGTGCACGCAAGTGTGAGGTGTCTATCTGATTTTCCTTTCCAGGCTTCTATATGCTTAAATCTGGATTTATATAGTGGAATGACTTATTATTTTTTGCAAGTGGGACAATAGTAAAATGCCCTCACTCTCCTTTCTAATCCTATTTTCATCCTTCCTTCCATCTTGAAAAGAAAATACCTCCTGCAATAGACACTATTGTATGCCCTGTTTCACATCTTTTTGGCCCTCCTTGGAGCTGACTTGCAGCCAGGATGGGAAGTTCCTGATATGCTTTTAGCTTCCTACCTCAAGTGCCTGTGTCTTTTGACACAAGGAATAAATTCCTCTAATTAAGGAATTTATCTGATGTTGTGTTAGCTGGCTCAGCTTATGTGCAGGAAACTCTGGGATTACTTGGAATTTAATGCCCCTGGGGCAACCTTTAACTGATGAGTTTGAGAAATTGGTGGATAATTCCCCAGCTTCCCTGTGTCTCGAAGTGACAATCCTAAGGTATATTCCACAGAGTTCCTCACTGCTTCCCCAATGGAATCAAGCTCCAGTTGCCCACAGTGGTAACCTGCCCATTAACATATGTTTTAATCAGCTTCTCTTTCTTCCTTGTCTCATTTTCTCCACTTCCTCACTGGTGTTTCCTGAAATCTCTTCAAATAAAACACCTGTATCCTAGGTTTTCTCGACTATGGTCAAAACACTGTATGAGGCTCTAGGTATGTGATAAAAATGGTTGTTTTCCCCCTTCAGGGAGCATACTTTAGAAAAGAAGACATACGTACATATGGAATTAGTACATGGAACAAACATGTAAAGTGCTACAAGCAAATGACTTTACAATAAAGAAGATGTATTAAGTCACTTAAGATTTCATTTCATGTACCAAACAGAGACTGAGTATCTCCTAATATCCATTCTCTCCTTATATTCCTCTAAAAAACTCTGTGTTTTTATTTGAGCACAGTGTTGCCCAGAATGAAGATTACATTTCCCAGCCTTCCTTGCAGCTAGAATAGCCATGTGACTGAGTTCTGGCCAATGGGATATAAGAAGTAGTGCTTATGAAACTACTTCTTACATCTGGAAAGTGTCCTGTCAGCTGGAATTTGTATGGGATAGCTGAAACATGAGCAGCTATCCTAACCCATTAGGTGGATACCATAATGAGATGGAAAAATCCTGGGTCCCTGATAATCATGATGCTTCCATACCTGCCCTGGAGACCTTACCTTCAGTCTTTGTTTACATGTAAGAGAGAAAAAAAACTTGTCTTGTTTAAGCCACTGTTCTTTTGGCTCACAGCCAGACGTATTGTTAATGGATATATTTTATATTATTAAACTTTACAGAGGGTCTATTCTTGATCCCTCACTGTCTTTAAAAAAAATCTCATGTCTTTTTAGAATCAGCCTAGTGTTTAAGTATTATCATAGACAGAATTTACCAGAAAGTTACCGGCTTTTGATTTTCTTTCTAGAACAAAAATAGTCTTTTATTATTTCTGCTTTATAAATTTTCCACAAGATAAAGTGAATACTGCTCCAGAAGATGTCAAGTAGTGCCGCAAGGTCACAATGTGGCCACGGGTTGGGAGCCATCTCCTCATTCCACCAGACAGTGAGCAGCACAGGCTTAAACTGGACGGTAGGGCTAATGACACAAATTGTAACTGCAGTATCCAAAGAAAGCATTTCTTCTATGCTCAAATCTACTGCAAGAAAGAGTGAAGGGCAGATGTGCCAGGATTCAGGCACACACACTCACCAATGGGGAGGCCCCAGAACTGCTTCTCCCCACTACTGGCTTTACCAAAGTTAGAACACGTGGCCAGGCATGGTGGCTCAGGCCTGTAATCCCAGCACTTTGGGAGGCTGAGGCAGGCAGATTACTTGAGGTCGGGAGTTTGAGACCAGCCTGGCCAATGTAGTGAAACCCCACCTCTACTAAAAATACAAAAAAAAAAAAAAATAGCTGGGCATGGTGGCACGCACCTGTAATCCCAGCTACTCAGGAGGCTGAGACATAAGAATCACTTGGACCTGGGAAGCGGAGGTTGCAGTGAGCTGAGATGGTGCCACTGCACTCCAGCCTGGGTGACAGAGCAAAACTCTGTCTCAAAACAAAAATAAAAACAAAAACAAAAACACAACATAACAAAAAACAACAAAAAGGCAAAGTTAGAACATGTGAGAGTGAACCCAAACCATTTCCTTGTAGGAAAAAATACACTTTTCTAATACAGCATGAGAAGAGGAACAATATTGCCATCTGACTCAAAGAATGAACCTCATGGTCTGGCATCATGGGAGTTTGTTTTACCTTATGTGCTTTATGGAGTTCCATGAAGGCAGGGATAATATGTTATTTATTTTTGAAAGCATAGCACCTGGTGCTTAGCACATGTGCATTTTTGTGTGTGTTCGAATGAATGAAAAATAACCTTGCAGTCTTAGTTCCTCAATTTCCAAGATAAAAATATCCAATAGTCAGAAATCAAAAGCGATTTGATGTTTGAGTTGCCTAGAGTTGGGTAAGAATATCTATTTTAAGGGCTGCATTCCCTCAAGAAGCTGCCCTTTGCTCCACAACTTGGGCACAAATGTCAAGCAGGTGGTCTTGGAGCCTCTCCAAAGCACTCGACGGTGGATAAGTCCAGCAAGGATGCTCTGACATCTCTACCTTTTACAATTTCCCCCAAGAGAGAAAAATATCAAGGATTTGGTATTTTGGTTATCGTTGCACATTGCCAGTACAAAATGATAATAATGAAAAATAAAAATACATTACACCTAAAAAATCATATTTTTTTCACTTTTTCAACAAATGAATCTTACAGAAAAAAGTTGACTGTCTTGAGAGTAAGAGTGATGGGAATTCCTGAAATATGTTGGAAACAGAGTGACCGCTAGAATCAGCAGTTCCCTCAACATTTGTGTTGTTTTAGATGTAAGAGCCAGCATTCAAGGGTAGTTCTCACCCATACACTTCTAGTAAACAGAACACGGAAGGCTCACAGCCACCACTGGCTTGTGGATCACAGATCCTTTCATCTCTTATTAAGTATCATCCAGAAAGAGCTAAAACAAAGTTACCCCTTCACAAAGCTATCAGATGTGCCTCCTGACTTCACTGCTGTCAAATTCTTTGCCTCTTTGATGAACACTTCTAGTATTCCTCCAGAGATTACAGGTGACTCCTTCTTCTTTCCCTTTTTAAAAGTCTTATTTCCTGTGTCAGCCACCAAAATGGGGGAATGGTGGGGAGAGAGAACAAAAAATAGATAAATCATGGGTTCCATTTCAAAATTTACAAAGATCATACACAAAGATATATTTCATTTGCTGACTGAATTGGGCCTTTATATTATTGTATATTTTTATTCATTTAAACATTTTTGCCCCCATTGGATTCCTTCCAGATAGGTCTTTCATTTGTGTTTGTTGAAACAAATGAACAAATAAGTTTGAAACTTTAAACACTCCCTTACAAAGTGTATCTTTTCACAGTGTATAAAGGCATGGAATGCCTAAGAGTTTTCCGGAGCACCATTCCTGCTCGTAGTGAGAAATAACTATGATGAAAGCAATATACACACACCACAACTCCGAAAGAGAAAATTCCATAACTCCCTTTGATAGTTTAGTCTTACAAATAGTCAGTTTTAGTCAGAGTCAGCTCTAGAGGCTACAGCCCAAGCAGTTACATTTTAGGGTGAGAGAAATCTCTTTTCCACCTCACTTTTCTATTCTATGAAATACATTCAACATGAATGATATACACCAGTACCACAACCAGCACGTTTATTTAGTACTGTTTTAAGCACTTTACGTATATGAACCTATTTATTCTTCACAACAACCCTTTGAAGTGAGGAAATTGAAGTCAGGAGATAGTGAGTTACTTGCACAAGCTCACACTGAAAAGAGTTATAGTGAATGGGAGGACAGAGGAGGCTGCCTGCAAGAGTTGATGGTAAAAGAAGGGCAAGATAGTTTGGATGCGTATCCTCACCCAAATCTCATGTTGAAATGTAATCTCCACTATCGGAAGTGGGGCCTCGTGGGAGGTGATTGGATCATGGAGTGGATTTCTCATGAGTTGTTTTGCACCGTCCCCTTGGTGCTGTCCTCACGATAGTGAGTGAATTCCTGTAAGATCTGGTTGTTTAAAAGTATGTGGCACCTTCTCTCTCTTGCTCCTGCTCCTGTCATGTGAGACCCCTGCTCTACCTTCACCTTCTGCCATAATTGTAAGTTTCCTGAGGCCTCCTCAGATGCATATGCCTGTTTTATGCTTCCTACATAGTCTGCAGAACCATGAGCAAATTAAACTTCTTTTATTTATACATTACCTGGTCTTGAGTATTTCTTATAGCAATGCAATAACAGCTTAATACAAAGGGGAAGAGAGATTTATAAATTGACTCCATCTGATTTTTTCCTTTAAATCCTGTGTTCTAGAACAACTTCTTCATCAAGACTCCCTGAATAGTTGTGAATGTCATAAATTCATGGAGCAGTTTCCTATGCTTGCCTCCCAGCAGCCTGCCTTCCCCCAACCCTGGGGGAAGATCCTATATCTTTGGGACTAACAGAAAACAAATCTGACCACCAAGGCTGGTTTCTAAGTATGAATTTTGTCCTTTCCTTGTAAGAATCCTGCATTCCTCCATATACGGTATACACATCTCAACTCTCCCCAAAAGACAGTGACACCTAACCCTTTATGTTTTGTTTGTGTAATATGAAAGACATAGAATGCAACCAATCCCTGATTCCCACTACCACACTTCTAGAAACAGAATGCCATTGATCAAAGTCACTGATTTTTACTCTACCTTGGAGTTGTTCTGGTGGAAGCATCAGATTCTCTTCCGGGGGAATGTAACGTAAAACAACTGTCAGCTCTCCTTTGTATTGAAGGCCAATATCAGGAGCAAACTCCACCTGGCCAAGGAGAAACAAGTAAATTGAAAGAGTATGAATGATTTGCTTAGCATTGTAGTCCACATTTGAATGTGCAATATTTACTTGGTGGCGTAAATGTGACAATCCATTCCCATTTCAACTCTGTTGGCTCTCATTGGTTTAAGAGATGCCTTAGGTAAGAGAAAAGAGAAAAGAAAGGCTGGAAAACTCTATGAAGGCATTTGCATATAACCTTTAACATTTAAGTAAAAGGAATTTTAAAGAAGACATATAACTTATATTTGGCCAGTCAATAGATATTGAGCACCTGTGATGCATTGATGACTGGACCTATCACTGAGTTTACATATATAGTTTGGGATGTGAAGAAGCAGGAATAAAAATGCCACTGAAAGTACCTCCAGAAATTACTTCTCCGTGTCATCTTTGATGTCTTTTAAGGCTTTCCCAAGTGATCAAGTGATCAAGAAGGGAAAAGTAGGCAATAATGCTTGATTCACGTGGGGCTGCCAGTCATCAACTGTTAAAAGCAATATTGGTAATTCATATAATCAAAATTCAACATGGAGAAAGTGGTTCACTCAAACATTGTTGGTGGGAATGTAAAATGGTGGAGTCACTCTGGAAAACAGTTTGGCAGCTGCTCGAAAGACTAAACATGCAACTACCATCTAACCAGAAATTGCACTCTTGGTCATTTATCCCAGAGAAATGAAAAAATTATATCCACACAAAACTTGTATACTAGTATTTGTATCTGCTTTATTTGTGATAGTAAAAAACTGGAAACCACATGGATTTCCTTCAACAGGTGAATGGTCAAACAAACTGTGGTACATCCATACCGTGGAATACTATTCATTAACAAAAATAGAATACACTATTGATAAATGCAACACGTTGAATCTCTAGAGAATTATATACTGAGTGAAAAAACGCCCGTCTTAAAATGACATATACTTTATGATTTCATTTATGTAAGTAACATTCTTGAAATGACAAAATTATAGAGATGGAGAACAGATTAGTGGTTGCTAGAAGTTAGGGATGTGAGTAGTGGGAGGGAGTTAGATGTGGTTATAAAAGGTCAACCTGAGGGACACATGTGGTATTAAAGCTGTTCTGTACCTTGACTGTGGTAGTAGATACACAAACCTATAAAGGTGATAAAATTGCATAGAACTAAATATACACACACGTGTGCGCGCGCACACACACACACAAATGAGTACAAAACTGGGAATTCTGAATAAATTTGGTGGATCATATCAATGTCAATATCTTGGTTGTGGCTGGGTGTAGTGGCTCATGCCTGTAATCCCAGCACTTTGGGAGGCCTAGATGGGAGGATCGCTTGAGCCCAGGAGTTTGAGACCAGCCTGGGCAACACAGTGAGACCCCAAGTAGCTGGGCATGGTGGCATGGACCTGTAGTCCCAGCTACTTGGGAGGCTGAGGTGGGAGGATAGCTTGAGCCCAGAAATTTGAGATTATAATGAGCTATGATTTTGACACTGTACTCCAGCCTGGATGCCAGAGTGAGGCCCTGCCTTTAAAAAATTAAGCAAAACCTGGTTTGATATTACAGTACAGCTTTGCTATAGGTTACCATTGGGGAAAATCAAGTAATGAGTACATGGGATCTCTCTGTATTATTTCTTATAACTGCATGTAGATTTACAATCATCTCAAAATATGAAGTTCAAATTAAAGAAAATCAATGTGCACATGCACCCAGAACCTCTGCTCTATAGGTCTCCCACTTGCCACTGAGTCAACTGAACTTTGAGTTCTTTCACAGGTAGAGCAGGAAAGGAAACTTTTGTCCAGGTTTTCCTTTAGAGATCTGACTTCTGAGTCAAGAGCAGAGAACTGCTCTCTCAGAGAGGGCAGAATGAGAGTTCAGAAACCTAGCCCACTCATAGCTAAGCCAGAGACTGTTCAAGACTTGGCATAAATAAACAAATAAATAGTAAGAGAAAATTAAAAATTACTGAGACTATTAAAAAGAAAAGGAATCCTTGCCTGCCTCTCCCTTTTCTTTCCTGCTGGTGATAGTAAAACTTACTAGTAAGGGTGGGAAAAATGCTTGAAATATTTTATTCAACCTTCTTACCCGGGGCAAAAATGAGAATATATGGTAAAATAGACTATCCATCTAATATTTATCTGATTATTTTAGACCAAGTTCCTTGTAAATGGACTCTTCTTTTTGTTTTGACAATCTCAGTAAATTTTAGTTTAGGTGAATATCATAAGTAGAAAATAATAATGGATGTTATGACAGATTAAAGATGGTTACCACTTTTTTGGTACTGTCATCAATGAGAGATGGGGAATTTGTGACCTCTCCTTGGGTCTGGGTCTGAGTGGGCTCTGTGATTGCTTTGACTAGTATTGACTAGTATTATAGAATATGGCAAAAGTGACAATGTGCCAGTTTTGGGGTCCAGGTCTTAAGATTGACAGCTTCTACTTTCTTTCTTGGAATGGGTATTTCTGAATGCTTCCTCTGGGAACCCATGCTAAGAGAGTCCCAAGCCACAGAGACAAGCCGCATGTAGGTGCTCCAGCTGGCAGGCCTAGCTGAGTTTCCAGCCAGCAGCCAACATCATGTGTAAGACATGGAAGTGAGCCAATTCGAACAATCAATACAGTTGAGATTTTCGATGACATCGGCCTCAGTCAACCATCTGGCTGCAGTGGCATGAAAAACCCTAAGTGAGAACTACCTAGATAGCCTAGTTAACCCACATAATCATGAGAGAGAATAAATTCTTGCTGTAAGCCATGAAGGTTTAAGGTAGTTCGGTATACAGAAATAGTCAACCAGAGCAGGCTGTGTTTGCTTTTTGAGTGAGATCTTCGGGTAGGAAAAAGTGATATGTGTAGGAATCACATACTAATATACAGTGTGCTACTAGAGATCAAAAACATGCATTATTGGGATTTACCAACGTTCCATTGGTTTTTAGCTTAAAATATACTGTTGACCCTGTATAAGTATAGACCTCAAGTCTTATGAAAGGAGAACACAATAATGATGAAGCTTGTAGCATTATAATCACATATAAAAAATTAAAGTGGAGAGTCATATTGCAGCCTGCACATGTCTAATGTCTTAGGGTATTTTTGATACTTATACTTTGCCAGGAAATTCCTAAGCAACACCCTCTCCTGGCATAACACCATTGTAATTATCCAACCAACTATTACTCAGAAAAAGTTAGCAGAATCCAATCATATTCAATTCAAGTCTACCAACACATATGGAATGCTTACATTTTTATAAGGCACTTTGCTAAGTGCTGTGGGGACACATGAGACAGACCCTGCTTTCAATGAGTTTTCAGTCTATCTAGTAGACATATTTGCAGTAGCAGGATCTATTAATTCACACTTAGTTAACTGACTCATCAGTTTAATTAGTGTTCTTCATCCCTAGTGAATAGCAGAATCTTTCCTGCAAAGAACATGCATCTGCTCCCATCAGTTGAATTGTATGCACACTGAGAGTCAGCTGCGTTAGTTAGTCCCCCAAACTCTTTAGGCCAGGCATATTTGTGATTGTAATTATATAGTTTAATGTCACATAAATTTATGAGTGCAAAAGACAGCTGCTACTATAACAATTCTGTTGAATACTTTAGAACTAAAGATTTGAAAACAAAGTTGCTATTGGATTATATGTGGGCTTGAATCTATGAAAGGTTAGAAAAAATCATAAATTTTTGAGAAGAATTTGCATTTGATTTACTTTGAAAGTATTCTTATGTTCTTGTTTCATTCGAGAAAAACTCAAATTAGAATCTGCTGATGATGATGCATTAGGAGGATAATTTATGCAAGGAATATATGGCAGAATTTTACTTACTGAACGAAATTCAAACAAAATTAATTGTCTCTGTATCAGAAGACTTGCAAATGAATGTACATTTATTTGGTTTAAGTTAAAAATAAATGTTTAAGAAATGCATTGGGAAGCTATGGTAATCAAAACAGCATGGTACTGGCAAAAGAACAGATACATAACACCAATGGAACAGAATAGAGAGTCCAGAAATAAATTTATGGCCAATTGATTATCAACAAAAGTGCCAAAAATCCACAATGGGGAAAGGACAGTCTCTTTAGTAAACAGTGTTGGGACAACTGAACATCCACATGCAGAAGATTGAAATTGGACCCTTATCTCACACCATATAAAAAATCAACTCAAAGTGGATTAAAGACTTAAGCATGAAACCTGAAACTGTAAAACCACTAGGAAAAACATAGGGGAAAAGCTCCATAACATAGGTCTGGGAAATTTTTTTTATATGACCCTTAAAGCACAAGAAACAAAAGCAAAAATAGGCAAATAGGACTGCCTCAAACTGAACTTCTGCACAGCAAAGAAAACAATCGACAGAGTGAAGAGACAATCTGCAGAATGAGAGAAAATAGTTGCAAATCATACATCTGATATAGTTTAAGTTAAATAATTTAATATCCAAAATACATAAAGAACTCAAGCAATTCAATAGTAAGAAAACAAATATTCCAATTAAATAATGGGCAAAGGATCTTAATAGATATCTCTCAAAAGAAGACATACAAATTGCCAACAGGTGTATGACAAAATGCTCAACATTGCTAATCACCAGGGAAATGCAAATTAAAATCGCAATGAGCTATTACCTTATACCTGTTAGAATGGCTGCTATCAAAAAGACTAAATACAGTGAGTGTTATAGAACCACCGTATATATGATCTAGCAATCCCACTACAGGGTATATAGCCAAATAAAATGAAATCAGTATCTTAAAGAGATCTCTGCACTTTCCTGCTCATTGCAACATGATTCACAATAGCCAACATATAGAAACAACCTAATTGTCTATCAATGGATGAAGTGATAAAGAAAATATGATATATATACACAATGAAATACTATTCAGCCTTAAAAAATAAAATCTTGTCAGTTGCATTTGCAACAACGTGGATAAATCTGGAGGACATTATGTTAATTAAAATAAGCCAGGCACAGAAAGATGAACACTGCACGATCTCACTTATATCTAAAATAGATATAAATCTAAAATAGTGGAATCTAAAATAGTTGAATTAATAGAAGCAGAGAGTAGAGTGGTGGTTATCAGGGGCTGGGGGTGGGGAGAACTGGGGGAGATGTTGGCCAAACAAAATAAAATGTCAGCTAGATAGGAGAAATAAATTTGAGGAATCTCTTTTACAACATGGTGACCATAGTTATTAATAATAACAATGCTTTGTATTCTTGAAAATTGCTAAGAGAGTAAATTTTATGTGTTCTGACCACAAAAAAGTATGCTATGTGAAGTAATGTATATGTTAACTAGATTGATGTAGCCATTCCATAATATATGCATAATTAAAAACCACATTTTACATGATAACTATATACAATTTTTATGTGTTAATTCAAAATAATTAAAAATAAAAGAAAGGCATTGAGTATGTGTGTTTGTATGTGGGTGATTTCTGTGATGTTGTCTATTAACTGACCTACTATTGGTGGTAATTTCTAGGGGAAAAGGGTTTCTACTATACAGAAAGTTCAATGTAAGATAAATGGTGACAGTTATTCCAACACAAGTAAAAATAAAGTATTATGGGAAGGGAGAGATTAATCCAGATTGGGAAAAACAGGTAGCTCTTGCCTGGTCCTTGAAGGATGGGAGACATGATGACAGATAAAGATGGATTGGGAAGGTTAGTCCACGTTGAGAAAGCAGTATGAGCAAAATATGATGGGGTTTGTGTAGAATATGTTTAGGGACTGACAGAAAGTCACATGTGATCAGGGGAGTGTGTACAGGGAGGTAGTAGCAAGGAGGATGGAAATAAGGTGTCAACTCAGGGTTTCCCAGAAGATGCTAAGGCACTAATTTAAGTTACAGTATTTTATTAGGAAGGGTACTGGGGAAGGGGGACTGAAAGTGAAGGAGGTTTAAGGATGTGATTTCAGGCAAAGTTCCATGGAGAGTAACTTTTGTTAAGTCCCATAGGGGTACTCTGGAGATGTGACAGATCACGCTTCAGAGCTGTTCTAATCAGATGCAAGAACGTGGGAGTATTGATGCTCCTTAATCCACCAGTCATTGATCAAGACTCTGCTCACCCCCAGGAGACTTAAATACCCAGGCTATGTTGGCTTTTCTGGCCTGCAAACCAAGCCCTCTCTAGCAGCCTGAGGGCTCTCCTCCTACAATGATTGGCAGCGGTTGGTTGGTGGGAGTGAAAGCAATGGGGAGCCCTGTTTGCAAGAAAATGGGTATGGGTAGAGAACTAACATCTTTTGCTGCTACAGTAGGCTGGGCCATTCAACAGAACACTGAGTGCCGGGGTGAGGGTTAGTATTTATTCAAGCCATATCCAAAAGCAGTAGGGAACCACTGAGACTATCTGAGCAGGGATGTGAAATAAGCAGATGACACCCACCACCTTCTGCTTTCTGAAAAAAAGAGAGGTCCACTTTCCGTCGGAGTAAGGAAGAGACTCCCAGTGCATTTACAGGTGTAACATGGAGTAAGGAATTACAGACAAAAGTCTGCCAAAAAAGAGAGGGTGCCTTTAATCTAGGTATAATTCCGAAGGAACATACATTTACTCTCTGCCTGAAGGCAGAATAAGAGAATGTTTCCTTGGAAAACCACTTAAGCTTGCTGTTGATTTTCAGAGGTCCTTGGTTTATAATAGCACACTCTGGGAAGGCTTGAAAGGCAATTCATACTGATAAAACCTTCTTGTCTAACTACCTGACATGCCTTTCAGAAAGATAATGATTTATAGCTAATAAATAATCCCATGCCATGAAGTAAAATGGAAGTTATACTGTGAAACTACAGTATGTTTGGCATCTTGAGTTCTTTCTCTGCACCAGCCTCCTCACTGGCTTAGCACTGTAGGACCTAGCCCATACAAAGATAGATATTGAGGAAACTTCACTAACAGGGTCAATAAGCAATAAGGCACCATGCCTTTCTGGCACTCCTAGTGCAGAAGTATGTCAGTACTTCTGAATTATTAAGGACTATTAATTCTGATCCCCTATTACTAGGGAAATCAGTCCCTGTAACTCACATTTCACCTTCTCGACTGCATAATCTACAAGAAACGTCAAGTCTCCAAGGCTGCTCATACTACATCTGCAGCTGCTGGAGTGACAATTGCATTGAAATGACCGAGGCAGGAAACTGAAACTGAAGTGCCACTTTACATAGCTGGCTGATAACCAACCACACAGAGCCCAGCTCAGCCTGAGGATGAGCCACTAATGAAGCACAAGGCAGCATATAGAGCATGCCTTTGTGCCTGTCCTCCGCGTTTTCAGAAGACATGATATCTAAGCACGTCTGAGTCTTCAGCTTTTTTTCTATACAGAACAGAGGAAGCTGGGCAGAGGAAGATGGCAGAGGTTAGAGACACTAACTTCTGTTGGATTCTTCAGAAATAGACTCGAAGGTGAAGATTTGTATGCAAGTGAATTATTAAGGAAGTTCTCTTAGAGAGACCAGTAAAGCGGTATGGGAAGCAGAACAGGGACGAGTCTAACCTTGGGCAAAATTCCATGGAAGGTAGCTTCTATGTGAGGTGGTACTATACGTAACACTTTGGAGATTTTCCCACTTTCAGTAAGGGAAGTGGGCCTTCATATTCCCCCACCTATCAGTTATTGATGAAGGGTTGTCATGTGGCAGCGGGTACAAAAATTCCCAGGACTTCTGGCTTTCTGCCTATATAGGCTAAAAGCTACAGTAGCCCGAGGGAAGTCTTCTAAAGAGAGTCTCAGGTGGAGGCTGTTGCGGCGAACCTCCTAACAGACATGGTTAGGAACCTAAGAGGATCTGGCAGAGGGCCCATGGTATTCCACAGTGAATGCAATCTGAACTTTTTTACCTTCAGTAGGCTCAGAAACACTCAGAGATGCTTCCCTCTTATGATAGGCTGTGAACCACTCATTGACAATGTGGAAGTGATTACTGTGGAAAATGCTGATTTCTAAGCACAAAGGATGCCTGGGAGAGGTCTAGGAGAGCTTACATATCCTTCCAGCAAAGTCCTTCAACTATTTCCAGGAAATTGACTGGAAGGATGCTATTGTTCCCTCCTTTAGAACCAGGGTATATTCCGATTGTCTTAAGCCACCTAATGCATCTTACCTCCCTGGCCACAGTCATTAGCTTAGAATAGACAAATGATAGAATTACAATTAGGAGAACCAGACCCAATGCATTGATTTGGCTGTTGGAGGAGGAGGAACTCTCTCCTCTTCTGAATAGTGTGGTGCAAAGATGAAAGGCTTTCAGCCACTGTAGTCATTAGAGAGGCATGCTTGGAGCTAGTCAGGGAGGACAACACTGCATGGAACCTGAAAATGAAGCCAATGAAGTTAAGAAGAGAGACCAAGAAATTCCAAGACCTTGATAAGATTTGAACATCTGGATCAAGCCATGCCTAATCACTGCTGGCCAATAATCTCCCTTTATTTTTTGAGCAGTATGAGCTGGAGTTTCTGTCAGTTGCAATACAAGGACTCCCAAGTCATATGTATACCATTTAACATTTACTGAGAGCTTACAATGTTCCAGATAAAATGCTGACAGCCATGTATACAATGTTTATTCAAGCCTCACCACAGACCTATAAGCTACATCCAATGATTATATTACAACTGAGGACACTAAGGCATAAAAAGTTAAATAATTTGCCCAAGGTCACATGGGCAGTCATGAAGCCAGGATTGAACCAAGTAAGTTTGATTTGAATCCACTGTCTTCATCATAATGTGTTTTTGCCTTTCTGTATATAAAGAATAATCTTTTTTTTTTTTTTTTTTTTTTTTTTTTTTTTTTTTTTTTTTTTTTTTTAATTATACTTTAAGTTCTAGGGTACATGTGCATAACGTGCAGGTTTGTTACATATGTATACTTATGCCATGTTGGTGTGCTGCACCCATCAACTCGTCAGCACCCATCAATTCATCATTTATATCATGTATAACTCCCCAATGCAATCCCTCCCTCCTCCCCCCTCCCCATGATAGACCCCAGTGTGTGATGTTCCCCTTCCCGAGTCCAAGTGATCTCATTGTTCAGTTCCCACCTATGAGTGAGAACATGCGGTGTTTGGTTTTCTCTTCTTGTGATAGTTTGCTAAGAATGATGGTTTCCAGCTGCATCCATGTCCCTACAAAGGACGCAAACTCATCCTTTTTTATGGCTGCATAGTATTCCATGGTGTATATGTGCCATATTTTCTTACTAAAGAGCTTTTGCACAGCAAAAGAAACTACCATCAGAGTGAACAGGCAACCTACAGAATGGGAGAAAATTTTTGCAACCTACTCATCTGACAAAGGGCTAATATCCAGAATCTACAAAGAACTCAAACAAATATACGAGAAAAAAACAAACAACCCCATCAAAAAGTGGGGAAAGGATATGAACAGACATTTCTCAAAAGAAGATATTCATACAGCCAACAGACACATGAAAAAATGCTCATCATCACTGGCCATCAGAGAAATGCAAATCAAAACCACAATGAGATACCATCTCACACCAGTTAGAATGGCAATCATTAAGAAGTCAGGAAACAACAGGTGTTGGAGAGGATGTGGAGAAATAGGAACACTTTTACACTGTTGGTGGGATTGTAAACTAGTTCAACCATTATGGAAAACAGTATGGCAATTCCTCAAGGATCTAGAACTAGATGTACCATATGACCCAGCCATCCCACTACTGGGTATATACCCAAAGGATTATAAATTAGTCTACTACAAAGAATAATCTTTGATTGCATAAATGTGACCTTTACTCACCTCCATTTTGGCTTAAAAAGTACTGTAAATGCATAGAGACTTCAGTCACTTAAAGTGAATCCAAGGCACTGTTGGTCTAGATTAGAACATGCTATACAATATTGGCATTTAATTATCAGCTCTAAGATTTTTTTTTCTGAATGTAACTCAAGGCCTGGGTTGTGAATCCCAAAAGTAGGAACATAAGAAAATCAGATACTTTAGCTACTGGTTATTCCCTCGTATAAGCAAAGGCAAGATCACTCCTGCTTATGGTCTGAATTGTGGAGAATGAGAAATAAAGGTAATGTTTTGAGATTGTTCATGCTGTATGAATTTGGTTTTGCCTATGTGAAAATGAAGACTCTCTAATAAGATCATATAATGTGTTGCTTTCGGTTATCCAATGAGACTGTCAAATAATACAAATTTTTAGCAAAAAATATATATGGTTATGTGGCTTTCATTATACAGAAGACCTATATTGACAAAGAATTTCCAAAGCAGTGGATTTACAACATTTTTATAATATTATTCCAAAATTTGCTGTACAAATTTTTTGCAGATTATCACTTGAAATTTGAAAGTCTTTGAGTTCTTTAGGCCTATGACATCAATTTCATTCATAACTTGTATCATTGCATAACTGACTAATCTAAGAGCATTTCCTACCTTGGGTTGAAGCACAAACCACTCATCAGTTGGATTTTCAAAGTTCCATGAGTCAAAAGGAATCTCTACTTCCCCAAGGAAGCTATTACGTCCAAATCGATCATAGTGCCAGACTGACAGCTGCAGAGTTCTTGTTTCCAGCTGGGTATGGCTGATGGTGTACTGCAAACATTTACAACATTACATTCCACAAGGAGAGCTCTATCCAATTCCACGACAGGTTGAAATTTACTTCCAACATCTTTCAGATCATATACATCAGTAATATGAACAAAACAAACCCAAAGAAAACTCTTTGTTTTCCTTTGTTTCTGCTACAATTGAAGTTCTATGCCATAAACTCATTTTGTACCAGACTTAACATTGAAAGATATTTGAGGTAGTATTTGAGGTAGAGGTAAACTCCAGATACTGTATACAAAGTGTTAGGTGATTGGTTTTTCATTTTCCTTAATTATTTTTCCACACCTACTTTGTAAACTCAAGGTTTAGTATATAAATTCTCCAACTTCTTTCTTATTTTATTCATATGAGAATCCCCAAATCCAGAAAAGAATTGACAATGAGAAACTCACAAACACCAAATTTTATAAAGTCCAGCCTAAGTGCAGAGGTGAAAAGGTGTACATGTGTATTAAACAGAAAGAAGATGTTGCTGGGCTAGCATTTTTTTTTTTGGTAACAACACTATCCAGGGCCACATGCTCACACACCCTCCAACCTTCTGCTTGTTCTATGCAACCACCATCTGGGACACACTTCAGACTGACTGGCTCCTGATCTTGGATTAGTATCTATTCTTGTTCTTGCTGTTATTGTCATAATTAACCTTGGCTCCCTACTTCCTAAATTTACCCTCTCCCTGTATTTGGGCTGATCTTTTCAATCCTGTTATGGCCATTGAATATACCCTCTGCCTGTACTTATTCATTTTTCAGTTTGTTTTGTCTTAATATTAGCTCCTGCTTCCACACATGCTCCCACTGACACATGCAGGCTCATGGCTTTCTGCCCTTACCAATTTCCTCCTAAAATGGACTCTGACTCCATCATTCTTGGGCACAAGCCCATAAATTTCCATAGAATTGGCAATAACTTCTTCATTCCATTCTCCCTGGATGTTTCTTACCAGGCCAGATTGGTCCATAGCAAGAGAAGGGGTTAATTATGTGAAAGCTCATTGGAAAGAGATTCCTATTTTCTGGATCATTGAGTTGGATTGGGCTATATTTTATCTAGGCCACTTTTGTTGAGATTTCTCAAATCTGGCTCTTCATTTCAACTATTCATTAACCACATACTTATATTTAGTCAAATTCTGAAATCCTATCAACAAACAGTATAGATCTATGCTATGTTAGCAGAACAATGAATGTGTGCAAAATGACTGTGAAGTAGTGTCAAAACTGTGACAAACTTCTTTCAAGGAAGTCAGAAAAAGCACTGTTTGCCCAAGGGTAAAACCGATTTTTCTGGCAAGATGCATCAGCACAGATGCAGTTTGACTGGATCATCTCTATTCAAGGTTCAAATTCAGCAGCAGCAGAGACATAAACAGAATAAGAGTGTTTTCGTTTCCTCAAAAGATGTTAGAAAAGTCAAGGGTATTATGTTAATTTATTCAAATTCTAATTTTCTAAAACATATACAAGCCTTGACATGCAAATAAAATGTTCTCTGTAGTTACTTCTAAACCATTGAAGTTGTGAACAGTATCACATGAGTTACTATGAGACCATATTTAATTACCTTTAGTGTTTCATTGAATTCTGGATTGGTGCCTGTTCTGATTTTGGTCTTACGCTTATTGTTCCGGGACTTGTCAGGAAGAAGGTATGACTTGACATAACTATAGGTAAGAAAATATAAATGTAATTATTGTGAAACATCTATTTGCAAGAAATGTTCAAAGACTTCACTGTGAATAAAAGGGGTAAAGGGCCAGTGTGCATGAGAGGAAATACCAAAGAGAATTTTGTCTATGTAAGAGGATACCTTAAAATGAGAACCCTGGGCCTTCCATAAGAGAGAAGTGGTAAAACATAATGATAAAAGAGTGTGGGTTCTGGAGTCAAGCCACCTGGTTTTGAATCACTCCATGCCTCAGAGGTTTTGGTGACCTCAAGAATTTACTAAATAACCACTCTGTGCCTCAGTTTCTTCATCTGTAAAACTGGGAAAATAACAGTGTCTAACTGATGGCCTTGTGAGGATTAAATTAGTTGACACATCCAAGGAGCTACCATATTGTACTACTCAATAAATGTAGTACATTATTAATGTTAACGGTCTCACAAACTTTTCTGGGATTAGATGCTTCTCTATTCCTAGTCTTGCCTTCTGATGTCAGAAAGTGGGGTCAATGGTAATGGGTGAGTGAAAGAAAATAGTGAAAAAGACAAAATAAACAACGACAACCTGAAGTAGTGATAGCAATTCTACCCAACACTTTAGCTTGAGCTATCTCAAGAACCTCTTGAAGCAGGGTATCACAGTAGACTCAGAAATGTACAAGATGTGTACGAGGTTGAAATGTATAAGATGCTACCAGAGTTCTACAGAATATCTGTTGAGTTTTAGAACACCCCTTTCCAAGCTAGTCAAAATAATTACATGGGTCCTGTAGCCTTCTGAAATTTAGTTGAGGAGGCAGGTGGACCAATTTGTAGTCAGAATCCACTCATTTGTCTATCTCAGGGTATTTGGAACCAGGTTCACTGAGTCATTTATTGGACCTAGGTCATCTACTGTGCAGAAAAGGGTTAACATAGTGGGCCTGAGACTATCATTCTTCTAAATGCCTGCTTGCAAATTTGGCCCTTGGGTGGCACCTGGCAACTTGGATTTCAGGAGGATTCCCACCATTCCCAGAGCGGATAAAAGTAGCTTGTTGTTCCTAAATTGTTTGTACAAAGAAAATGGCTTATGCTGAACAGGTTCTTTCCTTCTGAGAGACTGGAAATTGGTATGTGACCAGCTAAATTTCTAACAAGCTTCCTTGGTAGACAACATTTCACAAGTGTTGTCAGAACTCATCGCCAGAGGAATTAAATGCATCCTATGTGACTCCACTGGGAAAGGACCCTTGCAAAGCTTGAGCCTGATCTCCCCTGGACTTTGCCCCATGTGCCTCTTTGCTGATTATAACTGCGTGCAAAGTCCTGCGTCCTCCTAATGAATCATTGAACCTGGCAGTGGTCTTGAGGACCCCTTAGCTTCTCTCCAATGTGCTGTGGTCCATACCTGCCCTCCCGGGCTGATTTCTAGAATCCTGAGAGCCTCATAATTGCCTTTTTGAGTTGTTTAATTGGGTAACAGCTTGGTAATTTTCTCTGGAGGATTTCCCAGAACAAAAATTGACAAGATGCTTTTGTATATCCTGGGTGTGCCAACATGTCAGCATTCTACTTCAAAGAGCTGCCTCTGTGTAAATTTCAAATATGTCAATCCGGAATTATGTTTTAAAAATCAGTTAATCAAGGACACAACCAGCATACATGTGCTTCAGAGAATATTTAGAAGTGTGGTATAGGAGGAACGTGACAATCATCTCTCTGAGAAGACTGAATCAAGAAGAATGCTAAGACTCTTTTGAAAAGGAAACACACATACAGACAAAAAAGGCAGTGATTGAAATAGTCTGAGGAACAAGCTATGTGCTTACGCATCTGTCCTCTGTTTCTTTTCATCTCCTATGGCCAGATTTCTGCAATTCTTGATGAAAATGTAGAGCCCACCAGTTTTGTAGCAGTAGCTGATATGGAGAAGGATTTCACCACTGACTTTCACGTTGCCATAGTCTCCAGTTTCACTGTAAACACTCATCGTGCTGTTAAGACTGGTCTGAAATAAATAAGATGGAAGAAGGCATCTAGTGTCATTCTAATGATCTCTTCACAGAATCAACCGACTTCATTCAATTATAGTTCTTGTTCTTTATAATGATCATGGAAATCTAGGGTGAGGAAAGAAAACAAGAGTCACTTGTTTGGCTGGTATTATATAAAATCCCAGCTGGAGAAAAGACAACAGAGCTAGTACCGTCAGGAGAAAAGGCAGAAAACTTGCTTAGAGGGGAAGCATTTCCTTCTTGGGTTAGAGAATACCCTTTGCTTACTCACTTCTACTAATGAATACATTAGTAGAAGTAATGGTACTTGAGGCATTTCAAATCTCACTTCTCTTCCATCCCTGCAGCTTTCTCCATTTTCACTGGTAGACTCAAGTTCAATCTACTACAAGGTGTAGAATACATTGACTGGGACAAAGAATAGCTTATCTCATATTCTGTGCTACCAGGAGCCACATACTGCTTTCTTTGACACCTACAGGGAGCATCCCATCAGTCTCTGGGGAGCCATAACTGCAGCTTTAACAAGGACATGCCAGAAGAACATCACATACGCACAGCTTCCATGATTTCCCTCAACTGAGTAGCTAGCTGTGTGGCTACATGAGTACTATAAGACCATGGCTTTGTAAATCTGTATAAAGTAGCAACCCACAAAATATACCACTACACAATAAAATCACACACCAACCAATCAGGAAAAAAGTTTTTAAAAAAAGTCCAAATCTACCAGAATCAATGAGGCTTTCGACCAGACACTAATGACATGAGACAGCTTTTAATTTATAGTAGTCCCCCTTACCCACAGTTTCACTTTCCGTAGTTTCAGCTACCCATGGTCAACTGCGGTTCAAAAATATTAAATGGAAAACTCCAGAAACAAACAATTCATAAATTTTAAATTGTATGCTGTTTTGAATATGTGAAAGGAAAATATCCTGGGCACCCAAAATCACCAAGCTAAAGGAAAAAGTCAAGCTGGGAATTGCTGAGAGCAAACCTGCCTCCCATACTATTCAAAGTCACCCCTCTGCTCACTGAGATAAATGCATATCTAAGTGCCTCCTTTGGAAAGGCTAATAAGAAACTCAAAATAATGTAACCATTTGTCTCTTATCTACCTGTGACCTGGAAGTCCCCTCCCCACTTGGAGTTGTCACGCCTTTCCGGACCCAACCAGTATTCATCTTACATATGTTGATTGATGTCTTATGTCTCCCTAAAATGTATAAAACCAAACTGTGCTCTGAGCACCTTGGGCACATGTTGTCAGGACCTCCTGAGGCTGTGTCGGGGTGCTGGTCTTCAACCTAGGCAAAATAAACTTTCTAAATTAACTGAGACCTGCCTCAGATTTTCAGGGTTCACAAGCAGCATGATGAACTCTCACATCATACTGCTGCATCCCACCCTGGGTGTGAAGCCTCTCTCTGTCCAGTTGGAGCCACACTGTAGATGATACTTGCCCATTAGTCACTTAGCTGTCTCAGTTATCAGATTGACTGTCCCGCTATCACAGAGCTTGTGTTCAACTCATTCTTATTTTACTTAATAATGACTCCAAAGTGTAAGAGTAATGATGGTAGTAATTTATATACGTCAAAGAGAAGCCAAAAGTGCTTTCTTTAAGTGAAGATGTGACCTTGGTGCTTCTTGGCTAGGGTTTGGTACTATGCGAGGTTTCAGGCATCCACTGGGGTGGGTGGAATGTATCATCTGTGGATAAAGGTGACTACTGTAAATGTAATAAAATTATGCTTTGGCACTAGAAGTGAAAACTGTGTATCTTAGTAACTGTCACAAAAGACCACCTGGAGGTATTTCATAGCCGACCCAATAGTTTCAAAACCACTTTTCTGTGAACCACTGGGAAGTCAAGACTACAGTAAGTACACAGGGACCTTAGACTGTCCTCTTTTTCATACTTTGCTTTTGGTAAAAGCCATTATGTTCCACCAATTTCTGGGAGTAGAGACTGACCAAAGAACAGGATGTGGGTGATGTGGTCACATGTCTTCTAAGCTTCTTCCCGGGCAAGAGCAGAACAATAATTCCATAATTATTTGGAAATTACAGCTTAAAGAAAGTCAGTGAGTGACCTAATCTGTCTTTCTTATTCCTAAAACAAAGCAACAGAATTTTCATGTTTAGCAGGTGGCTTTGAGCAGTGCTTTTCAAACTTTAATTGCATAGAAATCACCCAGATACCTTTTTAAACTGAAAATGCTTATCTCTTCAGTCTGCGGTGAGGTCTGAGATTTGGCTGTTCTGACAAACTCCTAGGCCTGCAGTTCCCAAACTGTGTATCGAGGTACCACAGAGCACCACAGCAAACTCACAGGGGAATCACAGAAAGATTTTAAATTCTCAAGGGAAACACAAAAACACCTATCAGACACCATGTAAGCTACTAACTAGTAATTCACAGTGTCAACATTAAAACACACTTTATTCTTTTCAATGAACTCCTAGTTGTTTGAAGCTGAGTTTTTGGCAGTTGCTGCAACAAAAAGCAAGTATTGCATAAAAACGAATATGAAATGGGAAATGGAAGTAGTGATGTCCAATCAGATTCCAAGATTTGGTAACTGTGTAGTGCTCAATAGGCACACATATCCTATTAGTGGTAAGTAATAGGTACTATTTAAGGATGAAATAAAAATACTATTTTTCTTTCCATTTACTTGTAGCATTTTTTTCAAATGGCTAGTTAGTTGTTAGGATACAGTGCTTATTAAATGGTTTGGGTCTAACTACTTAATAAATGAACTAGTCAGGTGCTACTTTTAGTGTAGGAGTGCCAGGAAAGAATTACTGAGACACTAGGGGCTTTTTGAACTGAGAAAGTTTTGGGGTATCTGTTCCAAGTGATGCAATGTGCTGGTCCATGGAGATTTGAGTAGCAAAGGTTTCAAGAATAAGCCCCAACCTCCTCGTTACAAATGAGAAAATTGTGGCTCACAAAAATTGTTGGTAGGGCCAAGAAATAAAGCAAGATCTCCAGGTTTCTAGTCTGAGGACTACCCCACCATACCTGATTACCTCCCTATATCACTGATTTGTGTCTATACCACATCTCTGTAGCCACATTTTCAAAGAAAATCCTCTGTAAGCAGAGGGCCCCTATGGATAGAAGGAAATTTAGGAACCCACAAATACGGAGGCTTGTGAGAAATTAAGACAGCTATGGCAATTTTACTACTAACTAAACTATATGCTCTTAACCAAGCTAAGGCTCTGATTTAAAATAGATGTTTACTTCAGAGGTTTTGTTGACAATACATCATTTTAGACCATGTGTCTTTGAGTGGTGTTCGGATTCCAATGTTTAATGAATTGGAATACTTGGGTTCTGATAACCTCATCAATCTTTTAAAAGATAACCTCTGGTTAATTGTATATAAGTCCGAAAAAGATAAATATGGGACAAATTGCTTAATCATAGTTCCCAGGCCATGAAATTTGTGAAGTATGGTTGGAAAGAACAAAAAGGAAAGGTTGAAAACTCACAGTGTCTGAGTCAGCATCAGGCACATTTAGGTAGGTCCACTTCCTGTCAGAACCTGCTTGAGAATTCTTTAGAGAAGTCATCCAAAGATCAAAAGAAAAAAAAGCGTCAGAGCAACAGAAATCAGAGAAGCCAAGAAAAAGACTTACAGACACACAGTTAGATACAAGGACACAGGGCCTTCCTCTCAGAAAAGGCCTTGAACACTAACGTAAGAAAGGACTTTATTTTGTAGGCAGTGGGAAGCTATTGACGGGTTTTGAGTAGCGGACAGACCTGATTGGGCATGTGTTTTAGGAAAATGACTGGCAACAGTCTGGAGGACAGTTGGGGAGTTTAGAGAATGGTGTCAGGGAAATGTGTCAGCAGATAACTGAAAAATAATTTATAGGCTTGAGCTGACTGAGCCTGAACTAGGGAGTGAGGAGATTTTAAAACTTGGGTGAGGACTGTGGAAGAAGGAAGAAATCAGGAGCCTGAGAAAAAACTCATACCAAATTAGACTGAAAGGTACTCTGTGGGCAAAGGGCAAGCAGGATCTTACAATGACTTTTAACTCATTATCACATATTGTTCTAAGAACATTTATATCTCCTTTGGAAATGCACAGAAAATCAAAAAGAGAGAAGAGAAACTTTCCGCACGTCCTAGTGAACTGCTTACAGTTGATAGGCCACTTGCCAGACTGTGGGTGTTTGTAGATAACTGCGAGGACACAAAGGCATCAATGCTTTCTTCAGTCTCTTCCAAGGAGTCCTAAAAAAGAAGGGGAAAAAATCAGTGGGTTGGTTTATTTGTTTTTCTAGAATGTCTTTTCACTTGAAAAACCACTTTCTTTCATAAATGTTTGAGAATCAGATAAAAATATCTAGAAATCCCTCTGTTCCTAGGTTTTTCTCTTTTTCTCTCCAGTCAATCTGAATTATACCATCAGAGAAGAGGGCAGGGATAGTGGGTGGAGAGTGGGGTCTCCTTTCTAATGGTGCTTACTTTATGGAAAGAACATGAAATTTGGAATCATACAGACCTGGGTTCAATTCCTGCCTCTAAGGTGATTCATGTTGGGCAATGTACTTACGTTACTTTAAAATTAAAAAAAAAGAAATTTGTGTGCACGTGCACACACACACACACTGCCAAGGTGGTAGTAAAGTATATCTCAAAAATCTCTCCACTAGGATGAACTAGATATCGGACTCTCATCTCAAATCCCAGATTCTACTTTTCCTTTCCCGTTTCTTTTTCTCCTTCATGATAAAGTGGCTTTTTTTTTTTTTTGCCTAGTTATTTAAGTGATATATTTTCCTAGTAAAAACATTTCAAGCAATATAAATAAATGGAAATTAAAAACTTAGGTCTCTCATTAACATATTAATGATCAAATTCCAATATTTTTGATTATATGATCACATATATATACACAATACACATATACACATAGATAGATTATATCATGCATACTGCTTTTTATTATGGGCACTTTTTTTTTTTGCTTCTCCTCTCCTCCTTCCCCTCCTTTCACACCAGGCAAAATTAATATTTGGCATCCTGCTGCACATATTACATTCCACGTCTTTCTCCTTGTTTACATGAAAAATCATATTAAAACATACACACACAAATCTAAGTATACATTCATGGGAATTTTTTTAACTGTTGTTTTACAAATCAGGATTATGATGTACACTTCTGGGCTTGCTTTAAAAAAGTGTTTATGATAAGATACAGCATATTAAAAAGTACATAAAATGTAGACGTATAGTATAATAACAACATCAAATGATCAAGCAGAAGCTCCCTGTGTATCCTGTCCATATCACAAGCCCCTTCTCCCCCAGGGAATAATTAGTATTTTAACTCTTATGGTTAACCACATCCTTGCTTTTATTTATAGTTTAACTGCATAAGCATATACTCTGAAACAAAAAGATTTTGTTTTGCCTGTTTTTGAACTTCGTGTAAATGCAATTAAATGCTACATATTCCTTTGCATTTTGCTTTTTTTGCTTAATACTGCCTTAAAATTCATCAAAATTGTGGCATATTTTTGTAGCCCATTCATTTTCATTGTCATTTAATATTCCATTGTATGATATCCAAAACTTTATCCATTCTCTTGTTGCTGAATATTTGGGTTATTTTCAGATTTTTTTCTATTGTGACCAACACTGATATGTATATTCTGTGAATATGTATCCTGGTGCATATACACACACCACAGTATACACACAACACAGTATATATATTCACACACTTGAATATATACCAGTGAGAGGAATTGTCAAGTCATGGGGTGAGCATATCTCCACATGCTTATCTACATCATTTTAAAGATAATGTCAAATTTTCAGAAGTAGTTATATCAATTTACAGTCTAATCAGTAGTGTATGAGAGTTCCTGTTGCTCCACATCCTTGCCTGCAAACAGATGGTATTGTTAGATTTTTTTTTCATTTTTGCCAATGCAGTAGATGTTTACAGTCTTCATGATTTTAATTTCCATTTCTCTTTTACTAAGTTGAATACTATTTTGTGATAGTCGGCCAACTGGATTTCCTGTTTTGTGAAATACTTGTTCAAAAATTGCTTTTTTTTATATTGATTTATGGTAAGTTGTCACTTAACGTCATCCATAGGTTCTTGAAAACTGCAACTTTAAGTGAGAGGATGTGCAGCAGGTCCTCAAATAATGTCATTTCATTAAAACATTGATGAGGGAAAAAAGGTTTTGTTATACATCATTTTGCTGAAAGTGGAAGTTTCCAAGAATCTGTTGATGACGTTAAATGAGAACTTATTGTAGTTGCCTTTTTCTCACTGATGATCCCACAAGATGAGTTGGAATACCTTGTAAAATAGCATCTTGTAAGAAAGGGCTGGCTTCATGGATGAATTCTTCTGAACATTTGAGGAAGAATTAATGCCAATTCCTGTCAAATTCTTCCAAAAATTGAAGAGGAGGGAACACTTCCAAACCAATTTTATGAAACCAGCACTACCCTGATAGCAAAGTCAGACAAGGATACTACAAAAAAAAAAAAAAAAAAAAAAAAAAAAAAAAGGGACAATTGCAGGCCAATATCCCTGATAAACCATAGATGCAAAAGTCCTCATCAAAATGCTAGCAAACTGAATTCAGCAGCACATGAAGAAGCTCATTCAACCTGACTAATAAGTGGGATTTATCCTTGGAATGCAATGATGGCTTAACATAAACAAATCAATAGTTGTGATAAACTGCATTAACAGAATGAAGGATAAAACCCATATGATCATCTCAATAGATGCAGAAAAGGCACTTGACAAAATCAACATCTCTCCGTACTAAAAACTCAACAAATTAGATAAAGAAAAAATTTACCTCAACATAAAATCATACAGGGCAAGCTGTTAGCTAGCATTATACCCAACATTGAAAAGCTAAAAACATTTCCTCTGAGATCAGAAAAAATGCAGTATGCCCACTCTTACCAACTCTACTCCATATAGTGCTGGATGTCCTAGCTAGAGCAATCAAACAGGGAAAAGAAATAAAAGGCATCTAAACTGGAAAGGAAGAAGTAAAATTGTGTTTGCAGATGACATGATTTTATATATAGAACACCCTAAAAACTTCAGCAAAAAGGTGCCAAAACTAATAAGCTCTTTAATTCTGAAAAAATGCATCCCTATTCTTTTTTCAAATTGTCCCTTTTCTATATTTTTATGTTTTGCTCTTTCTCGGTATACAATTACCCAGTGATCATCACATAAAGTACCAGTCTTCGTATTTCTTTACTTTCTTTTTAAAAGTGGATATTAAAAAATTCAGACATTCACAAAATAGAATGAATAGCATAATGAACCCTTATAACTGATTACCCAGTTTTAGCAATGATCACTTTTCCAGCTATTTTCCTTGCTGCTTATTTTTTCTCCCACAACTTTATTGAGGTATGACTTACATACCATAACATTTACCTATTGTATATATGCAATTCAGTGATTTTTAGCAAATTTAGAGTTGAGCAAACATCAACATAATCCAGTTTTAGTATATCATCAATCCAGTAAGTTACCCCATGCCTGTTTGCAGTCAGTCCCTACTTCTTCAGTCCCTGGCAACCATTAAACTGCTTTAATCTCCCTATCAATTTTCCTTTCATTGACATTTCATATAAATATAATTATATGATATATAGTTTCACCTGGTTTCTTTCACTTAGCATAATATTTTCAAGGTTCATCCATGTTGTAGTATGTGTCAGTACTTCATTTCTTTTTACTTCTGAATAATATATCATTGTATTCCATCTATTCACCAGACATTATTATTTTCACTTTTTGGTTATTACGAATAATGCTGCTATAACCACTCATGTGTAAGTCTTTATGTGGACATATGTTTTCATTTCTCTTGGGTAGATACCTAGGATCAGAATTGCTATGTCATGTAGTAAATTTATGTTTAACTTTTAAAGAAATTGTGAAACTCTTTTACAGAATGGCTGTAGGTAGCATTTTACATTACCACTAGCAACGTAGGGGGGTTCCAATTTCTCTGCATCCTCATTGACACTTATTATTATGTCTTTTTAATCACACCCATTCAAGGGCGTGTGAAGTGGTATCTCATTGTGATTTTAATTTTTGTTTCTCTGATAACTAATGATGTTGAACATATTTTAATGCGGCTATTAGGCATCTGAAAATTTTCTTTGATTAAATGTCTGTACAAATCTTTTCCCCATTATCTAATATGATTATTTGTCTTTTTGATATTGAATGTAAGGGTTTTAAGAAATACATTCTAGATACAAGTCCTTTAACAAATATATAATTTGAAAATATTTTTCCAGTCTGTGGCTTGACTTTTCATGTCTGTAATGGTGTCTTTTGAAGTGTAAACATTTTTCATTTTGATGAAATTCAATTTATCGGGTTTTTTTTTCTTGAACACATGCATCATGCTTTTGGTGCCATATCTAAGAATTATTTGCCTAACTCAAAGTCATGGAGATTTTCTCCTAGGTTTTCTTTTAGAATTTTATGGTTTCACTTCTTACATATAGGTTTATAATCCATTTTGCATTACTTAGTTTCTGTATGGTATATGTTAAGAGTCAAAGTTATTTTATGTTTTGTGGTATTTGGATATCCAGTTGTCCCAGTATGATTTGTTGAAAAGGTTATTCTTTCCCCCACTGAAGTACCAAAAATCAATTGGCCATAAAGTTTTTTTTTTTTCCTGAAATCTCAATTCTATTCCATTGATTGCCAATGCTTATGTCAATACTGTGTTGTACTAATAACTATAACTGTAGGGTAAGTTTTTAAATCTAGTAGTATAAATCTTCCAACTTTGCTCTTTAAAATTGATTTAGTTATTCTGGGTCCCATATATTTTCATATAAATGGTAGAATCATATTTTCTATTTCTACAAAATTATCCTGCTTGTATTTTGATGGGTTTGCATTGTCTATAAATTTATTTGGAGAGAATTTCCATCTTAAAAATATTGAATCTTCTAATCCATTAACATAGAATATGTTTCTACTAATTTAGGTCTCCTTTAATTCAGAAATATTTTTGTTAATTTCAATGCACATGTCTTAACTTTTAAAAATGAATTTATTTCTTACTTTTGAAAATTATTTTTCATGCTATTATGAATGGACTTATATTCTTAATTTCATTTTCCAATTGATTATTGCTAGTATATATAAATACAGTTGATTTTTGTGTATTAATCTTATCTCCTGCAACCTTGCTGAACTTATCAGTTCTAGTCATATTTTTGTAGATCCTTTAATATCTTCTACATACAGAATCATGTCATTTTCTTCTTTAGTATATTGATATAAATTATGCTGATAAATATATAGATTCATTCTTCCACCCATACTTAGCATAAAACTTACTTATTGCTATTTTTATTCACTGCTAGATTTTAATTGACATTATATTTAAAGTTTTGCATATATATTCATAAACTAGTTTGACTTGTAGTTTTATTTTTTAAACTATTTTAAAAATCAAGTCTGAGTGTCAAGATTATACTGGCTGCATATAATGAATGTAAAGATTTTAAAGGTTTTCTAAGATCAGGAATAGTTTAATAGTTTAATAATGTTGGAATTAGTAATTCTTTAAAGGTTGAACATGAGTAAGCTTTGAAATAATTTGATCTCACTGCCTACCTCTCTTTTGGAGGTAGATTTTAAAGTATTTTCCCAGTTTTTTGTACTACAGAAAATGTTATTTCATTTTATAACTCTAAATTTCCTAGTTTGCTTTGGAAAAACTATCAATACCATTTTACATTTGTGTTCTATTTCTTCCAAGGAGTCCAAATTTTATTATAGTAATTACAGAAATCTAAATATCAGAATATTAGACTGGGAAATAACCTTTACAATAATCTAATTTAACCTTCTCATTCTAGAAATGAGTTCACTGAAACATTAATTTTCACATAATTTTGTCTTAGTTTAGAAGTGAATTTATTGGTGGTAACTTGAGATATAGCAATGTTCATGTAAATATGTAATCAGATATGTCTAATAATATTTGGCTTAGGAAAATGCTAGGATCCCTTATTTCCCAGGTTTAGATTAAGTGATAAGCCTTTAGCCAGAAACTGAAATCCCCAACACGTGTTTTCTTAGACATAACCTTCACTCATTAACATGATTGACCATTATGTTTCCTAAGTTATTCTTTCTGTGTTTATGTGTTGACTGTGAAGACTAACAGGAAGAGATGATTGTATATCCTCTCTTTACTCTCAACTCATCATCACCTAAAAGTGTAACCACTTGCAGCAAGATTATGCCCTTATTTCCTCCTCATCATTATATTTTCTTCCACATCCAACTTACCTTGTCTAAAGCCCCAGGGACAGACTTGCTTCTTATGCTTACAGTATCCTCTAAGTCTTCTGTAAATGACTCACTCAAATCTAACTCAGATCGACTCCGATCTGGAAGGTGGAAAGGAAAAAGAAAGACGTGAGTCATCCTATTTTGTGAGAAGATTTCATTTTTTATTGCGAGTGTTTCACCTTTATTTCAGTTCTTTTTAGGCACAGATCATAAATAGTGCCATGAAAGCAACAGTCGGAGTCAGTAACTTCATACTGTTTATGACAACATACTTCCATTTTTAATAATATTTTGGTAATTGCCTTGGACCAAATTACACTTACGTGTTCATGTTTCCTTCTATCACAGGAGGTTAAATGTTTTACTGTAAAATGCTATGTTTTAAGCTGTTTAAGGCAACTGCTTTGCTCCTAGACTTTAAAAACCTCTCTCAGAATAGGCCCTTAAATTTAGAAAAAAAGAAAACCTTAACAATTCTTGCTTGCAATATTTAGAGAATTCACTGTGTTTTCAGATTTGACACAAAATTCAATGCAACTGATTCTAAACTGCCACTTTGAAGTGATATAATAAGTTCCTTTCACACAAAAAGGAGAGGCTATAGATGCAACGAGAGGAAGTTCTATTTCTTAAGGGACCAAAACATTCTTTCATCAGAAGAACATCTTGTTTTCAGTTTTGAAAATATAAGTTACAGAGTAATACACCTCTTAGTAATGCTGTAGACAGCTTACCAAGTCAGCACAGCTTATTTCCACAAAATAGTTCTATACCAAAGCACTACTGAGATGGATATAGTTACTTATAAATGAGTAAGATTGGAGAGAGTAATCAAGTACTTAAGTTTGAATTGATGAAAAAAATAATGCAGAAGTGCTTAGCATAGGCCTGACACAGAGTATGTACTCAATTAACAGGAGTTGTTGAGTCGAAGTAGTAATGGAGGTAGACCCTATGATGTTGGTTTCTAAATTAGTTTAAAAATTTAATTAACAGGTGAACAGCTTTTTACTCCTGAGCAAAATGTAGCAATAACCACACACATTTAGAAAACCCTTTGGGAGCTGGCTGGCTAGAACAGACACCTCAATTCAGCATACCGAATCCTGCCTTAGGCTTTATGCATATATCATCATTAGGTAACAGGTAGCTTTTTAATGTTGAAGACTTCATCATGATTTTTATTCCATGCATGGGACACAAGCTTCATAATTATGACAAATTTCTCTATTTTCTTAGTCATAGGTATTAACATTTCAAAATGATTAATAGCTGCTTCAGAGGACTGTTGTGATAATGAAGTAAAATGACATATTTGAGTGTATCATGCAAATGAAAGGGGTAATTATTAATATCTTAGTGCTGCTTGCAAATAACTTCTTATTTAAACCACAGAATGATTTTCTTTTTTTTTTTTAATTTTTTTTTATTATACTTTAAATTCTAGGGTACATGTGCATAACGTGCAGGTTTGTTACATATGTATATTTGTGCCATGTTGGTGTGCTGCACCCATCAACTCGTCAGCACCCATCAATTCATCATTTATATCATGTATAACTCCCCAATGCAATCCCTCACCCCTCCCCCCTCCCCATGATAGGCCCCAGTGTGTGATGTTCCCCTTCCCGAGTCCAAGTGATCTCATTGTTCAGTTCCCACCTACGAGTGAGAACATGCTGTGTTTGGTTTTCTCTTCTTGTGATAGTTTGCTAAGAATGATGGTTTCCAGCTGCATCCATGTCCCTACAAAGGACACAAACTCATCCTTTTTTATGGCTGCATAGTATTCCATGGTGTATATGTGCCACATTTTCTTAATCCAGTCTGTCACAGATGGACATTTGGGTTGATTCCAAGTCTTTGCTATTGTGAATAGTGCTGCAATAAACATACGTGTGCATGTGTCTTTGTAGTAGAATAATTTATAATCCTTTGGGTATATACCCAGTAGTGGGATGGCTGGGTCATATGGTACATTTAGTTCTAGATCCTTGAGGAATCACCATACTGTTTTCCACAATGGTTGAACTAGTTTACAATCCCACCAACAGTGTAAAAGTGTTCCTATTTCTCCACATCCCCTCCAGCACCTGTTGTTTCCTGACTTCTTAATGATTGCCATTCTAACTGGTGTGAGATGGTATCTCATTGTGGTTTTGATTTGCATTTCTCTGATGGCGAGTGATGATGAGCATTTTTTCATGTGTCTGTTGGCTGTATGAATGTCTTCTTTTGAGAAATGTCTGTTCATATCCTTTGCCCACTTTTTGATGGGGTTGTTTGTTTTTTTCTTGTATATTTGTTTGAGTTCTTTGTAGATTCTGGATATTAGCCCTTTGTCAGATGAGTAGATTGCAAAAATTTTCTCCCATTCTGTAGGTTGCCTGTTCACTCTGATGGTAGTTTCTTTTGCTGTGCAGAAGCTCTTTAGTTTAATTAGATCCCATTTGTCAATTTTGGCTTTTGCTGCCGTTGCTTTTGGTGTTTTAGACATGAAGTCCTTGCCCATGCCTATGTCCTGAATGGTACTACCTAGATTTTCTTCTAGGGTTTTTATGGTATTAGGTCTAACATTTAAGGCTCTAATCCATCTTGAATTAATCTTCGTATAAGGAGTAAGGAAAGGATCCAGTTTCAGCTTTCTACTTATGGCTAGCCAATTTTCCCAGCACCATTTATTAAATAGGGAATCCTTTCCCCATTTCTTGTTTTTATCAGGTTTGTCAAAGATCAGATGGCTGTAGATGTGTGGTATTATTTCTGAGGACTCTGTTCTGTTCCATTGGTCTATAGCTCTGTTTTGGTACCAGTACCATGCTGTTTTGGTTACTGTAGCCTTGTAGTATAGTTTGAAGTCAGGTAGCGTGACACCTCCAGCTTTGTCCTTTTGACTTAGGATTGTCTTGGCAATGCAGGCTCTTTTTTGGTTCCATATGAACTTTAAAGCAGTTTTTTCCAATTCTGTGAAGAAACTCATTGGTAGCTTGATGGGGATGGCATTGAATCTATAAATAACCTTGGGCAGTATGGCCATTTTCACAATATTGATTCTTCCTATCCATGAGCATGGTATGTTCTTCCATTTGTTTGTGTCCTCTTTGATTTCACTGAGCAGTGGTTTGTAGCTCTCCTTGACAAGGTCCTTTACATCCCTTGTAAGTTGGATTCCTAGGTATTTTATTCTCTTTGAAGCAATTGTGAATGGAAGTCCATTCCTGATTTGGCTCTCTGCTTGTCTGTTACTGGTGTATAAGAATGTTTGTGATTTTTGCACATTAATTTTGTATCCTGAGACTTTGCTGAAGTTGCTTATCAGCTTAAGGAGATTTTGGGCTGAAACGATGGGGTTTTCTAAATATACAATCATGTCATCTGCAAACAGGGACAATTTGACTTCTTCTTTTCCTTACTGAATACCCTTGATTTCTTTCTCTTGCCTGATTGCCCTAGCCAGAACTTCCAACACTATGTTGAATAGGAGTGGTGAGAGAGGGCATCCCTGTCTTGTACCAGTTTTCAAAGGGAATTTTTCCAGTTTTTGCCCATTCAGTATGATATTAGCTGTGGGTTTGTCATAAATAGCGCTTATTATTTTGAGGTACGTTCCATCAATACCGAATTTATTGAGCGTTTTTAGCATGAAGGGCTGTTGAATTTTGTCAAAAGCCTTTTCTGCATCTATTGAGGTAATCATGTGGTTCTTGTCTTTGGTTCTGTTTATATGCTGGATTATGTTTATTGATTTGCGAATGTTGAACCAGCCTTGCATCCCAGGGATGAAGCCCACTTGATCATGGTGGATAAGCTTTTTGATGTGCTGCTGAATCCGGTTTGCCAGTATTTTATTGAGGATTTTTGCATTGATGTTCATCAGGGATATTGGTCTAAAATTCTCTTTTTTTGTTGTGTCTCTGCCAGGCTTTGGTATCAGGATGATGTTGGCCTCATAAAATGAGTTAGGGAGGATTCCCTCTTTTTCTATTGATTGGAATAGTTTCAGAAGGAATGGTACCAGCTCCTCCTTGTACCTCTGGTAGAATTCAGCTGTGAATCCATCTGGTCCTGGACTTTTTTTGGTGGGTAGGCTATTAATTGTTGCCTCAATTTCAGAGCCTGCTATTGGTCTATTCAGGGATTCAACTTCTTCCTGGTTTAGTCTTGGGAGAGTGTAAGTGTCCAGGAAATTATCCATTTCTTCTATATTTTCTAGTTGATTTGCATAGAGGTGTTTATAGTATTCTCTGATGGTAGTTTGTATTTCTGTGGGTTGGTGGTGATATCCCCTTTATCATTTTTTATTGCATCTATTTGATTCCTCTCTCTTTTCTTCTTTATTAGTCTTGCTAGTGGTCTGTCAATTTTGTTGATCTTTTCAAAAAACCAACTCCTGGATTCATTGATTTTTTGGAGGGTTTTTTGTGTCTCTATCTCCTTCAGTTCTGCTCTGATCTTAGTTATTTCCTGCCTTCTGCTAGCTTTTGAATGTGTTTGCTCTTGCCTCTCTAGTTCTTTTAATTGTGATGTTAGAGTGTCAATTTTAGATCTTTCCTACTTTCTCTTGTGGGCATTTAGTGCTATAAATTTCCTTCTACACACTGCTTTAAATGTGTCCCAGAGATTCTGGTATGTTGTATCTTTGTTCTCATTGGTTTCAAAGAACATCTTTATTTCTGCCTTCATTTCATTATGTACCCAGTAGTCATTCAGGAGCAGGTTGTTCAGTTTCCATGTAGTTGAGCGGTTTTGATTGAGTTTCTTAGTCCTGAGTTCTAGTTTCATTGCACTGTGGTCTGAGAGACAGTTTGTTATAATTTCTGTTCTTTTACATTTGCTGAGGAGTGCTTTACTTCCAATTATGTGGTCAATTTTGGAATAAGTGCGATGTGGTGCTGAGAAGAATGTATATTCTGTTGATTTGGGGTGGAGAGTTCTATAGATGTCTATTAGGTCCGCTTGGTGCAGAGATGAGTTCAATTCCTGGATATCCTTGTTAACTTTCTGTCTCGTTGATCTGTCTAATGTTGACAGTGGAGTGTTGAAGTCTCCCATTATTATTGTATGGGAGTCTAAGTCTCTTTGTAAGTCTCTAAGGACTTGCTTTATGAATCTGGGTGCTCCTGTATTGGGTGCATATATATTTAGGATAGTTAGCTCTTCCTGTTGAATTGATCCCTTTACCATTATGTAATGGCCTTCTTTGTCTCTTTTGATCTTTGATGGTTTAAAGTCTGTTTTCTCAGAGACAAGGATTGCAACCCCTGCTTTTTTTTGTTCTCCATTTGCTTGGTAGATCTTCCTCCATCCCTTTATTTTGAGCCTATGTATGTCTCTGCATGTGAGATGGGTCTCCTGAATACAGCAGACTGATGGGTCTTGACTCTTTATCCAGTTTGCCAGTCTGTGTCTTTTAATTGGAGCATTTAGTCCATTTACATTTAAGGTTAATATTGTTATGTGTGAACTTGATCCTGCCATTATGATATTAACTGGTTATTTTGCTCGTTAGTTGATGCAGTTTCTTCCTAGCCTCGATGGTCTTTACATTTTGGCATGTTTTTGCAATGGCTGATACCGGTTGTTCCTTTCCATGTTTAGGGCTTCCTTCAGGGTCTCTTGTAAGGCAGGCCTGGTGGTGACAAAATCTCTAAGCATTTGCTTATCTGTAAAGTATTTTATTTCTCCCTCACTTATGAAACTTAGTTTGGCTGGATATGAAATTCTGGGTTTAAAATTCTTTTCTTTAAGAACGTTGAATATTGGCCCCCACTCTCTTCTGGCTTGTAGAGTTTCTGCCGAGAGATCTGCTGTTAGTCTGATGGGCTTCCCTTTGTGGGTAACCCGACCTTTCTCTCTGGCTGCCCTTAAGATTTTTTCCTTCATTTCAACTTTGGTGAATCTGGCAATTATGTGTCTTGGAGTTGCTCTTCTCGAGGAGTGTCTTTGTGGTGTTCTCTGTATTTCCTGAATTTGAATGTTGGCCTGCCTTACTAGGTTGGGGAAGTTCTCCTGGATGATATCCTGAAGAGTGTTTTCCAACTTGGTTCCATTTTCCCCCTCACTTTCAGGCACCCCAATCAGACGTAGATTTGGTCTTTTTACATAATCCCATACTTCTTGTAGGCTTTGTTCATTTCTTTTTCTTCTTTTTTCTTTTGGTTTCTCTTCTCGCTTCATTTCATTCATTTGATCCTCAATCGCTGATACTCTTTCTTCCAGTTGATCGAGTCGGTTACTGAAGCTTGTGCATTTGTCACGTATTTCTCGTGTCATGGTTTTCATCTCTGTCATTTTGTTTATGACCTTCTCTGCATTAATTAGTCTATCTGTCAATTCTTCCACTCTTTTTTCAAGATTTTTAGTTTCTTTGCGCTGGGTACATAATTCCTCCTTTAGCTCTGAGAAGTTTGATGGACTGAAGCCTTCTTCTCTCATCTCATCAAAGTCATTCTCTCACCAGCTTCGATCCGTTGCTGGTGATGGGCTGCGCTCCTTTGCAGGGGGAGATGCGCTCTTATTTTTTGAATTTCCAGCTTTTCTGCCCTGCTTTTTCCCCATCTTTGTGGTTTTATCTGTCTCTGGTCTTTGATGATGGTGACGTACTGATGGGGTTTTGGTATAGGTGTCCTTCCTGTTTGATAGTTTTCCTTCTGACAGTCAGGACCCTCAGCTATAGGTCTGTTGGAGATTGCTTGAGGTCCACTCCAGACCCTGTTTGCCTGGGTACCGGCAGCAGAGGTTGCAGAAGATAGAATATTGCTGAACAGCGAGTGTACCTGTCTGATTCTTCCTTTGGAAGCTTCCTCTCAGGGGTGTACTCCACCCTGTGAGGTGTGGGGTGTCAGACTGCCCCTAGTGGGGGATGTCTCCCAGTTAGACTACTCAGGGGTCAGGGACCCACCTGAGCAGGCAGTCTGTCCGTTCTCAGATCTCAACCTCCCCGTTGGGAGATCCATTGCTCTCTTCAAAGCTGTCAGACAAAGTCGTTCGCGTCTGCTCAGGCCTCTGCTGTTTCCCCTGTTGTTTTTTTAGCTGAGCCCTGCCCCCAGAGGTGGAGTCTATAGAGACAGGCAGGTTTCCTTGAGCTGCTGTGAGCTCCACCCAGTTCGAGCTTCCCAGCGGCTTTGTTTACCTACTTAAGCCTCAGCAATGGCGGGCGCCCCTCCCCCAGCCTCGCTGCTGCCTTGGGGTTAGATCGCCGCAGACTGCTATGTTAACAATGAGGGAGGCTCCGTGGGCGTGGGACCCTCCCGGCCAGGTGAGGGATATATTCTTCTGGTGTGCCCGTTGCTTAAAGCGTGGTATTGGGGTGGGAGTTACCCGATTTTCCAGGTGTTGTGTGTCTCAGTTCCCCTGGCTAGGAAAAGGGATTCCCTTCCCCCTTGCACTTCCCAGGTGAGGCGATGCCTCGCCCTGCTTCAGCTCTCGCTGGTCAGGCTGCAGCAGCTGACCAGCACTGATTGTCCGGCACTCCCTAGTGAGATGACCCCAGTACCTCAGTTGAAAATGCAGAAATCTGTAGATGCCATCTGGAAGCATCAATAAATTGATAAGTATATGGTGAATTAAAATTACTTTTATAATGTTTTGCTTTCATTAATGTTTGTTATGGCAAAAATGTAAGATTTCCTACAATTTTGTCTTCAAATCCCAATCGAGCCCTTCAAACTTTTATTCAGGTTCTCCAGATTATTTGGAGTTTTTGTTATCAAAGCACAAGGAAAGCTGGCATTCATTATCAGACTTTGCTGCTTTACAATGATTTCAAATCATTTCATGATACAAATAAAGTGCCTCTGACTGGTAGTCAGACCTGGGTAATGGTGCCAACTCTGCCACCAGCTAGCAAATCAAATGACCCTGCTTTGTAAAACAAAAGGAGCACCCTAGGGTCAAAAAAGTAGACAACTTCGGAGCTCTTAGATTAAGATCTCAGAAATCCTACCGTGAGAATCCAGGGAGATAAAGCAATGCCAAAGTACACTGTGAGTAGCAAAACAGTATACAAAGGGGTGTTTTTATGTTTTCACCTTGTTTCATTCCACTCATTTTCATTGTGAGGAGCCCTGAATCCGAAAAGGGTAGTGACTACTAGTCCAGTGCTCCTTCCACTGTATCATGCGGTTCTAAAGGACATCTTTTTCTGTTTACATAAATTTATCCACTTAAAATGTGATAATGTGGAGACAAAGCGAGGTTTGATGACATAAACTTTTCTCTGCATTGGTCTTTTCACTATCTTATTTGCTAAATTTCTTGATTTTCTTCAACCTCCCCACCCTCCATTTTTTGGATATTAAACAGGGAAAGCTTGCTACATTATAAAGGTTGTTGGCACCATTTATTTTACACAAAGGCTAAAGGTTAACTTTTGGAAATGATGAGCTACTTTTATATATGTGTTTACTCGTGCTTTGTGATATTTCTGGATCATTCCAGTCATAAAGACTTATTACATGTACTATTTCTTGCTACCTGTGGAAAGGTATATTTTAAAGAATGTATAACCAACAGTCCATTTACTTTTTATTAGTATGTAGAGGATTTGTATCTAATTCATGAATGTAGTTTTACAATAGTTTGTCATTATAAATGGAGCAAAGTACATTATCTTTATTCCAAAATGTACATTATGTAAGAATTGTAAATATACTTGATTAAGTACTTTGTATGCCAAAAAATTACAATAAGTCAATAAAAATCTCACCTCTGGCTTAAAAAAAAAAAAAAAAAAAAAAAAAAAGAAAATGCAGAAATCACTGGTCTTCTGTGTCGCTGGTGCTGGGAGTTGGAGACTGGAGCTGTTCCTATTCGGCCATCTTGCTCCGCCCCTTCCACAGAATGATTTTCTTTTGTCTTTATGTAGGAAACTTCTGACCACTATATCAATTGAACTACCATTTCCTTGAACTCTGAGCTAGCATTCTTATCTGTCATATCAAATGTATCCTGGAACCGTTTATATTCCCTACATTCAAATATTGATATTCTGATGTAGCACTGAAACTCGGTGATGATGCCTGGCAGGAGTATATACTAAATCAATGGAATTTTCACAAATGTAAGGTGCCCAAAGCATTACCTGGGTCTATCTTCAAGCAGTTCTTATGGAGTGGCCTACCACCATAGGTCAAAGAAGGGATGCTTACTTTTTAAAGCGTGAGACATCCATTTAATGCCATACATAGCAGTCAATTCCATTTGTTTTAGTCATTTTAGACAACAGAGTAGGCATGTTGTAAATACCCACCTGAGGAGAGAGAGGTTCCAGACACTGCTATGGAAGGTGTGCCAGAAGTGTTTCTGCAGTGACTCTTTGTGAACTCCTGAGAGGTACCTTCAATAGCAGCCAAATCTGTGCAATTTTCAAAACCATACTCCTTCCCACAAAGCAAAAATGAGAAAAACAAATTATACTGACTGTAATTTACTACAAAATTCATCTATATAAAATATACTCCAAAACACCTTTATATGTATTACTATTTAGGAGGACCTAATTGACATTTGAAGGACCCTCACCAGGAGTCTATGTAACTCCAAAATTTACCATCAATAATTGCTATCCAAAATCTATTCCAAGATGTTTGTTAATTAGTGCAAAAGGTATCTGGACAATTTCTCATTCCCCAAATCAATGAGTGTTCTAATATACGATTAATAAGAAAGATTATACAGGTACCCTCAATCTTATATGAACTATGTATAATAATCTGGCAAGATTCAGGCTTAAAACTCTGTTTGGTCCTATTTTGTTCCCTCTTTCAACATACCCTCTCTTCAACCATCCCTTACCTCTTCCACTCCCATTTAACAGAACTCCATGTACCTTTTCCATCTAGAAGGCTGGCTGGTCAGAATATGGATGGTTACATCTATTTTGGAATGACTTTCATGCATGGTACTTATCAATGTTCATAAAATGATAAAGAGAGAAAAATTCCCAAGCTCACAGGAATAGTATTCTTTTGTGTGGTGTCTGCTTGTAAATAAATGCTTGTACATGTGGCAGAATTCAGTCTGGGACTTGCTTTCATTGTAACATATGTTAAAGAAAATTCTGTCCAAACTTTGCCATGACCATAGACCCAACTTTGTCTGTGACCTTTGCCCTGCTGTAGACCAAGGCAGGGCTTGACTGCTGCCTCATCTGAAGCTTGCTTGAGTGTTAAAACAACAGCTACAACAAATTTTGGACCTTTCCAGAACTGGGCTGAGGTTAAGTGTCCATTCAAATTACATCATGGTATGATAATGATCAAATCTAAAACAGATTTTTCACTTCTCCCTTCTATAAACAATCAAAAAGTGTCTTTTGAAACCCTAGAGGAAGAATTTCCTCCCTGTTTCCCATACCTTAGACATTCAGGAACACTTTGATGAACTCACTACAGTGAAATGTGGCTTTCACTTGCTTAGCATGCTAATTGATTCAGTTTCAATTTAGACTGTTTTTAGTATCTTATTATTCTCCAACACATAATACCTGTAGCAGGAGGTATATAGCTCCTAACTTCCTCTAATTGCCATAGACAAGCAAAGTTTATCAAGAGTGTGACAGAGGTCAATTTGATAAATTAGTTTAGGTCAATTTTCAACACCTCTTCAAAAAGTCATTCACACATGGAGTCCTCTAATGAAGCAAGACCAAGTTCCTTGGAGGCAACTACATTAATGGCAAGTTTTCCCACAGGTGATCTGTGAGTATCATTAGTATTGTGCAATAATAGGCCAATTAATATTGCAGTGTCATTAACAAGCAATACATACCCCAAAGGTTCAGGATGTCAAGCCTAAAATTAATAGGTTACATCATAGTAGAGGACAGGTTAGAGACTTTCATGCTCTAAAAGTTTTCTGTGATGGTTAATATTAGGTATCTACTTGATTGGATTGAGGGATGCCTAGATGGCTGATAAAGTATTATTCTGGGTGCGTCTGTGAGGTTGTTGCCAGAGGAGACTGACATTGGAGTCAGTGGACTGAGAGAGGAAGACCTACTCCCAGTGTGGAGTGGGCACCATCCAATCAGCTGCCAGTGTGGCTAGAACAAAGCACATGAAATAACAGGGATAAGCAGCTTGTTTGCTGAATCTGCTCGCTCTTTCTCTTCCCAAGCTGCACCAGACACTTGGCTTCCTCTCCTCCTGTCCTTGGACATCAGACTCCAGGTTCTTCAGCCTTTAGACTCTGGGACTTACACGAGCAGCCTCCCAGGGGCTCTTGGGCTTTCAGCTTCAGACTAGGGTTACGTTGTCAGCATCCCTGGTTTTGAGGCATTTGGACTTGGATTGAGCCATCCTACTGTCTTCTCTCTTTCCACAACTTGCAGACAGCCTATCGTGGGACGTTGTCTTGTAATTGTGTGAACAAATTCTCCCTAATAAACTCACTTATATATGTCTGCATATATCTTATCAGTTCTATCCCTGTGGAGATCCCTGACTAATATATTTTCTTTCATGCTAAAGCAGAAAAGAACATTGAAACAAAGAGAGGCTAAGAAATGGGAGAAATTGAGAAGTTGTTACCTTGCTCATCATCTAATGCTATGTACTTCCCATCTAAGGCTATAAACTTCCCTTTATAATGAAAGAGCAAATGTACTTTATAAACTACTGTGCTGTCTTATTTTTATTCAATAGAAAGTACTTCTCTTTGTTTCTCTTTTTTTCTCTTAGAAAAGACCAACTTAGACCACATAGATTGCAAGAATGAGCTCAACATAGGCACTGTCTGCTATGTATATGTACATATAGTCTACTAAATTGCAGGGAATTTCTGTTGGGGAAATCTGGGCGCTGTTAAACAAAGAAATACACAAGTAGGGGCTGTGAGTTTTGAGGGTATTGGCACATGAAAAGGGTGATTTCCCCCCAATAATCTCAAATTGTACGTAGGAAGATAAACTTTGTTGTGAGAATAAACTTGATTAACTTATTGCTACCCACTGGGACAACTGTACTAGATGTTAAATTTTTAAAAATATTTCTGTGTCAGTTGATAAACAGCACTACTCCCAGTCCACCCCCCACTTCCCTGTGCTCATCCTCATCCATAAGCCCAGGTCTCCCCATAATTCAGATCTAGTGCATGACATGGAAGGGTCCCCAGGATACTGCCCCAGCCTTGTGCCAGTGTCTGTTGTGATTTCTCAACGTCCCTGCCAGACTGGTCACTAAGTAGTTTGAATATCATTCCTCTTTAGATTCCAAGAGTTGAGTGTATTTGTCAACTATCCATGCACCTTTCTAGCTATTGAACAGAAATGACTTGCTGACCTTAGCATAAATATTTATGAAATTTTAAATATTCCTTTTACCTTAGCAACTACAAGTTAGACTATAAATGTTTAAATAAATCTATTATTGTTATTCAGTCTGTCTGAATGCCTTAACGGAATTTGACTACTCGCCACCTCCACTATCTCTTTGTTTCAAAACCCAGTCTGTCACATGGGGTATGATAATGGCTTACTGATTGCTTTTCTGGCTTTCACTCTTGTTCTCCTACAGCTGGTTCTCAGCACAACCCCCAAATCCTGCTTAAAGAGAAGGCAGATTATGTTACTCTTCTGCTCTAAAACCTCCATCTTAATCAGTGTGAATGTTGACTGCACACATTACTCTTCAAGGCTCTCTCCAGCCCTATGACCTCTTTGGATTCATTTCCTAGTTCACTTTGCCTCATTCACTCACCACAGCTGCATTGGCCTCCTTCCTCTTCCTTGAACATACCAGGTGTGCTCCCACCTCAGGGGCTCCACACTGGCTGTTCTTCTAGAGGCATTAAAAATATTTTAGAAACTGGCTGAGCAAGGGCACTGACCAATCAAGATGGAGGCCAGCTACAAGGAAGTGGAGCAGCCTTCCCTGCATGTACCTGCTGAATATCAGTGCTGTCTCTGGCTGGTGGAACACCGTGCCCCAGAAAACTACATTGCTAATTCTTTCACTTCCTTCAAGTCTTTGCTTGACTAGAGTCTGTTATATAGTAGGTTCTCATTAAATGTTGGTTGAGTCAAAAATTGTTTGTATTGTATGAACTCACTGCTCATATAAAGATTTATCAAATATAGATGCCAGCAATGTGGATGGAGCTTCCTGCTAAATAAAAAAATCTAGTATATGCTAATTCATTCCAAATACAACTTCCAACGGAATATTTAATAAAAGAGAACATTTTTCCCAAAATAGTTTTTTCATATTCTCTTTTAAAAGAGAACACCAATAGAAAATATAATTGATCACATATATATATATATATATAAAATGCAATTTAAGCCTTCATTATGTGTTGACCCCCTATTTTAACAGAGGTATAGAAAAGAAAACTATAAAAATTTCTATTTTAAAAATTAGATAAAAGTTCTACTTTTCCAGATTTAAAACAGTTTGGAAAAATTTGTGCACTCAACCTATGAATATTTTCTCTAAAGAGTAACAGAGAGGATCAAAATCAGAGCCTTCTAAAATGTTTTATATTTATTTAAACCATATAGCAATTTAAACCTCCATCATACAAGTGTTACCTTTGAACCTGCTCTTTCCCTTCCCTTTTCCACTTTGGCTTTCCTTCCAGGAGCTAAGATGCAGGAGGTTCAGTCCTGATGAAGCTTCTACCTTTAAAGAGCATAAAGAACATCCTCTGATATATAGAGTTTAAACCTAGCCACGATGCAGTGGTGAGGTTGAATTTCAGAGATTCCGTGTCTGATATGGTTTGGCTCTGTGTCCCTACCCAAATGTCATCTCAAACTGTAATCCCCACAATCTCCACCTATCGAGGGAGGGACCTGGTGGTAGATGATTGAGTCATCGGGGAGGCTTCCCCTGTGCTGTTCTGGTGATAGTGAGTTCTCACGAGATTTGATAGTTTTACAAGTGTTTGACAGACTCCTTCTGCCATGATTGTAAGTTTCCTGAGGTCTCTGCAGCCATGCGGAACTGTGAGTCCATTAAACCTCTTTTGTTTATAAATTACCCGATCTCTGGCGGTTCTTTATAGCAGTGTGAGAACGAACTAATACAGTGTTCATCAGGTTTGTATACTTACTCTACTGATGACTGAGGTCACACTTCGTGTGCCTGGGGCTGGAGACCTCTGAGTGACTGGGGTCACACCATTGCTCCGACTGCTCTTTGGGGTCCTCGAACCAGCTTCCTGGTCATTGAGATCTGATGAGCCAGTGCTTCCCCTAAATGAGAAAGCATATTCTGACTTTAACATGGAAGCAGAGCAGCAACCAAATACACAGGCAGAGTAAAGCTGACGAGGAAACTGATAAGAACATGTGAACCACACTGAGTTCACAAGAGTCACACTGGAACTGCTCAGAAACTATCATGTCACCTTCCTCCTCAAAGACCCTGAGGGTATCACCAGGTTTGTCCCCATTTGCCTGACTCCAGGGTCACTGTAATTAAACTTCACCCCATCTTTCAGATTTTGTTTCCTTCTGCTTACCAGCATTCTCTCAGCCAGTTTGGGTTCCTTACCATTTTCTCAACTCGCCATCTTGACTTCCACCTCCTGAGACCTTTGCTTACCTTCTCTCCACCTGTTATGCCCTCTTAACCACTCTCCGTCTATGCAAATCTTTCTCAGTCTTCAAGGGCAAATGAAGTCCAGCCTTCCCCATTAGGCCTTTCCTGTCAAGCAGAAGCCTTGTCAACCTCTGTTCCACTCAGTTCCTACTGACTTATGGTCTTTGCCTGACTACTGTATTTAGTACTTGACTGCACAATGTCTTGTTTGGCTCCCTAGTGGATCCACATATGAGAGCTTGGGTGTTTCATTAAACTATGAACTTCTTGGGAACAGAGTCTATGCCATAATTATCATGTATCTCCAGCAGCTTTGTAGTGCCTTAGTACAAAGAAGCCACTCAACACATATTTAATCAAAGATTAGAAGTTATATTTCATTTCTCTGTGTTGTTTTAGTGTCTAATTCATGGTGGACATTTAATAAATATGGTACAAAAATAATGACATTTGGTAAATGAGCTTGAATCACTTTCATGTGTGCTAAAACAATTCAATTCAATCCAATAACAATAAATGAAAAAGCAGTTCCTGCCCTTGAGGTGTTCACAATTTTCTTATTAAATGAGCTTCATAACTAAACATAAATTTTGACAAATTGGAGTTTAAGAGAAGTGTTTGTTCCCATTTTATTCTTTTTCCTCAGTGGGCACAAAATACACTAAGTGGTAAAACAGAAGTCCTTATGAGTTTTACTCTCTCAGTTACTGTCTCAATAAGTTACAAATGCACATATAATAGTACACATCTTATTGGTAAAGCATACCAGCAGTGGTTAATAGTGATGAGGACTTACAGTTGATCCAATAAGAGGAAAGACTAAATAGAATAAAGGAATATTTTTTAAAAGAATGTTTAAATGTTTAAATGTGCACATATCATTACTAGAAGACAAACCAGGCAGAAGAATAGGCAATGACCATTGGATAGAACTGTCAACCACAACTCCTAAGTGCTTTCAAAGCTGTGCACCAGAGAAGTCACCAAAACCAAATTTGTCCTGGACCACATTACCAGCTACCAGCACCTTCAATAATCATGAATAGCAGTGGCATTTACTTAGTATCTTCTAGGCGTTAGCCATTTTCCATCCCCCAATATTCCTGTAAAATATGTTTTAGAATATTATTTAATATTTTTTAAATGAAGAAATTGAGTCTTGGAGAGGTTAAATAATTATTCAATACATGTATGCATGTACACACACACATGCGTACACACACCGATAAACCACCATGCTATCAGCATAAAAACAGTATTGTCAGTCTACCCAAAGCCTGTGACCATTCTAGTTTCTCATACTGCTTACTCATCATTTCACTAAGAACAAGTCATTACAGCCAGGCAGGTTTTGCATTTATAGAATGAACTATCAAACAGAAGATAATCAAAGGAACAAGGAGCTAGGAGTTAGTTTCTTGGGACTTGATTATGAGAATTCTGAAAATTTTCTATGTTACTAAAGAGTGGTTACTAAAGGGTAGCATTTCTTTTTTACTAAAGAGTCTCTGCAGAAAGGATCTCTGGCTTCCTCTTTGTAGAGATGGCACTATAAGTAAATTACAGTACTATGAACTCAGCTGAGAAGATGTCTAAGACTGTGTCTGTTGATTCTGACAAGAGAGTAAAATTTTGTGATTAAGTAAATTGATACACTTTGGAATTCTAATTTCTTTGGTGATTTTCCTGAACCCTTCTACCTGGAGCATGTCATTTCTACATTTGACAACAGTTAGCCACATTTGTACCCTTCCAAGTATTTCCACTCATCTCAGAGGTCCTACTTAGGAGAGGCATAGAGACTCTCCCGTTGATGCTGTACTGTGACCATAGGTTCTCTAGAACAATGTTAACACAAAAATATGTCTCCCTACTGTTTCAGGTAAAATCTTCTTTAAAAAGAAAGAGCAGGGGTGAATCTTGCAGAAATGAGCCAAGAAGTTATGAACCAAAGGGACTCATGTGGGTATTTCTGCCTGTGTGTGTGTGGAAGGTCCTCCCAGAGCCAGGTGGTTTTAAGAAAGGCCTCATCATGGATTAGCCTTGCTGAAACCAAAAGTGCTACTTATGTAGAAGCTCTGGCAGAAGTTGATTAATTGTGGTGGTGACACATTCAAGAGGTTATCCTATAACAAAGAAAAAATTCTTGTGATTGTAAGTCAGCTACTGCAAATTATCATTGCCAGCAGCATTATCTCAAAAATGACATAGACTTTCACATTTGTCCCTGACATTTACTGTGAGCTTCTCAAAAAATTTTTTTCCAGTTGATTAAACTCGGAAAAGGTTTAGTCTAATAAGGCATATTGTCATAAATATTTGGGTGCCAACTCATTTAGAAGTTATGTAAAATATGACATAAAATACATGAATCTTTGCCACTTAAATTGGAAAAGGATAAAAGCTATGTCAAGTCAAAATTAAAGTTGTGAAGTTTAAAGGTCAACTAAGAAAAAGCAATTTTTTGATTCAGCTATCATGTTACTTAGATTTAAATAAAAAGTATGATAAATCAGTGCCAACAAACCTTCAAGCTAAAATGTGGTTAAGTAAAAACCGGCAAGAAAAAGATACATTTATCTCATTCTAAAAGGCCCAAATGTGGGGATATGTCACTGTCTGGGAGTTTGGATATTCTGAGTTGCTGAAAGACACATTTTCCAGATTAGGAAAGAGTTTCACTTACTTTACCTTATGAAATATACTTTAAAAGCCTTCTGTTTTGTTCTCTCTAATTCCATGGGTAGGGTAAACACATCCAACAGCAATAATTTCAGTATATTCTTATAATGACCCTGTATGGCAGATGCATATGAATGTTTGTTCCAAGCTAGGGAACTCAGGAGTGGCCAGCCCTGAGATTTGTTTCTTACCTATGAAAAACATCTGAGCCCCTGGCCCTTCTCATGGAACACAGACCATACCAGGGACTGAGGCCCCGAGTTTTGGGTTAAATGAAGGTTTCCAGGTGGACGTTGTTTAGGGGGAAGGTTTTAAGTGAAAATGCTATATAAACTACGTTGTTATTTGCAAGCGGTTGTGGTTTTCCTGCCCAGCCCACCACCGCTGGACTTTCCCCTGTGTGTAAGATGCTAATAAAATCATATGTCTCGTTTGCTGGCTCTGAGTTTTTTGAACCTGGCAGCTTCCCTATTGAAGTTAATAGGGGTTCAGCACGGCACCATGTTGCTCAAAAATCTTGATAACAGCTTCCCAGATATATCCATTTCTAGACAGAGGATCCAAGGGTAGGGGGCAGAGATTATAATTTAATGAGTTGCCTTTCTGCTTTACATGAAGGTCTCCTAGGAGTTGTAGCCAGGAAATAATTTCCCAGGATCCAACCTTCCCAGGGTGACTGACAGTGTTGAGCCTGTTCCCATATGGTTAAATGTGTGCTCTCCTAAGGCAGCACGAACCTGAGAGATCCTAAAACTCACTGGGACGATGAGACTAATGTGCAACACAACACAGAGACAATGCACAATATTCTTTCTGAGGTTTATGAGCTTTCCTAACTTCCTAACTTCTTATAGTTATTTTGGATCTACAGTGAATATGCGGGAAAGACGGCCAATGGAGACTGCAATTAGAAAGTGAGATGAACCTGCTAACTGGGAAAGAGATAACTAAAAATGAATGTGGCTCAATCTTCTAGTCTTTGGTGATCCCCAAGTGCTGTGTCTTTATTAATAGTCTTATGTGAGATGAGTGGCCCTCATCCTCAGATGCACATTAGAGGAGCTATTAAAACTCCCATGTCCAGGATGAGGGGAGGCCCTCATCCTCAGATGCACCTGGGGAGCTATTAAAACTCCCATGTCCAGACTATACTGAGGCTAGTCACATGGGACTCTCTGGGTATGGGATCTAGGTGCTAGCATGTTTTAAAACTCCCCAGGTGATTCCAATATGTAGCCAAGGCTGAAAACCACTGTGCTAAGCTGTGGATAAAAGTTCATTGATCTCAGACATCTCTCCACCTGCATTGTTCCCTCCCCTTCTACCACTATTTTTTTTTTTTTTAATTCAGCAGTACTGACATGAAAAGAGCTAAGTTGTCCTTGTGGTTCAGACTGTGATACATGGAAGGACACTTTGTCTTAGTGAGTGAATGTGTTGCACTAGGAATCAGCAAACTATGGCCTGTGGACATATTTGGGCCCACCAAATGTTTCTATATAGTCATGTGCTTAGAGTAGTTTTTACATTTTTAAATAGTTGAAAAAAATCAAAAGAAGAATAATATTTTGTGACACATGAACATTATATGAAATTCAAATTTCAGAGGGCATAAATAAAATTTGATTGCAATTCAGGCAGCCCATTCATTCATGTATTGTCTATACTTCTTCCATGTTCTGACAGTAAAGTTGAGTAGTTGAGACAGAGATCATATGGCCCACAAAGTCAAAAATATTATCTGTACCTTTACAGAAAAGGTTTGTTGATCTCTGCGTGTATGCCAGTTTGGGGGAAAAACTCTAAGCATGTTTTTCCTCTGCTCTCACAGTACTACAACAATGATCAATCATCACAGCAGACTTCTGTGAACAAAGGTGTGGGGTTTTTCCCCACACACCAAGCAGCAGACACCAGCTGTGTGTCCTCTAATTAAATTCCGACACTATCTATTAAAAGAGAGTGTCAGATCCCACAGGGTGAGGACTCAGTCCCTAAGACTGTCCTCCCCCAGACACCAGTCACAAGTCTGGGCTTTTAGAACTTCTGACCAACTGTCTTCAATTTGGGGTTCCCATGACCCCCTCTTTGTGTTTGATTAGCTGGAGTGGCTCACAGAACTCAGGGAAACACTTACATCGACCAGTTTATTATAAAGGATATTACAAAAGATACAGATAAAGAGGTGCGTAGGGTGAGGTATGGGGATAGGACTACAGAGCTTCCACTCCCTCCCTGTGCGTACCACCCTTCTGGCACCTGCACATTTGTGGCTATCCAGAAGTTCTCTGAACTCTGTCCTCTTGGATTTTTTTACACTTTTTAATTTTTTTTTTAATTATACTTTATGGTCTGGTCTAGGGTACTTGTATGGAGGCTTCATTACATAGGCATGATTGACAACTGTGTAAAAATGTGATTGGACAGAAAGTGCATGATCTAAACCCAGCAAGGCCTGTCTGTTCAGGCTTTTCTTGGTTTCTCTGTGTAGCATTCCTTCCTCTAGGTTATGAGGCAGGCTTCTCCGGAATGAGGGTCTTTTGAACCACAATCAGGTTAGAGTCCTGCTTTGGCAGGTGAAAGAAGGACAGTAGAAGGTCCGAGAGATTATGTTTTCTGAGGCCCAAAGTGGCCCAACAGTATAACAAGGACTATGGAAGTTAGGAGGCAGGAACTATAGATGAGAATATATATATATATATTAACACCACAGTGCCTATGCACACAGGCGCGCACACACACACACACACACACACACACACACACACAGATGAGTCTATTTAAAAACAAAACTCTTTGGAGAAGCCAATACACCTAAAAGAAGTAAATTTCAGGTATTGGGTGTTTGTGTGTTAAACTTAGGCCCAAGTGAGCCATCATAGGATCCCTTGAAAACAGAATTAGGGAAGCAGAGAGATGAGAAAGACATGGAAATTCTTCACGCAGCTCCTATAGCTGCAATGTCCCCTGAAGCCACTGGCCTTATATGGCTTACTCACACATATCTTCCTTTTCTTTTTAGGAAAGAGGACAAGAGTAGTATAATGTAGTAGGCACTCAATGATATTGTGCCAGATGAATCCTAGTGTTAATTATATAAATAGCTTTATAATTCAACTTAATAAAACAAAAGCTGCTTTGTTTGGTGGTTTTAAAACGTTTAGTGTTTCCTTAATGGATTGGTTTCCTTTAGGAAAACTCCCTCTAAAACGGAGGAGACAGTTACCATGAGGAAGGGACTCCAGCTGGGTATGAAGAAATAGATCTTAAGAACAGGTGGTACTCTCCATGTGATAATATTTTTGTTTTTTAGCATCCCATTAAAATCCTGATCTAATTTCTTATTTCTAAATAATGACCAGAAGCCGTTTTGAGGAGAGAGGCCAGCAGCCATGAAAAGCCTTGGGTCAATTAGAAGTCGGGGGCAAGAAGAAAGCCCCCGTGTGTCTTTCCCCATAGACACACAAAAAAGGAAGTGCTTAACAGAACTTCACTTTTCAGCAACTAAATGGAACAAATACTTACTCCATACATAGTAGTTCAGAATTGCCAATCGCTTATTCTCAGTAGGATGTTATATTGCATATAAGAAGATAGGTATTAAGGCATCCGAAGACATCTACATCCTGGTCCAAATTACCTCTCCATCTCCTCATCTCTCGTACACCATACTTCAATTTTTATACTCTAGAAACTCTGAACAGTTTCTTTTCAGCACACGCAGTCTGCTTTATGTCTATTTTCCTTTGTACTTTTTATTTCCTCTGCATAGAATGCTCTTCCTATCTTTCTTTACCTGGCCGAGTCCTCCTCATTTCTTAAAAGCTGCTTAGGGATCATCTCAATGAAGCTTACCTGAATCCTTTGGAAGGATAAATGCTTATCTTTAGTTTTTCCCATAACACGTAGAACATATTTTTAAAATTGTATTACTATATTGTATTTAAATTATTTATTTAGTTATTCCAGCCTTCCTGCTAAATTGGAAGCTCATAAAAGGGTGGAACAGTATTACTAAGAACTTCCACATTTACCATCTGGCATATATAGTACTACGTCAATAATGTTGGCAGAGCTGTGTGTTGAATTCATTTGTATGAATAGAATGCATAGATGACCAAGTCATATATCTCTGCTCCTCAATGATTTGTAGAAGAAAGGCCATCTATTGTATCTTAGCTACTCTGAGAAAGGTAACATGTCACATAATACATATTTAGATAGCAGTGAGTAAAAGGGCAATTTACTAATTTGGAGGAGGGGAATGTGTTAGATTTAGTTCACAGAAATAGAGCATGCCAAGACAGTGCATCCATGGGAAACAATTGGAGAAACAGAAAAAACAGCAAGGAGGAGGCTTCAGGCTTACAATCATTTGATCACAGTAATTAAGCATAGGTGTGGCTGAATTACTGAGCCTCCATACCTTCTCACATTATTCACATTATAGTGAGGAAAGTCACACGTAATATAAAGCAAACAGAAATCAGGGGCTGAACAATGGTCTGACAAACTGCATCTTTGAAGGAGGTCTGAGAGGAGTTTGGGAGGGAGGTTGTAGCAGACTCTGTCAGTGTCCCTGTCTGTCCATTTGCCCCCAGCACTCACCTCTACCCACAGAATCTTGGTTATTGGGAATACCCAGAACTCCCTGCCTGAGTAGTTTTTTGAATCATGGGAGCATGGAGTCCCTGTGAACAGGGCAAATCGGAAGTGCCAGAGAGTTAGTGCCCTAGAAGCAGCCCTCAATAAATTTTGAACAGCTGCTGTAAAAATACTCCAGATTCCCTACCTCTTGATTGGATAACTCTGATGTATGTTCAGCACTGTTTTCTAGAATTGGCCAGTGAGATGGAGCTCTAGTTGCCCACAATAACAACTGGCTTAATTAATGATACATCCTTTTTGCCTTCTTCCCTTCCCTGGCTTATTTCCCCACTCTCCTATCTCTGTTTCCCTGGACCACATCCTGAACATATTACTTACTCTTGAATCCTTATTTCAGGATTTTCTTCCAAAGGAACCCAAATCAAGTGTATATTGGTGCATATGGTGGGCAAAGGATGAGTTTAGAAAAGGATGGCTTTGAGTTCTAAATAGAAGTTTCTAGCTAAAGTTCTTTTTTTTTTTTTGCAACTTCAGACTGTGTATCTCCCACTGGTATGGTCACAGTATAACAAAATACTCTGGTGAATTCATGTTTCCCCTCCTGTTTTATCATGTGTCAGTTGCTCCCTGGAATTAAAATTCACTTTTCTCGGGCCACCATGGTTTTGCAAATTGCTTTTGGCTGTTAGCATTTGCTACAGCTTGTGGGTTTGATTGTCTACCCCTCGCTACCCCTAAGGAGGGCTGAGCTTACCCAAAGGAGATTAAAATGGAAAAAAAGGAATTAGCAGTGACAAAGGAGGGAAAGGCACAGGAAAGAGGTGAAAGTAATTTTCCTTTGGAGGACAATGCTCACAGCCTTTATCCTGTTGAGTCACCAAATGATCATTATAGAATAAAATGTACATACTTTCAGAGATATGCTGTACATTTGAACATTTTTTAAGCCTGGTAAGGAATGGAGTTTGCTATTAGCATTAGCAACTAGGTATGTAGTGTTTTATCTAATACACAAAACAGACCATTGCTGACTTTGTGGATGTGGTCCTGACTCAGAGTTAAACACTCCCACCTTGCTATATTCAAATTTCTAGTAAGAGGTTGCCACCTAATTGGCACCTTAATTGCAAAGATGTCAATGAAAATTACATTCAGAACAGGAGAATAATTTTATTTCTGATGAAAAAGAAGGTATCATTTAGTGATAGAATGGGTTTAATAAACTCACTTTACCAAAATAATAGATACGAGGAATGGATGATTCTTCAAATTTATGATAATACCAGAAGTGCCATATTTCCTGGACAGAGAGAGAAAGAGAGAGGGGCCGTGCTTGAAATGAAGACGAGAACTAGTTAAGGGCTGGTTTGAATGGTGTGGTCTCTGCTTTTGGTGGATCAAAGCCAAAGCAAAGCAGCTTATGAAGCTTCACAGAGACTGACCATCAGTCCCAGACTCCCTGGAGACCAAATGGGAATAACTGGATGAAACTGGTGTGCGTGGGGCAAAGGAGTGGGAGGGCAGAAAGATGAGAACCTAGTTGGCTACGAGACCGAACAAGGTCCCACCATCTGTTCACAGTCCATGTAAATATTGCCATATTCTCCAGTGACATGATAGAAAGGCTACTGAGAAACAACATCATTCTTCCTCCATTTTTACTGAACAAAATACATTTTACGCTCAAAGTTCTACTTTTCCTTTGTTTTTTTAAGATAGCATTGTTGGTATCTCCCTCAGATTCCTTTTATCAGCTATGCATGCTCCTCCCTAGTTCCTGAGTTCTTTTCTACTAATGGATGTCACTTGCCACCTTCAGAGACATTCCCTTTAGCACTGGAGCTGGACGCCAACAAATGCCCTGGAGTTTGTCTCCCCCTCACCCCTACAGAAGAGTAGTCAGATAAAATACAGAACTCGCAGTTAAACTTGAATTTCAGATAAAAAATAATTTTTAAGTACAAGGATGTCCCAAATATTGCATGAAACATACTTATACTAAAAAACAGTTGTTAGTCTCAACTATATATACCTGGGCATCCTGTATCTTCATTTGCTAAGTCTAGAGACTCTATTCAAGGGAGGCATGGTCAGTGACTGACTGGTATAGGAGTGCAATGGTCCAGCTCCTCAATGTGGAAAAAGCTCAGGGATATAGTTTATGCTCTAGAGTCTCCTACAGGATCAGGCTGAGTCCTCAGACCTCACTGGAGCTAGCACTACTGTTTAGCTTCTTCCTCTTCTCTATTCTGTCTCTCCTACTCCCTTCCTGGTTTCTTTTGGAATCACTCGATTAATAATAAATCACTTGCTTATAAATTCTTGCCTAGGCATCTGTTTCTGGGAGAGCATGACTTAAGTTAGAGATCTTGTAAATCATACCACAGTGACAGCTCATCACAACTTTGTAGGGATTAAAAATCACTACCTTGAATAATATTCTGTTTATCAACTAGAGCTTACATTTATTTTCCTAAAAATATTCTTTGTCTCATGTGTCAAGTCCCTAGCAACTGGTGAACATCCATTTGACAAGCTCTTCTGAGAGGCTGCTAGGGCTTCTTTAATCTATTCATACTTTCCCCTGCTTTGAAACTACTGAAAAGAAATAAAGCCAACTGGACATCTGATAAAACATCATTTACACTGTTATATGATGTGAGCTTTAAAAAGGAATGCCGAAGCCCAGCTGCTCCAGGAAAAGATCAATGATCCATGAAAAAATATGCATTGTAAAGGAGAAAGGGGAATTATTAGCAAGCTGGGTCAGGCAATAGACCAAAGAGACTGGGATCTTACAGTCTCTTTAGATGATGGGAGTTAAGAAAAGATGGGCTACCTCTTGCCTCAATTTTCTAAGGACTCATTTTGAAATAATGGAACTCATCTCACTGTGGCAGTTCATTAATGAGTCATCATTGTGATAAATGCACGTTCAAGGGAAAGGACATTTTGCTATTGATCTCCCGAGCATCTTTAATCACTTTCTTAATGGGAAAACATTGTTCTTAACATGCTTAAGCCAAAGCACTCCTGACTACAATGTTCTGACTATGTGTAAGCCATTTCAGGTATTTACAATTTAAGATAAATTCTACTTAGGGAATTCCTTTCAGTTTACAACAAGAACAAGATGCTCCTGGGTCAATATACCAGTATTTGGTGATGCATGTCCATATGGCTTTATAGTTTTGGTTATTTGTACCTACCAGTAGGTAAGACACAAAAAGTAAACCCAGGCAGACAAATTCCATTACGGTATAAGCACTGATACTGGAGAGCATGCCCCTTATTATTCTTGTTGAGTAACTGTAAGACATATAACTTAAAATAGCACGATCTAATTTTGTTAGGGTGGCAGCCTTTTTTTTCTTTAACAAGGAACGTTGTCTTTCGTCTTTTCGTATATATTGTTTTCCTTAAATGCTAGCCTCAAGTGTTAGCCAAGCTGGCTCATCCATGGAGTCCCAGGAGGCTGAGCAAAAAGAACACCAAATTAGTTGCTTACTGTCTCTAAATAATTTTGACCACTACTATCTCAGAGTCAGGAGTCCAACTATGAAAAACAAAAATGAGATTTATTTATTATTATTTTTTAGAGACAAGATCTTGCTCAGTCACCCATGCTGGAGTGCAGTGGCATTATCATAGCTCACTGTAACCTCAAACTCCTAGGCTCAAGCAATCTTCCTGCCTTAGCCTTCTAAAGCATTGGGATTATAGATGTAAGCCACTGTGCCCAGCCAAAATGAGATTTTTATAGAAAGTTTTTGTGGGACACAACATGAAGCTACTCCAAGGGAAGACAAATGAAACTATTTCAAGGATAAAGGCAACCATAGCTTAACAGTTTGTAATCATAAAAGGGAATATATCAGCATTCTTGAAAGTTTGGGAAATACTGAATACAGTACCAATATTTTGATAATGGGTGACAAATGACTTTATGCTTCCTTGTAATTTTTTTTCTGTATAGTTTTACATAAAGTAACGCTTGCTTAAAGGACTGTTACAGGGACAAAAGAAACAACTATGGAGAGTCACCAAGAAAAAATAACCCAATAGTCAAAATAGTGTCCCCTCTAAGGAAATTTTTTGGTTTGCATTCTAAAATGGATTACAGGGAAGAATGCAATTCTGCTTGGATTCTTCCTAACCTAAGGAGAAAAGAAAAATCTGCCAGTTGTATCATCTGGCTTAGCAGAATTACCCCAGATCCAAGCAAATGAAAGGGAGTTAACAGTTGGACAAACCAGTGAAATATGAGGGTGGATATTTTTTTCTCATTGTTAGTTTTGATAATATACTAATCATGAAAATAGGTCTTGACTATGCTCCAATAGGACACAGAAAATCATGCTTGATATAAAATGACTATGCTCTTGGCTATCCTTTGTGTTTCTCATTATTTTTCTTGACAAGTGATAGATCTGTGGATAAGATGTTCTCACTTGGCTCCACTGACAACCTCCTCCAGTCAGAAGAGGTGGAACTAGAAAGGAAGTGAAATTTATGAAAAAGTCTCTGATGCAACTCAAATGTAAAATTATTAATAATTTTTTAAAAGCTGCAAGGAATGTGTTTGACACTCAGAGATTTCTTTTTTTCAGAAGCTTAAATAGAAAAAGCTCAAGAATTCAATGAAAAATATTTACTTGCCCTGTACATTTCCATTTGAACTGCAGCCCCAAGCGCCAGAACATAAAGTTTCATCCCTGCAGGTGACGTAAGCAATTCCAACAGCTGTAATTCTAGAAGTAGAGCGCGTGCTTTCCATATCAACTAAAACATATCTTCCTGAATTTTCATATTATGTGTTAGGAGTTCTCCAAGTGGTAACATTTCACAGACACCTAAAATCCCCCTATGAATGGGAGTATATCAACCTTATCTTCAGGTTGCTCAATCTGCTTCATTGCTCAATCTGTATGACTCTTACCTGTCTGAACCAGGAGCTGACTTTAAACTCCTAAAATGTTGACCGTCTAAGTCCAAGCTATAGCTCCGCCCACTTTCAGTTTTGGGAGTTATGATTTCTCCTCTGGTTGCTGATCTGAACTTGCTAAGAAGAAATCTGAAATTATATATATGTATTTAAAATTAGATAAGAAAGAAAGCATTTAAAAATATCATTTCAAGAATACAATTTCTGGTACTTTTAATAATAAAGGATTCTTCAATAAAGCAGCCTTAGGGCTGAGAGGATCGGGAGAGTTCCCAGTGCCTCTGCAATATAGTATCAAGGGTGATAATGGAGAAGGTTACACCATTCTCTCAAGACCATACCACTTGTTGGTCGGTCACTACTAAGCAAAAGACTGCCTACTCTGAGAACTCAGCACTGTCACCTGAGAAAGGAGATGCATTCCTTGAGCTGGGTCTGTTTGTAGGAACAGTGAGAATAGAGAGCTTGAACTCGCTTTGCTTAGAGAGGGGAACCAGGATGATCCTCTTGGACAAACTGATGTAACTACTTATTAGACTGCAGCTCCATGAGAGCAGTGACTCTGCCTTTCTTGTTCCTTGACAGATTTCCTGAGTCTAGAATGATGCCTGGTACATACTAGAATCCAACCAACTCTTGTGGAAAGAGTGACTAAACTCATGTGGTGGAAACCACCTTTATTATCTTCCATGACATTTATTCTTGTGCCTCATGTTGGATAAAATCCGATTAGATTCCCATTTCACTAAATTATTTGGGATTTAAGCAAAAACAGGCTTTTAGGAACTTAAAGTCCTGATCCAGGATACTGTGTGCCCAAAACATGGGTGTTTCCAAATGTACTTTAATAACAAAATCAAAGCTGTATTCCTTTTTGTAATCGCATTGGGAGATACACTTCATTTACATTCTACAGTTTTCTAGAGAAAAAACTGGATTCCAAAGGCACTGGCACAATCTTAATAGAATCTGCCATGTTGTCTCTGTTTCAAAGACTCCTGGAATAGTGTCATTGTCAAAGCATCTGAAGCTTCAACCTACTGGAAAATTACATTTTTCTTTGGTGAGAATAGCACTTAATATAATGTCAAGGTATGCTGCTCTGAGAACCACCTCATGCATGTCCTCTACTTAAGGTATCTCCTCTGCCTGGAGTCACTCTTCCTCCGTTTTGCGATCCTGAACCCCATTTATCTCCTCCTCAAGTCTCATGTACAATTTGATGTGTTTCTGGATGGCTCCTATACTCAGCTGGCATTTGTTACCTACCCATTTATTTATATGTACTCAGTAATTTATTACCTTAGAATATCTCTGTGGTGAACACCCTCCTCTGCTTTAGAAAGGCTTTTAGGAAGCTCACATTGCCATCTTAAATTTTCCTGCAATTCTTTTATACTTAGTAACTTTCCAGGGGTGTGTACTTTTTCTCCCCAACTAGCTGTTATATTCCTTGATGACTGAGAACAATCAGAACCTAAGGCTCAACCCAGTGCTATAATGGTTTGAATGATTCAGAATTTGCATAATTGATTGTGCTGGTGAGTTAGTTACTGTCTCCCATCTCCAAGTCCACTATTCTGTGACCTACTCTATGATGCCTGAGCTGGGGTCTGCAACTGACAACTCCTAGAGGCATTTGTGAGCTGTGAGTTACTTATTCCATCAAGCCATTGATTGTTTTTGATGAGTCAGGTGCCATGCTAGATACTGCAACACAGAAGCAAAGAAACCACTGGTCTACCACTAAAGGAGCTTACAATTAAGTGTGTGTATGTGTGTGTGTGTGTTGAGGGGGTGTCAGAGTGCAATATGATTGGTGGTGCAAAGGCACAAAGCATTGTGGGTGAACCAAAGAGTGATAAATGAGCTCAAGATGGTAGGAAGGGTCAATACATAGGATAGAATACATAGGATACTCTAGGCTATCTTTCCAACTCATCTCTGCTCATCAATGAAAACATGGTTTGTCATGAGTGCTTGAGTTAGATGAAATTTAGATTGTATTCCCACTGACAGTCCAAGATTCTAAAAGAACCCTAGACATTTTGTACAGCCAGATAAAGCTTCTAACACTAGCACCGTCTCACTTTGTATTCTGAAACAATGCTGTCTGGAAAGGACCATAAAGTTAGCCAGGCATGGTGGCACATGGCTTGTAGTACCAGCTACTTGGGAGGCCAAGGCAAGAGGATTGCTTGAGCCCAGGAGTTCAAGGCCAGCTCAGGCAACATAATAAGACCCCAACTCAGTAATAATAAAAAAATCAGAAAGGACCATACAATGACTTGGTGCATATTAGAACTCTCACTACTTCAGTCACAAAAACTGGCCAATAGCTGCCTGAGAAACAAAAACTGAAAAATGCAGTTTCCTTTTGGTCCTTATAGCCTATATTTTGGGATCCCCTTTTCTACCTTGAAAGAACCTTCTTGCTCCCTTATGTACCTCCCATTCCTATTCTCAGTACTTGACATCTATATTCTGTATTCATTTACTGAACTAAGTTACTGTGATGGCCAAATGTGACTTTTTTTCTTAAGGAAGCCTGAATTTTAAATAGGGAATATGATGCTTTAAGCTCAGTTAATAAATCTTTATTTTGGATAAAATTATATATCAGCACACAGGTTGGAGGGGACAAGTATTGGCATTGTACAATAGAAACTGTTGTCACCTCTTTATAGACTGGCCCTGGCATGAAACTTTCTACCTATAAGTAATGTGAACCATATAGTGCAAGACCGGATATGTCAAATGAAAGGAAAACTCTTCTGTGCTTAGGTCAGACAGGACTTATATTTACTTGTTGAAAAGTATTTAAACTGCATTTCCTGAGGAGAATGATAAGAAAGTGTTACTTTGTTTGAGTCTCTGACCTCCTCTGGGTCACTGAAGTGACATCAAACTTGAAAAATTAAGGAGTCTTCATTTCAGAGGCGTCTGGAATAAAGATCAAAAATTCCCTCAGAAAGACCATGTCTTACCCCTTTCTCTTGGGTCCATCATGGCTGGCCTTCTTCCCAGCAACAGGTGAAGTGTCTGACTTTTCTGCATCCTGGCAGGTTTGCTCTTGGCTCTGTACTTCTTCAGCTCCTCATTAACAATCAGAAGAGAAATTTACATACAAAATAGCCAGAAATGAGAGCAAATTTATATTCTGCTTTCACTTTCCCAGATTAGCTCAAGGCAAGGAAGTCTATAATAATTGGCAATGCCATTCCCATCCCAAGTTTTTCTGTCACACAGTTATTTCTAATTTGTTGAGTGTTCTAGAGTTAACTGAAGACAAAGATCCTGGACTCATCTGTGGGAGGTTTACTGAGATAACCTTTCTAGGGATGACTGCATCAGGCTTCTGCTGATACTTTTAGAGCAGGGGAACATGGTCTCCTAAGATCTCCAGATCCCTGGAGACTGAGTTCTAGCATGAGGTTATAGAAATGATGTCCTAATTTCTGGGCATATAAGCCACACTTCCTGGGAGGGTGGGCATCTGTGCAATACATTGTGACTTTAGGAACTGCCTACATTCTGGAAGGTACTGAAGTTTGAGTGGAAGAAGAGGCCATGGCTGACTGCCTAATTCTAACTGTACTCCACACTATCTCTCTGTAACAGTATCTTCTCTGTGTGACCCATGTGCAAAAGCCTTTCCTTGCTAGTGCCACACCCAGAAGTAACACTGGAATCAGTTCCAAGCCTCCTTGCCATATGTGCCAGACTTAAATACAAGGGCACTTGTCTCCTCTGTGTGAAAGATGAGATAAGCCTAGAAACAGTCCAAAAGATGTTTGTTCTGCTTTTACTACACCACATATGAGAAACACGCTCCCAATCACAAGGTTTACTCCATCTTTAACTGAATTGTAGTTTGAATGCACTAAAAAGCACTGTCAAGGTAGAGTGTCATTTTCATTTGAAGCCAGTATTCATTCAGTAAGACTATGCATTTCAAGCCATTTAGCATCTCTGGCTCCTTCCCACCAAATGCCATTGACTCACCAGTCATTGTGACAACCAGAAATGTCCCCCTTGCCTTTCCAAATGCTCCCATTTTGAGGGAGGGAGACAAGGTACACATTATCAATCCTTGGTTGAGAACCACTGGATTTAAAAAGTAACATTTAAAAGAAATCGGAAATAAATATTGTTGAAAAATCAAGGATTATTTTCACAATGTGAATCACTTAATTCATCTGTTTTATGTTACTTTCTTAAGTGTTCAGTAAAACATTGGATGTGCATTCAGAAAGAGAACTGTCTATGATGGAGACAAATGGTTTCTTTGAAAATCTTGGTGGGTGAGATATATGGAAAATCACTGTGAATTTTGTTTTCTACTGACTTCCTCTTGTCTTATATGAATTACGTGTTTAGATTTCATGCTACCAAGTTGTGAAATGACCTAAGGGATTCAGGAAACTCATTTGCGCTGATTAACTGCATAACATAGAGAAGTTATTTAGTTAGCCAAATGAAGATGAAAATAGTTGTGAAACCACATATTTGCTTTAATTACCTGGACTTCTTCTTAAAATGGACTGTCGGACAACATCAGTGCCGAGAACATTGACTTGCTTGAAACGTTTTGCCTTTTCTTCAAAAAACCACTCACCAGTTATAATCTTTAGCTGCCTACTCAAGGGAAAAGGGAAGAGCATTGAAATTCAATTATTTAGCCATATAATTAACTCTCAAAAATCCCTAATAAACGGAAAACAGCTAATTATTTACAAAGTTTATCTCAATCTCTGGAGTATTTTATGGTGATAATAATAGCCAGTATTAATTGAATATTTACTATCTGCTAGGTACTTGCTAATTGCAGTTCATACTTCATATATTTTTATCCACATAGCAACCTTATGTATACACTATTGTCCTAATTTTATAGATGAGGAAATGGGGACTTAGAGCAATAAAATAACGTGCCTCATATCACACAGTTGGTAAGTAGTAGAGCCAGGATCCCATCCCAGTAAGTCTGACCTGGGGCTCAAGTTCTTAACCACTGCGTTAGTGGATAAATTATCTTCAATGCAAACAATAGAGATCAAGGTTCTGAATGAAAAAGAGGTCATGATCAGATTCTGTTTTGGAAAGATTCTTTGATATAACATGTACAGTGGGTTGGACTGATGAGAGAGTAGGATAAAGAGACAGATTGGCCATTGTAATAGTCCAGGGGACAGATGATGGCACCCATGCTAGGGCAATGGTAAGACTAAGAGAGGAGTAATAAGTTCAAATTGTAAGTGATGGAATTGCTTGCCTGGATTTGGTAATAAATTCAGTGTTAAAGATGGGAAAGAAGGATCCTTGAAGAGCCACACCCATCTTTTAAGCCCTACCTGCAATGGCTACATGAAATCACCCCCATCTTCCCTCCTGAAATGCTTATAATCCTCTTCTTTGTCTGTACTTCTCCCACTACTTATAGCATCCTTCAGTATTATTTCTATCCTCTCATGTCTACTGGGTTGTAAATGCTCTGAGAACTGATTTCTGTCTGCTTCATCTTTTTTTTCCATAGTACCTACAAGAAAGTATTTCACAGACTATAATCTCAATTAATGTTTTTCAAATGAATGGCTGACTATTCTCCCATAATTTTAACACATTACCCTTCTTTTCATATCCTCATAGTTCTCATTATTATCAGTGAAATGAGGGCAGGGACCTTGGCTGTGTTGTTCACCACTTCTAGGAGCGGTAGGTAACTAGCACTCAGGAAATACTTGTGGAATGAATTAGAATACCTGGAATTCAACCTATAGTAGTTATGCTGCTATAAAAGTCATTTTCAGGCATATCACAATGATTTTAACAGCTGTAGAAGTCATTCGGTAGACTAAACATATTTCTAATTAAAAATTAAGAAACGGCTTTAGCTGATTAGGTGAGCATTACTGTCCCAAAACCTCTATGGGGCATGTTCTGAAAATAGTAAATAGGACTATATAACTAGGGTAAAGGACTTGTGGAGAATTCTATTGAAAAGTGGAGTTAAAAGGTAGGATTTGGGGCCAAATCTTTGAATGCTGAGGTAAAGAACTGGAGTGCCATTCTAGCAGTTTTTCTAAAGTTCAGATTGAATCACATAATCTCTGGATAAATATATGAAGAGAGAAACCAGAGGTAGGCAGGCAAATTAGAAAGTTAAACAATTAAGAGGATAGAAAATGATGAAGATGCAAATCAGGGTATCATGGAGGTGAGGAGTAAAGGGAAAGACACAGACATTTGGACCACTGAGAATGAGAATCAGCAAGAATTGGTGACATGTCTGATATGGTGGCTGAGGAAAAGCAACTGAGAGTCAAATAGACATTTCAAGTCCCAGAGTATTATACCCATTTGATTCAGCAACTTATTGGACTTGAAAATCAATAGCTGGATCCCAAATAGAAAAGTCACTTCAGAAAAATATGTCAACCTTGTTCCCCACAGCAATTATCCTGAAATCTGCTTCGGAATCTATGAGGCAAAGGTAAATTCTATATGAAACACCATTCCACTACTGGGAAAAGTGAAAATGTTAACCTTGGAGAAAGGTATTCATTGAAAGGTCAGACCATAGTTTGTCTATCATAGATTTACTCCCAAGTGGCTATATTACCTATTGAGAAGCCCAGACTATTGGATAAGCTCCATAACAGTAACTATATAAAATATGCTTATGGAATATGTTCAAATCTAAGATATAACCTACCAAAACCAAAAGCTTGAATAGGTTAAGTTATTTCTGGATACATTTCAAATGATCTATATTCTTATGTATCACAATGTTGGAAATCCAGGTGACAATTGTGGTATTCTAAATTCGAAAGATGTCTCCTGTTTCTTGGCTATTCAGTCAAACACTAATCCAGGTGCTGATATGATCAGACATTACAGATGGAATTAGGTTACTAATTAGCTGACCTTAAATCGTGAGATTATCCTAGATTATCCATATGTTATGTGAGTATATTGTGTGAGGCTGAGGGTTGGGGTATGAACGATCCCGTCACCTGGGTACTGAACATAGCATCCAATGGGTAGTTTTTCAACCCTTGCCCCCACCACCAGGAGTCTGCAGTGTCTATTGTTGCCATCTTTATCTCCATATGTACCCAGTGGTTAGCTCCTACTTATAAGTGAGGACATGCAGTATTTGGTTTTCTATTAATTAATTTCTCTGCATTAATTCGCTTAGGATAATGGCCTCCTTTCATTATGTTTTATGGCTGCATAGTATTCCATGTTGTATATGTATCACAATTTCTTGAGCCAATCTGCTGGTGATGGGCACCTAGGTTAAGTCTATGTCTTTGCTTTTGTGAATAGTGTAGCTGTGAATATATAAGTACATGTGTTTTTTTTTGTAGAATGACTTTTTTTCTCCTGTGGGTATATACCCAGTAATGGGATTGCTGGCTTGAATGGTGTAATAGTTTTGTTTTAGTTCTTTGAGAAATCTCCAAACTGTTTTCCACAGTGGCTGAACAAATTTACATTCCCACCAGCAATGTATAAGCATTTTCTTTTCTCCACAATCTCACCAGCATCCGTAATTTTTTGACTTTTTAATAATAACCATCTGACTCGTGTGAGATGGTATTTCACTGTGCTTTTGATTTACATTTCTCTGATGATTAGTGATGAACTTTTTTTTCATATGCTTGTTGGCTCCTTGTATATCTTTTTTTGAGATGGGTCTGTTCATGTCCTTTGCCTACTTTTTAATAGCATTATTTGCTTTTTGCTTGTTAACTTTATTACAGATTATGGATATTAAACATTTGTTGGATGCATAGCTTCCAAATAGTTTCTCCCATTCTGTGGGTTATCTGTTTGCTCTGTTAGTTTCTTTTGTGGTGTAAAAGCTTTTTAGATTAATTAGGTCTCATTTATCAATTTTTGTTTTTATTGTAATTACTTTTGAGGAATTAGTAATAAATTATTTGCCAAGGCCAATATTCAAAATGGTATTTCCTAGGTTTTCTTCTAGGATTTGTATAGTTTGAGGCCTTACACTTAAATATTTAATCCATCTTGAGTTAATTTTTGTATATAGTGAAAAATAGTGGCCTAGTTTCATTCTTCTTCATGTGGCTAGCCAGTTATTCCAGCACCATTTGTTAAATAAGGAGTCTTGTATTCATTGATCATATAAATAAAGTTTTATTGAAAGATATCCATGCTCAATTGTTTATATGCTGTCTTTGGCTGCTTTTGTGCTACAACTGCAAAGCTGAGTAGTTGCAGCGGTAGCCCACATAGCTCTCAAAGCCTAAGCTATTTACTCTCTGGTGTTTTATTTAAAAAAAAGAAGAGTTTTTAACTTCTGCAGGAGGCAAAGAGTACACAAAAAGAAATAAGAACAAGGGGAATACTATAGTTCAGTGACTAAAAATCGCTAAATAGTGGCATGCCAAGGCCTTAGATCTTTTTTTTTTTTTTTTTTGATAGTTCTTTGGATGTGAGATGGAGTAGATAGCATACTGACAGCAGTTTCTTGTGTGACAGAAGAAAGTGGACACATCCAGTCTATACTCTCCAGGAAATAGGCCTCCATATCACTTTTACCACGTATGCTTAGAGCTGCCAACACCTAACACAAATAAGATCTTCCCAGAATTGTTAGTCATTACCTCTTGCTACCCTTGGAGAATACTAACTGTAAATCTTGTATTTGTTCAACTCAGATAATGTACTTGAGTCATTTGTCATTTCAGAGAAAATATCAGAACAGATTGTTGGGATTATGCCTTTGTCACACTCTCAGGTGTCAGGTCTTGTCAGGAGGCAGACAGAAGTCTTGGTAGAACAAAAAACTAATAGTGAGTGCATATCAGTCACCAAGTAATAGGCTAGTCACTTTATATATGGTATCTCTAATTCTCACCATAAGCCATGAAGTATCTATTACTATCACCAATTTACAGACAAGGAAACTAAAGCTCACATAGTTATAAAGGTATTATGTCTGAGACAGGATTTGTATTGAAATCCCATATGCTTTACATTTGGGAAAATTGTCTGAAGAGAACTCACACTTGTCAGCTATAACAAGGCTTTGAGGAAGGGTGAAAACCTATAGAGTCCAAGAATAACAAACATAGCATTTCATATGATTGGTTGTGATTGTGGGGGAGGGGTGTGTGTGTGCATGCATGTTTGTGTGTTGAGGGTAGAGTGGTAAGAATACAGAAGGGGTAAAAGACAAAAGAAAATAAAAATGCCAACTACTATAAAATTTATATCCCTGTCTGTCACATCAATCTAGTATTCGAAAAACACAAGACTTGTCATAGACTTTATGCACTCTAAGTCATACTCTGAAGAATGAGCTTGATTAAAATTATGGTGGGCTATACTTATTTGTGAATAATGATTACTGACAGTTCAGGATTTGCTAGGTCCCGGTTTTCTTTAACATTAAACCTCTGGGACTTTTCAAACCTTCACTTGGAAGCTTACATGAATGTAAAGTCAAATTAAATTATTTATAGTTTTACAGGGGAAAATAGGTAATCTTATCTTAAAAAAGAATAGTGACCAGAAGATTCATTTTGCTCCTTTATTTTCTATTAACTACTGGAGACATCTGCAATAAGATATGCTTATTAGACATGCTGAGATAAGATACTAGTTCCCTTCTCTTATTCATAAGGAAACTAATTCAAATTATTTATACATTTATTAATTACACAGCGACTTTTTTTTTGAGACAGAGTCTCACTCTGTCACCCAGGCTGGAGTGCAGTGGCATACTCGCAGCTCACTGCAACCTCTACCTCCCAGGTTCAAGAGATTCTCCTGCCTCAGCCTCCCGAGTAGCTAGGACTACAGGCATGCACCATCACACCCGGCTTAATTTTTTGCATTTTTAATAGAGATGGGGTTTCGCCATGTTGGCCAGGCTGGTCTCAAACTCCTGACCTCAAGTGATCCACCCACCTCGGCCTCCCAAAGTGTTAGGATAACAGGCGTGAGCCACTGCGCCCGGCCTACACAGCAAATATTTATTTCATTTCTACTATGTGTCAGGCCCTGGGCTAAGGCTAAGAATATGGAGGTGAAGAAGACAAACAAGGACCTTGGCCATACAAAGATGCTGGTGTACATTTATTCCTTTCTTCCTTTCCAATCAGGAAAAGTGAAAAGAAATCCCTAGACACATTATGGTGAAACTATAGAGCACTACTGACAAAGGGAACATCTTAAAAGTAGCTAGGAAGGCAAAAGGAAACCTACAAAAGAATCACAATTAGCATGACAGTTGATTTTTAATAGCAATGATAAAATCCAGAAACCAATGATATATCTTCAAAGTGCTGGGAGAAAATACTATCAATCTAGAATTGCATATCCACAGAAATCACTGTTCACGAATGAGGATGAAATAAAGAAATTTTCAACAAAATGAAAACAGACAATTTATCACCAATAGATTCTCACTAAAGGAACTTTTAACTATATTTCAGGAGGAGGTAAAATAGATCTGAGGTATAAAAAGAAATGGTGAACAATGAAATTGATAAAATATATAAAAATCTAAACAAACATTGATTTATAAAGAAAAATGAGATTACATAAATTGTTGGATTATACAATGAGAGATGTCTAAAACAAAGGACAAAAATCATGTATCAGCCAGGAAGATGGTATTTAGAGTTTAAGAACACTAAGCTTCTTTCAGCTATTGATTTGCAAAGTTAAATATAAATGTTATAATTTCCAGGGTAACCACTGAAAATGAAAAAAGCATATAATACGAATACCAGTAGAAAGAATAACATGGAATGAGAAAAATACACTTTAATGAATCTACAGATAAAATAAATAAATGCAAATATTTTAGGAATCACAATGATAATAGAAATAAAAGTAAATATTGCAGTGATCAGTGAGTACAGACTAAACTCTATAATTTAAGAAACAATATTATGAGATTAAATGTTAAAAATTACATATAGTATATATATCATGCATATGTATATATAGCACATATATAATGTATATAGCATACAAATATAGCAAATATTAAAATACATATAACATATACTATACTTTAAAATAACATATATGCCACATAAAAAAGACTCACCTTAAACATATGGATACAGAAAGGTTTAAAGTCAAATGTTGGAAAATCATGTATGCAGCTATTAACCAAAAGAAATTTGATGTAGTTGTATTAATAACAGAAAAAATAGACTTCAAAGCAAAAACATATTTAGAGATGAAGGGAAGCATAAAGGATAACTCCAAATTAATAAGGAAAAGACCAGCACCTAAAATAAAGTTGTGCAATACACATAAATACTCATATCACAGAAAAAGAACCACAAAAAGCTAATAAATATATGAAAAGATGCTCAACCTCATACTTAAGCAGTAAAATGCAAATTAAAACTACAGGGAGATATTCCTTTATATCTATCGGTTTGAAAACAATAAAAAATTTTCATGAAGCCAAGTGTTGGTAAGATCAGGAAGTAAAGGAAACACTTATACAATGCTAGTGGGGTTTTAACTGGTACAACCACTATAAAAAATAATTTAACATCATCTTGTCAAGCTGAAAATGCTGACACTGTTTGGTGTGCAATTTCATTCCTAGATGCACACCCTGCAATCTTCTCAAGCACTTTTGGCACAGGTCGCAGTAAGAGATACATTTTATGTCACAATTCAGAAAATAAATACACACACGTATAAGTATATATACACACACACATACGTATGTATATATATACTGACGTTTTCTACTCCACTTTCTTTTAATGCTAGTTACTACCCACCAATGGGTCATGATCCACAGATTTAAAAATCCCACCACTTGTTTTTAATGCTGGTTACTACCTACCAATAGGTCATGATCCACAGACTTAAAAATCCCACCACTGAGTGTACATACTCATACATGTTTGTCAGGCCATATGTATAAGAATGTCATGGCAGCATTTTTTGGTAAAATTACAAACTGAAACAATCTAAATGTCTATTCACCAGAAAATAGATGCATTAGGGGAATGTAACAACAGTATAGATGAACATAATGTTATTCACACGAATATGGATGAATTTTACAAAAATGTTGCCGAGATAAAAACATCACAAAAGAATACAGGTAGTATGATTTCCATTTCCATAACACTCAAAAATGCAAAACTGGAAAATATATTACTTAGAGACACATCTAAATGCAGTAAAACCATAAAATAAAGCAAGGGAATGAAAAATGCAAAGCAAGATGTTCTAATTCTTAGACTGGGTAACGAATACACAGGGGCTATTTTTATTATTGTTTAAACCATAGGTATTATAGAGTATCTTGGATATGTACTGTATTTTTAGATTTAAAAATCTTTCTAGTTTATATAGATATTAAGGTACCATACTCATAGTGAACACCTCATTCTATACAAGCATGGAGGCACTTGTATATAATTGATAGGTGATGCAAAATAGCATGTCAAGGGACTCAAAATAGCTTCTTACCATTCAAAAAATCTTTGGGTAAATGTGGGACTACTCCAATATGAATCTTTCCCTTATAGCTGCACTATGAAAATTTGCTAAATTAGAGGTGATTTTGAAATGACCTATGTGGCAATTACCAATACTCACTCATCAGGCCAAAGATGACCAGATGTTTGGCCCACCTATGGACAAACAAGTTGAGACTTTTGCCCATAGTAATGAAAAATAAATGAATAAATAAACCCCACATACCATGAGGAATCATGGAGAGTCTCAGTAAGAGGGCACTTGAAAGGATTTACTATAGGATTTGGGTTTATGTTAGTAATTTTCAGGAGAGTTCGATGGAGCAGGGATTTTCTCTGGATTAAGAGATGTCAGAGAGTGGGGACAATTCTATCATTAGTATCTCAATAAATTTTATTTAGAAGGATGGCAGACTAATGCTAGGTTAAAGCTCTAATTGGTAAGAAAGTAGGTTATTCACATTAGTCAAGAAATGGGAATGTTTGGTAATTTGCGTTTTCAACAGTCACCTTGTTTTCATCTATGCTTAGATAAGATTATAAAGTGTTCTTGTTTTGTTTACTTTATTATGGTTGTAGAATGATCTTGTGGGATTCTGGTACCCTGAGACTGCTTGATGTCCAACAGGATAACAGTATGGCCTACTTGTAAGTGCAAGACCAGCTCTTAACATCAAGGGACTAGGTTTGTCAGTGTGAGCCCAGTTTCCAGATGTCAGGGGCTGTATTTCTCTTTCTTATAACAAAGGTGTATACATTCTCTTCTGCACTCTGTGTATGTTCCACCCATCAGTACTATCTTTTTTGAAATTTATTTTACTGATAAACACTCAATATTTTTCTTCTATTTCAGTTATGTTTTATCCATTGCAGTAATCATTACCAATTAATCAAAAATAAAAATATCAGGATCTTCCTAATTTAAAAGGACAAAGATTCTCACAAGGACATATAGCAGTGTAATATGTTGCAATATAGCATGAACATAAGATCAGCCCATCAATGTCATATTAGAAGTATTTCATGTTTTGGCCAGACACAGTGGCTCATGCCTGTAATACCAGCACTTTGGAAGACTGAGGCGGGTGGATCACTTGAGGTCAGGAATTTGAGACCAGCCTGGCCAACTCAGTGAAACCCCATCTCTACTAAAAATACAACAAAATTAGCCGGGTGTGGTGGCGCATGCCTGTAGTCCCAGCCACTTGGGAGGCTGAGGCAGGAGAATCACTTGAACCCGGGAGGCAGAGGCTGTAGTGAGTCGAGATCACACCACTGCACTCCAGCTTGGGTGACAGAGCAAGACTTCATCTCGAAAAAAAAAAAAGAGAAAGGAAAAAATATTTCATGTTTTGTTCCAACTCATGTTGCTTTTACCTTTTGGGCCGTTCTGAATTCAATTGGGTACTAATTAGAAAATACGATCATTATGACTGTCTTTGTGTTGGACAGCAACTGCCTCAGCTAACAAAACAATGTGGAATTTTGTAGGTTTTATTAAGATAGAAAAATGAATTAACTGGCTGTGTCAAAGTCCCTTTTATCATGTTTTTATAGAGTTTAAAAACTAGGCTTACAGTAGCCAACTTGTTAGAATCAGAAGGGATTGGAGAAAATGTCAGGGGCTGCTCAGCCCATTATAACAGGTAACCTTCCTCTGTCAGTCCTTGCTGTAATCGTTTCAGTGCTAAAGCAATGAAAGCTCTTTACTTTTACCCAATCCAAAGTAAATGACAATAAAGGTCATTTACTTCCAACTGATTAGAGAATGAGTCACCTTCTGATTCATCTCATCTCTTAGAGGTCAGAGTGGGAATTTCAATTTTATGGTCTATTAAACATAGAGACAGCCCAGTGGGGCTGCAGTATTCTCTCACAACAAACAAAGAGTGTTTGCTGCCAATAAAATATCATTTATGCTTCCTTTTTGAAAACCACTCCTTGAATAGCAAACAGGATACTTCCAATACTGAGAGATAGTTTAAGTCTCTAATATCACACAGACTAACAGTTGGAATACTGGAGAAGTAACATACTCTGATTTTCAGCTTTAAAAGTGAGAAGTAATTTTGATATGTCAAATTAAATACTCATCATGTAAATTTCTAGCTGTCACAGAAGGATATAACTATAAGACAGGCTGTTGTCATAGAAGGGTTAGAATCACACATTGAAAGAGCTGTTTCTTCCTTAGGACATTTTAAGGCATCAAGACAGAAATTTATGAATGAAATAATAAACTCATCTTCCTCCTTATACTGTGTAACCATTGAGGATAGTCCATTTTTTATTCAACTTTGTATCCTTAGTCCCTAGTATACTTAACAGGTTATCAATAAATGTGTGGGAAAGATAGATGGATGGGTGAATGAATGGATTAATTATATAGGTGGATATTTGGGTCTATTAAATTATTGTTTCACCAATAAGATTAGTGCAATTGATTCAGAAGCTCTGTATCAATGCACTAACATGTCCCAAGGAAGACACAGAAGTTTTGATTTGTTATTATTTATTCTTATACCCTCTGACAACCACTTATGTTATATCTTTATGTGACAGTTAGGAATTTACTTTGTCCAGAGGGCAAATGTATTTGGCATGGCTCATTTCTTTTCAATCCCATGCTCCTGACAGAAGAAAACCACAATTGTTCTACATTTATTCCACTTGCTTAAGCCTGAGACGCTTTAAGTAGAGGCCAACCATTTATTCATCCATTCAGTTGTTCATTTGTTTGTTTATCCTTTCATCTATCCATTCATTTAACAAATATTCATTGAGTATCTACTATAGGCATTATTTTAAGCACTCGAACTACATCAATGAACAGTACAGATAAAAACTCCTGCCCTTACATTCTAGTGGAGAAAGAAAAATAATAAGATAAATAAGTAAAATATAGAGCATGTAAGTATTAAGGGAAAAACCACAGGAAAGGGTTGTATTAATTTGGGTAAGCTAGCTTCTAAAACAATCTCTGAATCCCACTGACTTATTTTAGAAGTTAATTTCTCATTAAAGGAACCTAAAGTTAATCTGATAAAATGTAGGAGAGAGGTATGAGTGACTTAGGCCTCTAGTTACCATCCATACTAAATAGCAGATTAGTTGATGGCAAAATGTGTGAATACACGATATCCTTGGATCTTTTATTGAAAAGTATATTTCAGTAATTACAAGTGATATTTAGAAGTTAAAGATAAAATTCTTCTCCCCATACAGAAGCTTGAGATGATTTATAATTGATTGAAGAGCTTTTGAGTCACAGTCCCTGGTTACTGTTGTCTAAGTGAGTGAGGGCCTCAGGTGTAAAGAACAGGGTGAACAAACATGAGATATAAATGAAAAAAATAAATACTAAGGATCAAATAGTATTATATAAATTTAGAGAAATAGTTATTGAGAAATTCCCCCATAAATCCTCAGACTCCATAGTTGAGGACTAGCAAATCAGTGATTTGTTAAAATTCCATTTTCTTCTTCATTGCTCTAAAATGGAAAATCTCATCCTGGCAGAATCTGATGGGAAAAGAGCTGTGTGAAAAAATAAGCAAGCAAGCAAACAAACAAAAACCCCCAAAACTTTTAAACTCATCCCAACTTTACTAACACACATCTGACTCTTAGCGTTCTTGTTTACACTATCCACAAAATATAAAACCAATTGCCTCTCTTATCCAATAGGCATGTTATGAGTCTCTGAAGGAGTATCCCCTATGAGTTTATGTGATCCAGAAACAGATCAGCCCTCATGGGGACCAAGGTCCCAATTTTGAAATTAGTTCAATCCTTGACTTGATTAAGGTAATCTTAAATATGCAAGAGCCTTATCCTAGTTCCCTTCCAGAAGAAAAACGTACATTCTCAATAGAGGCATATTATACAGAGTCTCATTAAACCCTACCATTTTTTCATATATTTTGATCATCAATAAAGAAACCACTAAGTTTATGGGAAGAAAGACATGATCAAAACCACAAGAAACAATAAACAATAGAAATAGTCCCATAGGGGACTCAGATAACAGAGCTATAATTTATACATGTTAACATAACTCCAAATCATTATTTCAAAAAATTACAAGAAAAAAATGAGTAGGTCAGCAGACAGTTAGAAAACGTAACAGAAGCAAAATGAAAATTCTAAAACTGAAAAACATAGTAACTGAAGTTAAGAATTAAATGGATGTGTTTAATAGCAAATTAGACACAAAGGCAAGATTCATGAACTGAAATATAGGTCAGACAAAATATACAAACTGAGTTTAGAGATATAAATGGATAACAAATACAGAGAAGAACATACAGATATCTAAAAGATGTTGAATATTACTAAGATGTATATCTTGACTACCTGGCATAGAGGAGACAAATAATGGGGGAAAAGAAATATCTAAAGAGATATTCCCTGAGAAATTTTCAAATATGACAAAAGATATTAATGTACAGGTTCAAGATGTTCTAGGAACATCAAGATAGATAAATACAAAGAAAATCAGACATAGGTTTGTTATAGTAACTGTTGAAAACACAACAGAAAGAGGGAAAATACTAAAAACGTTTTAAAAATATTACCTTCAAAGGAACAATAATATACTGATAGCTGATTGCCTAATAGAAACACTGGAAATCAGAAGCCAATAGAATCTTCAAATTACTGAAAGTTAATAACATCCAACCTAGGATTCAATAAGCAGTGAAAACATATTTGAAAATTAAGAGTGAAATAAAGCCATGCTAAGAAAAAAATTGAGAGTACTCACCACCAGCAAAGCCACACTAAAGGAAATACTAAAGGGTACCCTTTAGGAAGAAGAAAAATTATTCTAATGGAAGCATAGAGATATAGTAAAGAATAAAGAGCAGTGGGAAGGGTAACTACGTAGTAAATCTAATATATAAGCAAATATAATCAGAACTAAAAGGATAAATAGAAAATCCACAATTATTATTGAGAGAATTTAGCATACCTTTCTCGATAGCTGACTGGATATGCAGATTAAAAATCACTAAGTATATGGAAGACTTAGACAATCCAATTAACAAACATGACTGGATAGAGTTATCTAGGATACTCAAATCAGCCACTGCATAATTCCCATATTAAAATATAAAAATCAGTTTTTAATTCACAGCATGCACAAAAAATAAGTTTCAGGTGGATTATAAGTTTAAAGAAAAAAGGTAAGACAGTAACAACCACAAAACATCACACAGGAGAATATTTTCGTGATTTTGGTGTTAGGGAAAATTTTCTTCAACAGGATTCAGAAAAAAAATCCCTCTAGTAATCCAGGAAAAAATTCACAAATGGAACTACTAAAAAGTAGAGATTTCTGTTCATAAAATGATACCATTAAGACAGTGGAAAGCCAAGTCAGGAGGTGAGAGAGGATATCTGCAATATGGGTAACCAATGGAGCTTATACATAGAATATAGAAAGAGCTCCTTCAAATCAGTAAAATATTACGTTGAAATCCATATATTGTTTATTTCATCAGTGTTCATCCTCCCAGATCTGTAGAAGGAAGTTTGCTGATGACAGAAAGGACTAAGAAAACTTTATTTATGTGAGATAAAGAATTGAGAATAATTGCTGACATAAATCAAAATAACGTATCCAAAGTAAGCAATAAAAGAACTTAAATGATTCATTTCTTTAAAACTGTTTATCTAAAGCAATCTACAGATTCAATGCATTCTCTATTAAGATACCAATTACATTTTTCACAGAACTGCAAAAAAAAATTAAAATTTACATGGAACCACAAAAGACCCAGAATAGCCAAAGCTGTCTTGGGCAAAAAGAAAACTAGAGGAATCACATTACCTGACTTCAAATTATACCACAGAACTATAATTTCTATGTTTTTATGCTGTAGAACATATGCAAATCAGCAATGTACTGGTATAAGAACAGATTCAAAGACCAATGGAACCAAATAGAAAACCAAGAAACATATCCATACATCTACAGTGAGCTCATTTTCGACAAAGGTGCCAGAATCATACATTGGGGAAAGGACAGTCTCTTCAATAAATGGTGCTGGGAAAACTGGATATCCACATGCAGAAGAATTAAACTAGACCCATATCTCTCACCATATACAAAAATCAAATTGGAGTGGATTAAATGCTTAAATCTAAGATCTCAAACTATGCAACTACTATAAGAAAACTTTGCAGAAAAATCTCTAGGTTATTGGTCTGGGCAAACACTTTTTGAGAAATACCCCACAAGCACAGGCAATCAAAGCAAACATGAGCAGATAGGATCATATCAAGTTAAAAAGCCTCTGCACAGCAAAGGACGCAGTCAACAAAGTGAAGAGACAACTTGCAGAATGGGAGGAAATATTTGCGAAGTACCCATCTGACAAGGAATTAATAATCAGAATATATAAGGAGCTTGAACAACTCTACAAAAAAAAATATAATAATCTGACTAGGAAAAAATCTAATAATCTGATTAAAATGGGCAAAAGACCTGAACAGACATTTCTCAAAAGAAGACATACAAATAGCAAACATGCATATGAAAAGGTGTTCAACAACATTGATCATCAGATAAACGCATGACAAAACTACAATGAGCTACTATCTCACTCCAGTTAGAATGGCTTTTATCCAAAAGACAGGCAATAACAAATGCTGGTGAGAATGTAAAGGAAAAGGAACTCTCATACACTGTTGGTGAAAATGTAAATTAGTACAACAACTAGGAGAACAGTTTGGAGGTTCCTCAAACTACTAAAAATAGAGCTACCACACGATCTAACAATCCCATTCCTAGGTATATACCAAAAAGAAAGGAAATCAGTATATTGAAGAGATATCTGCACTCCCATGTTTACTGCAGCACTATTCACAATAGCCAAGATTTGGAAGTAACCTAAGTGACCATCAACAGATGAACGGATGAAGAAAATGTGGTACATATACACAATGGAGTACTATTCAGCTATAAAAAGGAATGAAATCCAGTCATTTGCAACAACATGGATGAAAATAGAGGCCATTATATTAAGTGAAATAAGCTAGGCACAGAAAGACAAACTTTACATGTTCTCACTTATTTGTGGGAGCTAAAAATTAAAACGATTTAACTCATGGACATAGAGAGTGGAAGGATGGTTACCAGAGGCTGGGAAGCGTAGTGGGGGTTGAGGGAAGTGGAGATGGCTAACAGGTATAAAAATAGTTAGACAGAATGAATAAGATCTAGTACTCGACCGTATAACTGGGTGACTATAGTCAATAATAATTTAATTTTACATTTAAAAATAACTAAAAGAGTATAGTTGGATTGTTTGTAGCACAAAGGATAAATGCTTGAGGTAATAGATACTCCATTTACCCTGATATAAGTATTACATATTGCAAGCCTGTATCAAAACATCTCATGTACCCCATAAATATATATACCTGCTATGTACTCACAAAAATTAAAAACTAAAGAAAAGAGAAAGTAACCCTACTTATCTCAATCCAGTATTAAAACATAGTTTGAATTGCTCTATTCAGGATCACTTTTGTGAAACAGTACAGGGAACATAACATTGGCTAAAAATGTAAGCACTGAATATAGGCATCTTCAACAGAACAGTAGTCCTCATTTAGAGAAGTTGAAAATGAAAGATCACTTCTACTACCTCACTATTTACTTTTCCTCCCAAGACAACCCCTAAACTATTATAACAGGATGAGTTAATTAGGTGAAAAGCAAAACAAAAACCAATGGATTGGAGTGATGCCAGCATCCTCTACTTCATTCACAGGAAAGGTAGATCAACACTCAGCTGCCTTGAGATGAGATTATGAGGCACCTCCCAGAGCAGAGGAGACAGACACTGGGCGGGAGAAAACATACCAGTAGATTCAGGGGAAATTTCTCGAAAGAGTGAGAGTAGTAGAGACTGAATCAGACTAAGACTGGTTTAATTGAACTGAGAAAACAAGGACTCTTGGCTTTCACCCACGTTGGCAAAGTGAAATTTGTGCTCACTGCACTCCCACAGGAAAATGGGAAGATTCCCTCTCTTCGTTCTTTCTCAAGGAAAGGTAGGTTTGGAGGAAATTCGGGAACTACTCCAGCTTTGCTTGTCTGCTAATGTGCAGAGCAGGCTGAACATGTGAGAATCATATTGCCAGTCACCTCAAATGTCTAAGAATGTCTCAGGGGAATTATCTGTGCCTTCTGAGGAGCCACGTGAAGCCAAGAGGGGTCCTGAGACAAGGATGCTCAGGGGCAGTTTTTAAATACAGAAAGAGTGGCTGGGTGCAGTGGCTCATGCCTGTAATCCTAGCACTTTGGGAGGCCAGGGCTGGAGGATCTCTTGAGTCCAGGAGTGCAAGACCAGCCTGGACAACACAGCAAGACTCTGCCTCTTCAATTAGCCGCGTGTAGTGGTGCACGCCTGTAGTCTCAGCTATTCTGGAGGCTGAGGTGAGAGGATCACTTGAGCCCAAGAGGTTGAGGCTTCAATGAGCCATGATAACAGCCGTTGCACTCCAGCCAGGGTGACAGAGTGAGACCCTGTCCCTAAAATAATAGCATTAATGATGATTGAAAAGAAAGATATATGGTTCAGTGAGGCTTCCAGTTTTACAATGCTTTGCAGTTTTTAAAAAAATATTCTTTCTGTATCTGCCTCTCTCTCTCTCTCTCTCTCACACACACACACACACACACACACACACACAGACACACACGCACACCCCAGAGCTCTGCCAAGGCATTGCTAAGCCTGTGATTGGGCTGTAATTTCACTTGCACTCTCTATCCTTAAACTTAAAATACTCTTTTTCTCTCTTGCTTTCCCCACTCCAATTCCTTCAGTCATCAATCTCCACTTTCCATGAAAAGGCAGGAAACTCACGCGATTTTGTCACAGACAGTGCACTTCCAGCTGCCATCAGGGCCTGCAACTCGACACTCCCTGCATACCCTCAGTGAGCAAGCCTGACAAGGGTCTCCCCGGTCAAAGATTAGGCCCAGGTTTCTCCGACAGTGAACACAAACTCTGCTGGCCTCTTGTTGAGTTTTCCCACTTCTACGTTTTGCTTCTAAGAGTTCATTTTTCAGCTTCCTGAAAGGAGAGGGAAAAAAATCACTTAAAACAAACAAACAAACAGGAGCAGAGATGTCTACAATGTCTAAAACAATGTCTAAAGTAGATAGAATATTTGCCTCAAACAAGACTGCTTTAAACTGGGGGCCACCATGCAATCTCACTTAGAATTTTGAAAAGGTGCCTATTTGGTGTCGCTACTTTCAATTCCCATCTCTTTATTTAAGAGATATTTTCATTTGGAAGAACATTTGAATCAAGGAGTTAGAGCCAAATATTTTCAGGAAATACAATTTCTCCCTCCAGAAGAAACAATCCTTTGATATCAGTAACCGAAAAATAAAATGTTTGTGTTTTACTTTTGAATGTTGACATTCTCTACTAGCACTATTATACTATTAGTATTTATTCACATTCTACTGTAATTTCTCTAGGATATCTTTGATACCATAACACTAGAAAGCATGGCCCCAGGTTACAGGTATACATAGTACCTGGTTCTTTACCTGCCTATATATACTACTTGAGGCAAGAGTGTGAGATCAAACTCAGCATCATTGTAGGCACAATCTTCATGCACTTAAGAAAAGTAACAAAGTCCCCCGGAGCAAGATGGCCGAATAGGAACAGCTCCAGTCTCCAGCTCCCAGCGCAAGTGACACAGAAGACGGGTGATTTCTGCATTTTCAACTGAGGTACCGGGTTCATCTCACTGGGGAGTGCCAGACAATCAGTGCTGGTCAGCTGCTGCAGCCTGACCAGCGAGAGCTGAAGCAGGGCAAGGCATCACCTCAGCTGGGAAGCGCAAGGGGGAAAGGAATCCCTTTTCCTAGCCAGGGGAACTGAGACACACAATACCTGGAAAACTGGGTAACTCCCACCCCAATACTGCGCTTTACCAAGGGTCTTAGCAAACGGCACACCAGCAGATTATATCCCACACCTGGCTAGGAGGGTCCCACACCCACGGAGCCTCCCTCATTGCTAGCACAGCAGTCTGCATTCTAACTGCAAGGCAGCAGTGAGGCTGGGGGAGGGGTGCCCGCCATTGCTGAGGCTTAAGTAGGTAAACAAAGCTACCGGGAAGCTCGAACTGGGTGGAGCCCACAGCAGCTCAAGGAGGCCTGCCTGTCTCTGTAGACTCCACCTCTGGAGACAGCGCACAGCTAAACAAAAAGTAGCAGAAAGCTCTGCAGATGCAAATGACCCTGTCTGACAGCTTTGAAGAGAGCAGTGGATCTCCCAACACGGAGGTTGAGATCTGAGAATGGACAGACTGCCTGCTCAAGTGGGTCCCTGATACAATAAAAAATGATAAAGGGGATATCACCACCGACCCCACAGAAATACAAACTACCATCAGAGAATACTATAAACACCTCTACACAAATAAACTAGAAAATCTAAAAGAAATGGATAATTTCCTGGACACTTACACTCTGCCAAGACTAAACCAGGAAGAAGTTGAATCCCTGAATAGACCAATAGCAGGCTCTGAAATTGAGGCAATAATTAATAGCCTACCAACCAAAAAAAGTCCAGGACCAGATGGATTCACAGCTGAATTCTACCAGAGGTACAAGGAGGAGCTGGTACCATTTCTTCTGAAACTATTCCAATCAATAGAAAAAGAGGGAATCCTCCCTAACTCATTTTATGAGGCCAACATCATCCTGATACCAAAGCCTGGCAGAGACACAACAAAAAAAGAGAATTTTAGACCAATATCCCTGATGAACATCGATGCAAAAATTCTCAATAAAATACTGGCAAACCAAATCCAGCAGCACATCAAAAAGCTTATCCACCACGATCAAGTGGGCTTCATCCCTGGGATGCAAGGCTGGTTCAACATACGCAAATAAATAAATGTAATCCAGCATATAAACAGAACCAAAGACAAAAACTACATGATTATCTCAATAGATGCAGAAAAGGCTTTTGACAAAATTCAACAGCCCTTCACGCTAAAAACTCTCAATAAATTCGGTATTCATGGAATGTATCTCAAAATAATAAGAGCTATTTATGACAAAGCCACAGCCAATATCATACTGAATGGGCAAAAACTGGAAGCATTCCCTTTGAAAACTGGCACAAGACAGGGATGACCTCTCTCACCACTCCTGTTCAACATAGTGTTGGAAGTTCTGGCTAGGGCAATCAGGCAAGAGAAAGAAGTGAAGGGTATTCAGTTAGGAAAAGAAGAAGTCAAATTGTCCCTGTTTGCAGATGACATGATTGTATATTTAGAAAACCCCATCGTCTCAGCCCAAAATCTCCTTAAACTGATAAGCAACTTCAGCAAAGTCTCAGGATACAAAATTAATGTGCAAAAATCACAAGCATTCTTATACACCAGTGACAGACAAACAGAGAGCCAAATCATGAATGAACTTCCATTCACAATTGCTTCAAAGAGAATAAAATACCTAGGAATCCAACTTACAAGGGATGTAAAGGACCTCTTCAAGGAGAACTACAAACCACTGCTCAGTGAAATCAAAGAGGACACAAACAAATAGAAGAACATACCATACTCATGGATAGGAAGAATCAATATTGTGAAAATGGCCATACTGCCCAAGGCAATTTATAGATTCAATGCCATCCCCATCAAGCTACCAATGACTTTCTTCACAGAATTGGAAAAAACTGTTTTAAAGTTCATATGGAACCAAAAAAGAGCCTGCATTGCCAAGACAATCCTAAGTCAAAAGAACAAAGCTGGAGGGATCACGCTACCTGACTTCAAACTATACTACAAGGCTACAGTAACCAAAACAGTATGGTACTGGTACCAAAACAGAGATATAGACCAATGGAACAGAACAGAGTCCTCAGAAACAATACCACACATCTACAGCCATCTGATCTTTGACAAACCTGAGAGAAACAAGAAATGGGGAAAGGATTCCCTATTTAATAAATGGTGCTGGGAAAATTGGCTAGCCATAAGTAGAAAGCTGAAACTGGATCTTTTCCTTACTCCTTAGATGAAAATTAATTCAAGATGGATTGGAGACATAAATGTTAAACCTAATACCATAAAAACCCTAGAAGAAAACCTAGGTAATACCATTCAGGACATAGGCATGGGTAAGGACTTCATGTCTAAAACACCAAAAGCAATGGCAGCAAAAGCCAAAATTGACAAATGGGATCTAATTAAACTAAAGAGCTTCTGCACAGCCAAAGAAACTACCATCAGAGTGAACAGGCAACCTACAGAATGGGAGAAAATTTTTGCAATCTACTCATCTGACAAAGGGCTAATATCCAGAATCTACAAAGAACTCAAACAAATTTACAAGAAAAAAACAAACAACCCCATCAAAAAGTGGGCAAAGGATATGAACAGACATTTCTCAAAAGAAGACATGCATACAGCCAACAGACATATGAAAAAATGCTCGTCATCACTGGCCATCAGAGAAATGCAAATCAAAACCACAATGAGATACCATCTCACACCAGTTAGAATGGCAATCATTAAAAAGTCAGGAAACAACAGGTGCTGGAGCGGATGTGGAGAAATAGGAACACTTTTACACTGTTGGTGGGATTGTAAACTAGTTCAACCATTGTGGAAAACAGTATGGCAATTCCTCAAGGATCTAGAACTTGAAATACCATTTGACCCAGCCATCCCATTACTGGGGATATACCCAAAGAATTATAAATCATGCTGCTATAAAGACACATGCACACATATGTTTATTGTGGCATTATTCACAATAGCAAAGACTTGGAATCAACCCAAATGTCCATCTGTGACAGACTGGATTAAGAAAATGTGGCACATATACACCGTGGAATACTATGCAGTCATAAAAAAGGATTAGTTCGTGTCCTTTGTAGGGACATGGATGCAGCTGGAAACCATCATTCTCAGCAAACTATCACAAGAACATAAAACAAACACCACATGTTCTCACTCATAGGTGGGAATTGAACAATGAGATCACTTGGACTCGGGAAGGGGAACATCACACACTGGGGCCTATTATGGGGAGGGGGGAGCGGGGAGGGATGGCATTGGGAGTTGTACCTGATATAAATGATGAGTTGATGGGTGCTGACGAGTTGATGGGTGCAACACACCAACATGGCACAAGTATACATATGTAACAAACCTGCACATTGCGCACATGTACCCTAGAACTTAAAGTATAATAAAAAAAAAAAAAAAAAGGAAAGTAACAAAGACATTGCCTATCATTTCAGATGAGATCAGGTGGATTCAGGGTGGTATGGCTGTAGACTGCCTACCATTTCACACTGAAAAGCTTCCGCTTACCATTTGAAAGTTTCCAATAATTTCTATTAGCCTATGGGCTTTGCTGTTAGACATGCCTATGTTTCAATCCGGATTCCATAATGAATAAGCTGTCCAGCCTCAGGCAATGATTTACCCACTCAACCCCAGTCTCTTCATTTCTAAAATGAGAGTAATAATATTCCTTCATGATTGTTTTAAAGATTAAATGAGATGATAAATCTAAAGTTCCCAGCATGCTGCTTGGCACATTGATTCTAAAGAAATGTTAGTTCCATGTCCCTTCTTTTACTACCTGACATGAAATTTATCTATCCTTTAGAAAATTGCTATTCCAAGTGTGGTCCTTGTTCCAGCAGCATCAGCATCACCTGGGAACATTTTAGGAATGCAGAATCTCAGGCACTGCCTTAGACCCTATTGGATCAGAACCTACATTTTAACAAAATTTTCAGGTAATTAGAGTTTGAGAAGCATAGCTTTGGCAGATTCAGTCTCAAATTCGGCTATATATTGGAATCACTTTGGAAAGATTTTAAAAATACCGATTTGCAAATCTCACTTCCACAGATTCTAACGTAATTAACTTTGAATGTGGCCTAGGTAATGGTATTTTTAAAAGCTTCACTGTTTATTCCAATATATTGCCAAATTTGGAAAACACTGCTCCAGAAGATAGGTTCCTTCTCACTTAAATGCTTCACAGGTATGTCATTGCTTTGTGCTACTGAGTCTATCCCTTCTTCAACATAGAATGTCTATGTTCCAGGAAAACAAATTGAGAATCATCCCACACGTTTTATACCATATCCTTTTATATTTGTGGTGTTAAACTTTGTCATGCCCATCTTGACTAGCATCTTCCCAAAGGCAGGAACAAAGGCCTTAGTTTTTTGTATATACTACTCAGGATCCAATTCCATGCTAGGTTATAAAGCAGTTGAATATTTAAAGCTATTTATTATTTCTTTTGAACTTTCAAACTAGCTTCTGAGGTATTATAAGACTCATGTTAAAAATAATAAGTAGTACAGATGGAATCAGAAACCAGGTCATTTATTTCCCAGCCTGATGAGAGATTCATAAAAAGAGAATTTTCAAACTGTAGAGCAGAGTTTTTAAAATCTTTGACTTAATGTCTCATTCATTCATCCAATAAGCACTTATAGTATGCCTACACTGTGCTAGGCATTCTGGTATTGAGAAAAAAATGAGTCTAAACAAAACATCTACTAAGAATTACCATTACCCTTTATGTTAGTTAAGGAGACAAATGACACACGATAACTCATGTGTTGCAACAGGCAGCCATACTAAGCACTTTTATGTCCCCACCAAGTTTGTGGTAATTTGTTACAGCAGCCACAGGAAATGGATATACCCTCTATTTGGCCTCATTTCCTACTGAGTACAACATTCCTGGGCATAACACACCCAGCTCCCTGGGCTTTCAGTTCTTTGACCTGGTCATTTTCTTTACCTTCCTGTCCATGTGCACCATTCACTCTCATGAAGAAACCCTGGAACTTGTTATCTCTAGAAATTATGTTATCCAAAATCATGAATTTAAACACCGTTGAAGCCATTATTCAGTTCTAATGAGTACATCACTTTCTCATTATCCATCAGTTCTCCTCTCAGCCTCACTTCCCCTTGGAGCCAGAACAGAAGGAACCCTGCTTGGGATTGTGCGTCTCCTACCCTACAAACATCCTGGAGGCAGAAGATCAGCTCTTTGAACATTCATGTGGATTAAACAGAGTGAGAAGATATCAACAGCCTTCTGTTATCAGTTTCATATGGAGAAATGGTAATGACAACAGAAAGGAGACCTCTTTGTCCCATCACCAAATATTTCAAGCAATGATGCATAGCTTTTCTCTTTCCTTTCCTTCAACATAAGCAGGCACAGATCCTTAGTAGGAGAAGAGAAAACGAAGTCAAAGAAGAGTAAAAGAAAACCTTTATTCCTTCCCTGTGGCTCACTGCAGTGGCTTGAAGTGCTGTATGAATTTGAGGCATATGAGATGGAGATTGAAATGGATAATAATGAATAACTTAAAAAATGTATAAAATAGATAGAATATTTGCCTCAAATAAGACTACATTAAACTGAGACCACCATGCAATCTCATTTAGAATTCTGAAAAGGTGCCTATTAGGTGTCTCTACTTTCAATTCCCTTCCAATCTACTCTCCATGGAATAATCAATGTCATTAGTCAATACTCTTTTAAAATATTTCTTATGTCATGTGGTTCCTCTGCTTAAAACCAACCAGTAGTTTTCCTTTATATTTTTAATAAAATTTATACCTCTTTCCCATAACCTGTAAAGATCTGCCTAATCTCTTCCCTCTGGTCATCTCCTATCTACAGATAGGAGATAGGATTCAGCAACATAATTCAACTTAAAGTTTCATAAATATGCCAAGTTCTTTCCCACTTGAGGGCCTTTGAACATGCTATTTCCTCAGCTGGGAATGCCTTCCCTCCACACTCCATCACCGAACACAGTAGTCATTTGTCTGTTCACTAAATACTTCCCATTCTCCTTACTTTTGAAAGCAAGTTGGGATTGCACATTTCTGCCCTCTTGGCATTAGATGTCATCATGTGACTCACACTGTCCAATGAAATGTGGTAAGTAATCCCAGGTAAAAGCTTTAAAATCAAGGGCAGGGTTCACCACACACCCTTTTCTTTGCATAGAGAATGACAATGTTCCAAATCGTGTCTGCTCTGCAAGTCTGGACCCTGGTCTGAGGATGCCATGAAGTAGAGTCCCCAGACATCCTGTTATGAACATGTGGCATGAGTGAGAAATCTTTGTTGTTTTAAGCCACTAAGAGTTTGGAGCTGTTACTGCAGCATCACTTAACCTATCTTGACTGATAAACACACAACTTAATTCTTAATCTGGCTGGCTCTCGCTTATTTTTTTTTTTATTTTAGTTTTACTGCTGCTGCCCACCACATCTCTGACCACTACATCTACAGCATTCTTTAATTTTCCTTGTTGCTGTGTAGATGCATTTATATTAACATATAAATTGGTGACCTATATGTAGTTGAAATTGTAAAGACTGAAAAGATTAACTATCTTGATGGTTGTTGAAAGAATCTTTTCATTTCTGTATTCTAGTGATATATTGAATGTTTTTTTCCATCTCATCATCAAAAATGTTCCATGTTTTAAAAAGACTTTTTGCTTTATCATCACATAGAGACATATTTCTTTCAAATCAGGAATTGCTTTCATTAAAATTCTTTTCACATTTGTGTGGCGTTATTTTTCTTGTGTTATCTTCTCTGGACCAAAATGTACTGAACACCATTTTACACCAAATAAGATAGGAATTTTAGAATGGAAGCAATTAGCTGCCTTGAAGAGGAAGCCATGAATAAACAGTTTATAAAGTATCTTTAATTCCTTGATGCTTTTAAACAATCTCAGCTAGTAGAGCACATCAAGGCCTAAGGGAGATAATGAGCAAGCAAGGATTACACAGTGGCCCAGAGCACAGGGTTCTAAAGTCAGAGTGCCTGGGTTTAAGTTCCGGCTATGCCACTTATTTCCTCTGAGACCTTAAGACAATTACTTAATGTCTGTCTGTCTCAAGACTTAAGGAGACTTAACCTGTTTGTGTCTCAAAATACTTCTTCTGTAAAAGCTTCACAGCGTTGTTGTGAGCATTAAGTAAGACAATGTTTGTAAGTGTTTAGCACAGCTTGACACGTAATAATTATGGAATAGACAATTCTGGTGTGTGTTTCCCAATATCTGTTCTCTCTTTCTTCTTTATTAGTGGAACATCTAGCTATACTCGTGGCCACTCAGAATAAAAACTAAATTTCTCAGTATTTCTTGCAGTTAGGTTTTGTTATGATACTAAATGCTGGCCAGGGGAGTGTAATCAGAAACGATATACCTCTAGGTCATGCCTTTAACAGAATAGGGAGGATCCCTTTCCCTTGACCCCTTCTCCTTTCCCAGAAGCTGGGATGAGAACGTAGGAATGAACCATCCTGGATCAAGTGCTAAACTCTCAACATGGTGGAGCAACAAAAGACAGGGAGTCCAGACCCCTACTTTAATGTAGCCCCCATAACAATACCACAAAAGCCACCAATCAACCCAGACTTTTACATTAGACAGGAATATGTTCCCATCTTAAGTCATTATTATAATGTGTCTCTGTCACCAGCAGCCAAACCTATTTCCCCAAAAATACAATAAGAACTCAGGAAATATTAACTTGTATTCTTGCTTCCACTTGCAGAGATGTTGCTGTCAGGTTTTGCTTCAGCCTCTGATGTAATGCCTGCAAGCTAAGTACTTCTCTAGAACTAGTGTTTCATATTCCGTTAAGAGAGCAAGGCCATAGTAACTGACAAAGTCTATTGTCAACAATGAGACAAAAATCACTAAAATAATATATGCGGGCAGAATAATGTCACAGCAGCCTGATTCTGATGCCTGCACAGCTCCTTGCACTCCCATCTTTTGTAAGATTCAGAGACAATGCCATCAACACTGTACTATTTCATATTTGCCTGGGGAAAATCTGGGGCTGACCAGACCTTCCTTCTGTACTCTGAATATAAAAAAATTACACTTTCATTTTGACTGTAGCTTCCACATGCAGCACCTATCATTAAAACCTAAATTTCACAACACTTAGCCACATAATAACAGGCACTTTACATGTTGATATGGTTTGGCTATGTCCCCACCCAAATCTCATCTTGAATTGTAGCTCCCATAATTCCCAGGTGTTGTGGGACAGACCCGGTAGGAGATAATCATTTGGTGGGTCTTTCCTGTGCCATTCTCGTGATAGTGAGATCGCATGAAATCTGATGGTTTTACGAAGGGGAATTTCTCTGCACAATTTCTCTTCTGTTCTCTGCCACCATGTGACATGTGCCTTTCACCTTCCACCATGATTGTGAGGCCTCCCCAGAAAAGTGGAACTGTGAGTCCATTAAACCTCTTTCTTTTGTAAATTGCCCAGTCTCAGATATGTCTTTATCAGCTGCATGAAAACAGACTAATACAGTAAAGTGGTACCAGTAGAATGGGACACTGCTGAAAAGATACCCAAAAATATGGAAGCAATTTTGGAACTGGGAAACAAGGAGAGGTTGGAACAGTTTGGAGGGCTCAGAAGAAGACAGGAAAATGTGGGAAAGTTTGGAACTCCCTAGAGACCTGTTGAATGACTTTGACTAAAATGATGATAATGATATGAACAATGAAATCCAAGCTGAGGTGGCCTCAGATGGAGATGAGGAACTTGTTGGGAGCTGGAGCAAAAGTGACTCTTGTTATGTTTTAGCAAAGAGACTGGTGGCATTTTCCCCCTGCCCTAGAGATGTGTGGAATTTTGAACTTGAGAGAGATGATTTACAGTATCTGGGGGAAGAAATTTCTAAGCAGCAAAGCATTCAAGAGGTGACTTGGGTGCTGTTAAAAGCATTCAGTTTTAAAAGGGAAACAAAGCATAAAAGCCTGATGATGTGATAGAAAAGAAAATCCCATTTTCTGAGGAGAAATTCATGCCGGCTGCATAAATCTGCATAAGTAACAAGGAGTCAAATGTAATCACCAAGACAATGGAGGAAATGTCTCCAAGGCATGTCAGAGACCTTTGTGACAACCCCTCTCATCACAGACCCGGAAGAAAAAATGGTTTCATGGGCAGGGCCCAGGGTCTCCATGCTGTGTGCAACCTAGGGACTTGGTGCTCTGTATCTCAGCTGCTCCAGCTGTGGCTGAAAGGGGGCAATGTAGCGCTCAGACCATGGTTTCAGAGGGTGCAAGCCCCAAGCCTTGGCAACTTCTATGTGGTATTGAGCCTGCAAGTGCACAGAAGTCAGGAATTGGGGTTTGGGAATCTTTGCATAGATTTCAGAGGATGTATTGAAATGCCTGGATGCCTAGGCAAAAGTTTGCTGGAAGGGCAGGGCCCACATGGAGAACCTCGACTAGGGCAGTGTGAAAGGGAAATGTGGGGTTGGAGCCCCACACAGAGCCCCTACTGGGGCACCACCTAGTGAAGCTGTGAGAAGAGGGTCATTGTCCTCCATATCCCAGAACAGGAGATACACTGACAGCTTGCGCTGTGTGCCTAGGAACACAGACACTCAACACCAGCCCGTGAAAGCAGCCAGGAGGGAGGCTGTACCCTGCAAAACCATAAGGGCGGAGCTGCCCAAGACCATGGGAACCCACCTCTTGCATCAGTGTGACCTGGATGTAAGACATGGAGTCAAAGGAGATCATTTTGGAGCTTTAAGATTTGACTGCCCCCCTGGATTTCAGACTTGCATGGGGCCTGTCGCCCCTTCATTTTGGCCAATCTCTCCCATTTGGAATGGCTGTGTTTACCCAATGCCTGTACCCCATTGTATCTAGGAAGTAACTAACTTGCTTTTGATTTTACAGGCTCATAGGTGGGAGGGACTTGCCTTGTCTCAGATGAGACTTTGGACTGCGGACTTTTGAGTTAAGGCCGAAATGAGTTAAGACTTTGGGAGACTGTTGGGAAGGCATGATTGGTTTTGAAATGTGAGGACATGAGATTTGGGAGGGGCCAGAGGCTGAATGATACGGTTTGGCTGTGTCCCCACCCAAATTTCATCTTGAATTGTAGTTCCCATAATTCCCATGTGTTGTGGGAGGGACCTGGTGGGAAATAATTGAATCATTTGGGTAGGTCTTTCCCATGCTTTTCTCATGATACTGAAAAAGTCTCATGAGATCTGATGCTTTTATAAAGGGGATTTTCCCTGCACAAGTTCTCTTCTCCTGTCTGCCACCATGTGAGACGTGCCTCTCATCTTCTGCCTTGATGGTGAGGCCTCCCCAGCCATGTGGAACTGTGAGTCCATTAAACCTCTTTCTTTTGTAAATTGCCCAGTCTTGGGTATGTCTTTATCAGCAGCATGAAAATGAATTAATACACATGTCATACCATTGCTTTGACAACAACCCATGAAAAATACGTTATGATTCCCATTTTATAGATAAGAAAGTGGAATCTCAGAGAGGTAACTTGTGGGTCACAGGGCTACTGAATAAGGAGATCAGGATTCAGACCCTGAATTTTATATTCCAAAATCTGCACTCTTCCCACACATCAGTATCCTCTCACTGGCTATCAATATATTAAAATATTTTTGCTCAGAAAGGACCCCATATTTATTAATGACTGCTGTTTCTTTCCTAGCTGTGCAAAGCTATGCTGAGCACACTCAAAGTTAAGCCTCAGTAAACATAGAGGGTTTCTTCTGCCTGTCCGGCTTCTTTCAACTTATGGCATCTGCCCAAATTGGATCTTATCACAAAGTTTCTCATGACAAATATTCCCCAACAGAGCCATTCTTCAACAAGCATGACTCTATCTTAATACATTTTGTACAACTTTTGATTAGTTTTCAAATCAAAGGCTATTAAAAAGAATCAAGACTCTCTGAGAACTGGGAAAAAATTTTGCCTGGATAAAAAGCTGCTTAAGAGAAAGTAACATGGAGGAGGAGTAAAAGAACACTTGTTCAGATAAAGAAGTCTCGTGAATTGTGCCAATTTCATGTTTACAAATAGTCTCAACAAATAGTCTCAAGGAAAGAGGGCATTGTGAAATCTTCATATCTGCAGAAGACACTTCCTGGTATTAAAAAGCTTGGCTCATAGGAATACACCGGAAAATCTCACAAAACCATGTCAACTGACAGGCAATTGACCGAAAAAAAACCCAAAAAACCCAAATTCCAAAAAAACTGGAAAAAAAAAAAGGAGCGATAATGCTGAAAAGCAACAGTTTTAGGGAAAATAATTAAAGCCATAGAAATACAAGGAAGAACTTAACCAATCCCTTTATAACCCAAGAGAATCAATGACTTATTACAGATTTTCCAGAAACATTAAATGTGCTCATATATGCAAAGGGACAATGACTCAAGTATTCATTCTGAATTCTTTTTAAAAAGGACGATGGAGACAAAACAGCAAACGTTATCTGTCCCTGTAAAGTCATGCTGATGGTGACCTCTGCCAAACTTTGTCTGACATCTCACCCTTGCTTACATTCTTCTCCTTCCCTGTATTGCTTTCCCTACTAGTAGTTTATTAAATAATTATTAATTATAGTTAATAAATAATTCAATTAATTATATTAATCAATTAATTATAAATTAATATATTAGTAATATAATTATAGATATAATCAATTAATGAAAATATAATTAATTAATAGTTAATATTAAATATTAAACTACTCTTTAATAAATCACTTGCACACAAATCATGAGCTCAAGGTCTACCTCTGGGGAATCCAGCCTAAGACAGGGATCTTATAAATTATATGACAAAAACAGCTCGTTACAACTCTAAAGGAGTTAGGAATCACTGCAATTTGATACCTTGCTGTTTATTCACTATAGTCTTAAAATCATAGCAGAAATTTATCTCATATGTAATTAGCAAACCAATCTCCCACATGGAACTATCTTAATATAATTATTACCTCAATTTCCTGGCCCATCAAGGAACAAGAATGTGTTTTGCTAATCTGAAACCTAAAGAATACCTTGCTTAAGTATTAAAAACATCAGAAAGTCTTGTTATCAATATGATGAATTACTCAGAAAAAAACGGAGATGGAGATAGAATCAGTACAGCAAGAAGTAGGAAAGCTGCAGTTCTTTAAAAAACAACCAAGAGACAATGCTGGGCTTCTTTTTTTTTTTTTTTTTTTTTTTTTTTTTTTTTTTTTTTTTGAGATGGAGTCTCGCTCTGTCGCCAGGCTGGAGTGCAGTGGTGCAGTCTCCGCTCACCGCAACCTCCGCCTCCCGGGTTCACGCCATTCTCCTGCTCAGCCTCCCGAGTAGCTGGGACTACAGGCGCCCGCCACCACGCCCGGCTGATTTTTTTGTATTTTTAGTAGAGCTGGGGTTTCACCGTATTGACCAGGATGGTCTCGATGTCCTGACCTCGTGATCCGCCCACCTCGGCCTCCCAAAGTGCTGGGATTACAGGCGTGAGCCACTGCGCCCGGCCACAAATGCTGGGCTTCTTAAAATATTTGGTATCACAATGCAATGATAGAATTGACTTGATGGAAGAAAACTAGGCATTCATACAAAAAACTGATACTTTAAAGAGAACATGTTGCTCATGAAAAACGCTTTAAAACCAATTCTGCTGTTGAATATGGACACATACTAGAGGGTTTCCATTTTCGTTTTTGTAGATATATAACTGAAGTTTATTTCTAGAATGACTCTAAATTGAATTTGTGCAAACTAAATTAGTTTAAATGTGGTGGAGAAGGGGTTATATGTTCATCAAAGGCAGTTATCAGTACTTAATTTTTCTCATTTTACCTTTTTAGGTGATACTTATGGAGATTCACGTTTTCATAGACAAAGGTTATTGCCAAACATATTTCGAGCAGTTTTCCTGGTTGTCAGTATCAGTACATGATACAAGAAATGTTGCCATCATTTCTTTGAAATTTGTTGAATATGCATATAAATGTTTCCTTTATGTGTTACCCTTTCCTTATATGCTGCACCGAAAGCCATCACTGGCAATTAATTACAAACTTTCAGATTCTACGAAAGGAAGGTGAGATTTCTGATAAGCACTAAACAATCTGATTCACAAGATGCATGGTCTTAATTGAATCGATTTTCTCAGAGTGCCAGTTTTTAAAATTAAGGAAATATTAATCAAGATATGAGTCACAATATAAGAGGATTTATGAATGAGAATGTTCATGGAAATAAGAATAAATAGTTAAGAAACACCTGGCACATTCATGTTATATGGAAAATCTTATGTTATGAAATCTTACCCAGCTAATAAAAATGTTTACAAATAATTTTTAATGACATGAAAAATGTTCATGAAATAATGTAAAGCAAAAATAAAGTAAAATTTACATAGGTAGTATGTATATGTAAATTTCATGCAATTTCCAACTATATGAAAATATACACACACATAAAAGTGACAGGAAGGAAATTCAACACAAATGGAAACTACCTCTGGGAAGTGGAATTCTATGTGAGACTTTAATGTTCATATTATATGGTTATCTAATTTTCTATAACAAGTCCATTGATTCTATAATGAAAATATATATCAGAAGATATTAAATGTTTGAGTGGATGGATGTTTATGATATTTTATACAGTATGTATATGTAAATTTCATGCAATTTCCAACTATATGAAAATTGCATATATATATGTATATATATGTGTGTGTGTGTGTGTGACAGGAAGGAAAGTCAACACAAATGGAGACTATTCACCTCTGGAAAGTGGAATTCTGTGTGAGACTTTAATGTTCATATTATATGGTTATCTAATTTTCTATAATAGGCCCATTGATCCTATAATGAAAATATGTATCAGAAGATATTAAATGTTTAAGCAGATTGAGGTTTATGATATTTTAAAAGTTGCACACATTGATGCCCTTTGTAGATCCTAGTACAATACTGAGATTAAAAACTTTAAAAAATTGTTTGCTGTGTAAGAATTTTATTAATTTAACTATTTGCATTAAATATTTGCATTGTGCTTAATTACTCTGCAATAAAAGAATAATTACAAAAATTATGAAATGCATGTTAGCCTAATCTCATTATAAATTTAAATTGGTTAAACCATAACTCCTATTAACATAGGAACATTCTTATAGGACTACTGTTGATATAAAATTGTCACCTGCCTGAAATCTGAAACGTTAGTGGTGACATTTTTATTAGTGAAGTTTTCACTTATATCATTTTCTTAGGAATAAAATACCTATTTCTCCAAGGATATAGTTGATATTAGATATTCCCTTATGAACTGACTTACCTTTGAGGGGATGGGTCTTCTTTAATCCCCCTTCCAGCCCCAACATTCAGCCATGTTCTCGGTTACATGGGCTTTATTGTTCTGTTTCTGCAATTTGCATTGAAAGGGAAGGGTAGTTTCTTGGGATGTGAGTGCCAATTAACCCCTGCTGTCTAGAGGCATGACCTCTATACCAATTCTGGCTAGAGACAATACACCAGGAAAGGAAAGGAAAGGGTAGTAAAATGGGAATATGGGGAAGAGTAAAAAATATACAGAGGATCCTTGAACAACATGGGTTTGAACTGTCCAGGTTCATCTATACGTGGATTTTGAGGTCTTCCTGGTAGAACCAAGGGAGATTACACCATCTAAATCCCGGTGCAGTTAACAGCCTGGCCTATAGTCCTGGGACATATATCTTCTTCTCTGCCTTAAATCTGATACAAGAGGTCAATGATTATTTGAAAATAAAGCTAAAATAAATGTCTATAATGAAACTTGAAAAAAAATAAAATAAATAAATAAATAAATAAAAATAAAAAATAAACAAAGTTGGATCTCGTAACCTTGAGTTCTGCATTTGCAACCAAAGATTGAAAACACAGTATTTGTGGAATATGAAACCCGCATTTACAGTGGGCCAACTCTCCCTATACACAGATTCCACAAGGCCAACTGTAGCCTTGAGTATATGTGGCTTTTGGTATACACCAGGGCCCTGAAACCATTCCCCAGCCTAAACTGAGTCTCTCTTTATATAGACTCTCTCCAAGTATAGATATATATGTAGAGAGAAAACCTATCTCTCTATATATTTCTATATATAGTCTAGGTATTTGAAATAACATATATCTTATAATAATATGAATATAATATAGACACATTAATAATTTGAAATAATATAGATCTCTATATAGAGACATATATAGATACAGATAATAGATATAGTCTCAGGTGACAATCTTACTTATGACTATGGTGACCTATTATTTCAAACCCCCAAGAAAATGGTCTGGAATAGCTAGAAGAGAATAATTCGAATGTTTCTAGCATAAAGAAAAGATAAATACTTAAGGTGATAGATATCACAATTACACTGATTTGATCTTTACAAATTATATAAATGTATGAAATTATAACATGTACCCTGAAAATATGTACATCTACTAAGTATCAATAAAATAAAATGTAAAAAAATATTTCAAATGGTTTGGCAAATTTATTTATTTGGACAATCCAATGTTTAAACATGTCTCTGAATATCAGGTATTTGTGGCCCTGTGCCTATGGTGAGCCTTACAAGTAAAACTTCCTTGGAGAAAAAAGCTGTAGAATCAAAATTTAAGTTAATTTCCCTAAATGTAATTATATATTGAAATTGGTAAGGTCTTTGCTAGGAAAATGTCCAAGGTTTAAGGCAGATCTGGATATTTTTGTTCATTTCTCTGTGACTCATTAAGCATTTGAGTTCCATTAGGGAGCCAATATGTTCATGCTGGGAGTTTCTGTTAATCCATTAAGAAGCTTTGTGGCAATTCTATTAGGATTAAACCAAAGTGTTTACCAAACTAGAAGTCCAGTCCAGGAGTTCTCCTGGTGTTTTATGGGAACGATGAGTCTTTAGGCTTTTGAGAAGGTCAAACTAATTTTGTTCTTAGTGGTAGAGTGATAAGATTTGGAAAAACAAACAAATGATCAAACATTTGTAGTGTATTAAAAGGGTATTATTGCTTGGCGCTTAGACTCCCTGACTTCCAGGCTGAATGTATAATTCTTGAAATCACTTCAAAGTCCATTTGAACCAAATATTTAACTTATCTGCAGGATTCCAAATAAGCAATTTGAATACACGTTCCCCTCCTGTTTCTTTTTCCTTCTCTTCTCCTAGCACTGAAATGACGAAATCAGTCACATTAAGAGAAAACTATAAGGTGAATGGCAGTTACTAGGCTGGGGTCTGTGGTCTCTTGAAGATACTAAGTTCTGGCTTATTTACTGGCCCATTTCAGCTGAGCCAGCTTTACAGAAGAAATCATAATACATTTGCACTCTGGTTTTCAGTCAGCATAAGGAGTAGAATAATTTAAGGAATTCTCATCAGGTTTCAGTGTGCAAGAGCAATGGTTCAATAAAAGTCATAGTAACTTGGATAATGCCACACGACTTAGAGGTCAACACTGTCAGTAAATACCAGGCTAAGGAAATGATTTCTGTTTTATTCCATTTCTCTGATAGCTATTAGTAAGGTTGTGGGTAGACTTTCAATAGGGTCCAAATAGGTGCAGTCCTAGCATAAGCATCACAACGAAGAGGAAAGGGTAGCAGTATGGAATGAGAGAACCTCAGCTCTGTTGTTTCCCAGCTGGAAAAATTTTTAATCCCTCTACAGTTCAGGTACCATATCTGTAGTACATTATAGCACTACTCACTTCAGAGATGACATGGGGATTAAGTGAGGAAATATTTGTGAATTGGATAATACATTATCTGGTGTGAGGTAGGCATTGTATAGTTTACTATTTATTTTTTGGGGGGGCCCCCTGCAAGGTCAGATAAATTTTTCAGAGGTTAAAAGTGGCCTAAGAGTTGAGTGCAGGCTCTGGAGTCGGGCTGCAGGGCTGGAAATCACAGTTCTGCCACTTATCAGCTGTGCAAACACAGACACGTTATTTAACTTTGAACTTTGGGTTCCTCATCTGTAAATGGGATACTAATAGTTCCTACCTCATTGGTAAAATGAATGTATATCCTGTCCTTTACAAAGTTGTAGAATCTTCTATTTCTTGGTATTTTCTATACCTCCGAATTTACTTTGCTGTTATTCTACTAGAGGCAACAAAACACATTTAAATTGTTTCAGGACATGAGCACTACAGATTGCGTGGGGCATAATCTGAAGGTGGTGAGACCCTGTGAAATCATTTAACCTCCCAGACAGGTGCCCATGCTCCATCTCTGACAGCTATCTCTATCCCAACTCTATATAATTTCTTGGACTACAGATATTCTGTTTCTTCCTGAGATGGCTATCAGGGCTTTCGGGTATAATGTAGCTATTTCCAAGGCTAGAACCTACCAAGGTATTGTCTTAAACACCAAAGATCAGTAAACTATGGCCCCTGGATCAAATCCAGCCCCCTGCTTATTTTGGTAAATTAAGTTTTACTGGAACAAAACCACTCCCCTCTCTTTAAAAAAAACATATTGTCTATTGCTGTTTTTATACTGCAATGGCAAAGTAGTCGTAACAGAGAGCATATATCCCATAGAGCCTAAAATATTTACTATCTGGTCATTTACAGAAAACATTTGCTAACCCCTAGTCTATATCATGGATAAAGCCCAGTCCACAATTGCTAACTCCTTACATTGCATCTCTGCTCATCTCCATTATTCCAACAATAAAAATAACACTTGAACCATAGAAGGAGCTCAACAAACATTGATTAATTCTGACTTTTGAGGATCGTAGGGTGCTTTTGGCTATATATAACAGAAAATCCAATTCAAATTGCTATAAGTAATATGAAAACATATTTTATTGCTTAAATAACAATCTCAGAGGTGTGGCAGGTTCTAGTATATCAGTATACTAACAATAATTTTTTGCCATTCTTTTGGCTCAGCTTTGTTGACATGCTAGTTTTTGTCCTTAATGGCAACTGGGATAATATGTTTCATTGAATACATCCAGTGGGAAAGAGGACCTTTGATAAAATCTGGACCATATGTCTGAGTGGGTCATGTTTGGTCTCATGTCCACCTCCAGACCAATGATATTTTCCAGAGGAATACCAGTAGTGGTATGGTTAATTATTTAAAAATTCACTGCTATCCACACACCTACAGTGAATTCATTTTTGACAAAGGTGCCAAGAACATACACTGGGGAAAAGTCAGTCTCTTCAATAAATAGTGCTGGGAAAACTGGATATCCATATGCAGAAGAACGAAACTAGACCCCTATCTCTCACCATATAAAAAATCAAATCAGAGTGGATTAAATACTTAAATCTAAGACCTCAAATTATGAAACTACTACAAGAAAACATTGCAGAAAATTTCTAGGACATTGGTCTGGGCAAATATTTCTTGAGAAATGCCCCACAAGCACAGGCAACCAACACAAACATGAACAAGTAGTATCATATCAAATTAAAAAGCTTCTGCACGGCAAAGGATACAGTCAACAAAGTGAAGTGATAACTCAAAGAATAAGAGAAAATATCTACAAACTACCCTTCAGACAAGAGATTAAGAACCAGAAGATACAAGGAGCTTGAACAACTCTACAGGAAAAAAAATCTAATAATCTGATCAAAAAATGGGCAAAATAATTAAATAGACATTTCTCAAGAGAAGACATACAAATGGTAAACAGACATATGAAAAGGTGCTCAACAACATTGATCATCAGATAAATGCATGAAAAAACTACAAGGAGATATCATTTCACCCGAGTTAAAAAGGCTTTTCTCCAAGACAGGTAATAAAAAATGCTGGCGAGGATGTAGAGGAAAAGGAACTCTCATACACTGTTGGTGAAAATGTAAATTAGTGCAAACACTATAGAGAACAGTTTGGAGGTTCCTCAAGAACCTACAAATTGATCTACCATATGATCCATCAATCCCACTCCTAGGTATATACCCAAAAGAAAGGAAGCCAGTATATTGAAGAGATATCTGCACTCCTATGCTTGTTGCAGCACTGTTCACAATAGCCAAGATTTGGAAGCAGCCATCGACAGATGAATGGATGAAGAAAGCATGGTACATATACACGGTGGAGTACTATTCAGCCATAAAAAAGAAGGTAATCCAGTCATTTGCAACAACATGGATGGAACTGGAGATCACTATGTTAAGTGAAATAAGCCCAGTACAGAAAGACAAACTTTGCATGTTCTCACTTATTTGTGGGATTTAAAAATCAAATCAATTGAACTCCTGGACATAGATAGTAGAAGGATGGTTATCAGAGGCTGGAAAGGGTAGTGTGGGGCTGGGGTGAGGGGAAGGTGGGAGGATGGTTAATGGGTTAAAAAAATAGAAAGTATGAATAAGACCTACTATTTGATAGCACAGTATGGTGACTATAGTCAATAATAATATATTTCAAAGTAAAGAATTTATTTGGATTATTTGTAACTCATGGGATAGACACTTGAGGAGATGGATATCCCATTCTCCATGATGTGTTTGTTTCACATTGCATGCCTGTATCAAAACATCTCATGTACCCCATAAATATATACACCTACTATGTACCCACAATATTTAAAAAAAATTTTTTTTTTGAGACAGAGTCTCGCTCTGTCGCCCAGGTTGAAGTGCCGTGGCACGATCTCGGCTCACTGCAACATCCACCTCCCAGGTTCAAGTAATTCTCCTGCTGCAGCCTCCCAGTAGGCCCTACAGGATCATGCCACCGCGCCAGGCTAATTTTTTGTATTTTTAGTAGAGACGGGGTTTTACCGTGTTAGCCAGGATGGTCTCGATCTCCTGACTTTGTGATCTGCCCTCCTCGGTCTCCCAAAGTGCTGGGATTACAGGCATGAGCCACCATGCCTGACCTAAAACATTTTTTTAAAAATAATAAAAAAAATTGAGAAAAAATTTTTAAAAATTCACTGCTAGAGCTGAATAAAACTTAGATTTGGATAGAAAGGAAGAAATGAGAAATGTATGCTGTAGGGCAACCAATAGAGTTTACCACTGAGGCAAGCCCAAGATTAGGTGCCAAAGAAAATATGTGCAGATATGTTTTCATGCATGGTGGTCAAATGGAAATGATGTACCCTGAGTGAGAATAAAGCTCACAATATGCTGCTGAAATGAATATTCACTAATAAGTTGAGGATTTTAAATACAAGTCAATACCACAAAGTAGATATTTAACAGTATTTGTTTTTAGGTATGGGAGATCAAGTAGAGTAAGAATTTGTTAATGAGATTTTTTTGGAGTAGATATTATGACCCATGTACATGTTAGTCTGAGTTCTTTCGAAGTAAGTGAAAAGCAATCTAAGGTACAAAATCAAAATAATCAACAACGATTTCCATTTTGTGCTTCCGACCTGTCAGTATTTTTATCCATTTGCGATAATTGTTGATAACTCAATTTTATTTGCAACATTTCTGCTTTTTCTTCATTGCAGTAAAACTGTCAATAAATTTGAGTGACTTGTTCTCCATAGAGAACGTTAAAAATACTCTTACCCTCTAATAGTGAAAACCTGTGTCTAGCTATCTCCTACAACTCCTTCCTGCTTAGTTTGAAGGAGAAGAATGTATATAAATATATTTGAGCCTCTTGAATGAACTTAAAATGCAATGGTAGTCGGCAGATGCCTATTCCCCAGCTGATGATTTATGCCTGGAGGTAATTATCAGGCTTGCCATGTGCCTTCTGGGTATGGAGCACCTTTACGAGTCCCCAAAGACCAGTCCCACCTTAATCAATGTCACACTTTAGTGAGTATGTGGACTGTGAAACACATTTGGGTGTCAGGCCTAAAATATTGATTCGGTACAGTTTTTACACTTTTTCCCTCTTCTATTTTTTTATCTCAAAGGACAACCTATTCAAACAAATAAACAGACAAACAAACAATAAATCCACTGCCTCCCAAACTCCACTTTATTAACTTTTCAGATAGGGTTATTCTTTGTAATCTTTTTCAGTCTAAAAAAATATTTGGTTTCCATTTCCTTCTGAAACTGATTAGTACAGTCTGAAGGTGGCTTTGGGGCTCATGGTAAACAGCCAAAACATAGTTGACCTATATTTGCCAATGTGAAAAGTCCTTTTCACATTTCAAAGGCAAGCACAAATGTTCACCTTTTCTGTGAAACCATTGTTTCAATTTCTATCTTACTCATAATTAATTACTTCTTCCTTTAGACTCCCCCCAAAATATCAATTTGTACCTCTATAGCATGATGAAAACTATTGTAATAGCTAGCACCAAAGCTTACTGTTGTAATAAAATCTGTTACCCACCTAAATTTCTTGTGTTGATGGTTTTGGAGGATATCAAGGAAAAAGGACTAAGTTCTCTGGCCTGGCAAAGAAAAGAGTAAGGAATGGCCATAAGAGGTGAGATTCAAGGAGAGAGGAGAGTTCAACAGAAGCAGGGATACAGAGCCGGGATGAGCTATACAATTCACAAAAGTGTGGGAACGGGGGCTATAGCCAGGTTTATATAAATTCCTGAGACAGTTAAATATTTGTGTCAACTTAACTGGATGACTAGGAGCCCAGATGTTTTGTTAAACATTATTTCTGGATGTTTCTGTGAGGGTGTTTCTGTATGAGATTAATATTTGAATCAGTAGACTGAGTAAAGCAGGTTGCCCTCCCCAATACGGATGGGCCTCGTCTAATCTGCTGAAGGTCTGAATAGAGTAAAAAGTTGAGCTGAGTGAGAATGAATTTTCTCTCTCTGTCTTCAGGTTGGGACATCAGTTTTCCCTTGCTACTGACTGCCAGACATGGATTGGAACTTATTGCATCAGCTCTCCCAGTTATCAGGCCTTTGGACTCAGACTCAAATTATACCATCAGCTCTCCTAGGTCTGAACTTCTCAGCCTCCGTAATCATATAAGCCAATTCCTTATAATAAATAATTTTAACTGTCTATCTATCTATCTATCTATCTATCTATCTATCTATCTATCTATCTATCTACCTATCTATCTATCTCTATCTATCTATCTATCTATCTATCTATCTATCTATCTATCTATCATCTATCTATTAAAAAATGCTTGCAGAATTTAATTGCCATGCAAACCTACTGGGCTAGAGTTAAGGTACCCTGAACTGATTTAGGTTGTACTTAAATTCATAATAAAAGGAGGGCTATTCTGAGGAGATAAAAGGAGAAAAGCCAACAGGAAGTTATACTATCTGACCAAGATGCTTAATCTTGGGTTTCTTTCTTTAGCTTGGACTGTTTTCTTTACCAGTATATAAATCACAATGACTGTGATAAAAATTGTTGGGAAGATCATAGCTTGTAAATCAAATGAACCAAAATCCTTTACTTTAATGCTCACCTTGCAGACTTATTATATTTCCCCTGAAACGAACTTTATTAAATAGCAATAGCTTTGGTAATACAAACTTCATAGTGTCTCAGACTGGGTTTTCCAGAAGCGAATTCTGCTATGTAGATTTGTGTGCAAGTGGCTTATGGAGTGCTCTCAGGAGAAATCTGTAAGGGAGTAAGGGAGGCAGGAGAAGGTAGGGAGAGGGGCTAGGCAAGGATATGATTTTTAGGTGAAGTCCAGCCTCAGCATCATCCCACAGGAAGCTCTGGAGCTTAAGTTGCATTGCAGAGTCTGTCCTGCCTTGAGGCAAAGGATTTCTGTACCCGTCAACCATTGGCTTTGGGCTACCCAGTTTACACTCAAGTTTACCTGGCACTTGTATCTCTTTAATCCTATGGGAAACTCCAGTCACCTGAAGGTAATTTTGAACTTCAAGTCCTTAGAAGTAAAGCACATGAAAACTAGGAGGTGAGAGGGACTCCAGGGGATCTGAGTAGAGCACTGATAGTGTCCACTGCAACTAGCAAATCAAGGGCACCACAAACCAACTATAGGGCTAATGATTATAACCAACAGATTTTGAGTGCTTACTGTATGCTGGCATTGCTCTAAACTGTTTATAATATTAGCTTATTTAATCCTTAGAACAATCTTATGAGGTCATTAATATTATTTCTATTGTCAAATGGGGAAACTAGATTTATCCATGGAAGCATCTTGTCTAAAATGACACAAATATTTCATGCCAAAAGTAAGATTTGAACTGTGGCTGTGTGATTCAACAGCATACACCCTCAACATCATGCCACCCACTTTGGAATGACTTTTCAATACACCAAGCTGTTAAGAGTGGTGGAGCCTGAGTCATATTACAGGAACTCAGAACAAAATGAGACAACACATCTGATGCAATTAATGCAGATCGAACAAGGAGACAAGACATAGCTTTAGAAAATCTGTTTTCTGTAAAAGCATCTCTTGGATTTATAAACAGCCTTTCTTATGCTATTCTCAAAAAAGTTTGAAGAGCCAGGAAACCAATGACTTTATTCTTGATACTCTGTTGTATATTGCACAATTTAACTGAATTTACTTATAGGAAATAAGGAAAGAAAACTAGGGAAGAAAAATGGAATGAGAAAAAGGAAGATAGGGTATAATAATAATAATAATAATAATAGTTATTATTATTATTTTTTGAGATGGAGTCTGGTTCTGTCACCCAGGCTGGAGTGCAATGGCACGATCTTGGCTCACTGCAACCTCCACCTCCTGGGTTCAAGCGATTCTCCTGCCTCAGTCTCCTGAGTAGCTGGGATTACAGGTGCACACCACTGCACCTGGCTAATTTTTGTATTTTTAGTAGAGACGGGGTTTCACCATGTTGGCCAGGCTGGTCTCAAACTCCTGACCTCGGGTGGTCCACCCTCCTCAGCCTCACAAAGCACTGAGATTACAGATGTAAACCACCATGCCCGGCCAAAAATTATTAATACAAGTTATTGATAATGACAGAAACAAATATTCTGAACAAAGTCCTATTCATTGTACTTTATTGTTTCTGGGTATCTGATTATTAAATTGAACTTCATTGTTTCTGGGCATCTGGTTATTAAATTATTTATTCCTATAGAAATAATTTTTTTTGGAGACAGAGTCTCACTCTGTCACCAGGCTGGAGTGCAGTGGCGTGATCTTGGCTCACTGCAATTTCCACCTCCTGGGTTCAAGTGATTCTCCTGCCTCAGCCTCCCGAGTAGCTGGAACTACAGGTGTGTGTCACCATGCCCTGCTAATTTTTGTATTTTTAGTAGAGACGGGGTTTCACCATGTTGGCTAGGATGGTCTCGATCTCCCGACCTCGTGATCTGCCCACCTTGGCCTCCCAAAGTGCTGGGATTACAGGTGTGAGCCACCGCGCCCAGCCAGAAATGATTTTTAATTCCCCTTAGAATGTCATCAATTCCTAGTTAATATGTCACCCCTATAAACAACAATTCTTTTTGGCAGTGCATTACACAAATTAGTTACTTTTCATGACTACTAATGTCAGAAATATTATTCATGATTTCTTTAAAATCATTAACTACATTTTGTTGCCAACTGAATTCTACGCATAGAAAAAGTGCAATAATTTTCATCAAAACTTTTGTTTCTTCAAGATTAGTTGAATATCTTGGAAAAGTGGAAATGAAGCTTCTGGGCTCTTAACTGTGAAATAAACATGAATCAAGAGTATTTAAATGTATTTCCATTTCTAAAGATCCTAGTGGCTTTAGGCACATTAAAGATTTTTTCAACATGTGAAGATAATCATATGACAAGTTTTCTCCTCAGGTAAAATAAACATAAGCTTCTGATTGCAACTTGGGGAGCCATACAAGACACAAAACCTACACATTGTATAGTTGGCAGTGACTGAGGAGGGAACTCTATTTCTGCTCCTTTTTTTTCTGGGGTGAGGTGTAATGACCAAATATATTTTAAAACAAAGACAGTACAGGCAGCAGCCAATCACAGTGGATCTTGCACATGATCAGAACAATGATGTGACCAATTAGAGCAGACAACGCAACCAATCAGAATTGATGCTGGCTGAAATATTAGGTGAAGTCATACCCAGCAAACCAGCTAAATATGAGCTCTGCCTACAGTGGATATGAAACTCAGCTGTGCCCATATTATTCAACTTTCTTCACAAGAAACTTGTTTTTAAAAATTCAGTGGTTTCTGGGGTATGATGGGAACTTTTTACTCTCCAGGTCCCTTTCTTCTCCCAGCTGTGATGGAGGCAAATCCCCAGTAAGACTGATCTGACAAAGGCGTTACAAATAAATAATAGCTAACATTTATTGAACACTTAGGTGACAGGCACTACATATGTACAAACTTCCTTAGTCTTTACAACAACCCTATGAGGTGGGTACTATTATTATCTTTGTTTTACCGATGAGGAAACCAAGGCATAGGGAAGTTGAGTAGCTTGCTCAAAGTCACACAACTAATACTTGCCAGGGCTGGTACTCAAACTTGGGTAGTCCTTCCTTTTAACTAAAAATTATGACTTTATTAGCAAATTAAGTTGTTCTCATCAACACCATTTTATTAGCTAAATTCCATTTTCATGTCTGGCTAAATGGTGAAACGCCAAAGTTTTCTGATATTTGGGCTACTGCTGAGAACTCATGAAGTTCCTAACTGATGTCTGTCTCCAGTGTGGTTGCACTTGGCCCATTTCTGATCCAAATTGCTTCAAACAAACAGAAAGCAGTCAAGGAGGACTGAAAAAATAAAAAGAATACTACCTTATTCTCTTGTCCTCCACTTTTTTCAAATATTCATCTCTCTTTAGGACGCCCAGGATCATTTCCTTCTCATGATCTAATAAAAATGACAGATTGATGAACTCTGAGTTCTTAGACATGGTATTTCAGCAGCAGCTCTCTGAGTAGCAGTGGTTGAATCTTCAAGAAGGTAAATTGATATCTACAACTAAGGTTCCCCCAACCAACTCAGAATCACTCAGTTGTTTGGTGTAAAGTGTGTTTTTTACAAGGTCTCTGCAGAATTGCTGATGGTAGTTAAGTATTCTTTCAGGCTATATGTAGAACAGCCTCCACTGGGATTACACTCCAAGAAAGTCATTATAGTTTTAACTGTAAAATGTCTCCAAAGCCTTTGCTGTGGTGTACAGTCAGGCAGCAGCTGAATTTAACTAACGATGCTGAACTTCAATTCTTCAGAACAGGAATCAGATCCGCTGCGACAGAATGCAGAAAACACTAAGAAGGTGGAGAAAAAAAAGAGGAGAGAAAAGTTTAATTAGGCTATTTTTCCCATAGCACTTGTAAAACTGCCTAATTTTGAAATTTTGTTGTATCTAACTCAAAAAACTATTTTTTAAAACAGTAAACATGCATTTATTAAATCCTTATTTAGTGTTTTTTTGACCAGGAAATGTTATTTGTATTTAGTTGATTCCTGGTTCTCTATGCAAATTCAGTTTTCTCCATTATAATTAGCTTCCTCCGCCAGCTGCATCGCATCGCCACTCTTGCAGCTGACTGATGGGTGAATTGGGTCACACTTTGGGACACTAAGTGCACAATCTGGACTGCCTATAACAGGTCAGGGCCTTTAAGTGGCTCCCTCCTTTCTTCCTTCCTTTTCAAAACTAGGCCCACAGCATAGAAAGCCCTGCTGTTGAAACAAATATGAACCTCTGCTACATGCATCAACCTAAATAGATCTCACAAACACAGCTGAATAAAAAAATTAAGTTACAGGCTGGGTGTGGTGGCTCACGTCTGCAATCCCAACACTTTGGAAGGCCAAGGTGGGAGGATCTCTTGAGGCCAGGAGTTTGAGATCAGCCTGGGCAACATAGTGAGACCCATGTCTCTACAAAATATTTAAAAATTAGCTGGACATGGTGGCAGACACCTGTAGTTCCAGGTACTTGCAAGGCTAAGGCAGGAGGATCACTTGAGCCCAGGACTGTAGTGAGCTTGAGATTGCGCCATTGCGCTATAGCCTGGGCAAAAGAGTGAGACCCTGTCTCTTAAAAACAAAAAAATTACGTTATGGAAGAATTCATGAAAAAATGATAGCATACACACACACACACACACACACGCACACATGAAGTGTATAACTTGCAAATATATACATATATATAAAATTTAGAAACACATACATTCATAGTATAAATATAGGCAAATAAGGAAATTCAAGATCATGATTACCTCTGGGGGACACAGGTATTCAATTACAGAGGAGAACACAGGAGCTTCAATGCATTGGGTAATGTTTTACTCCCAAAATGAGTGCTTATATCTCCTGATGTACATGGTTGTTTGTGAATTATTCTAGGTACATATTTTATATTGGAAAATAGATGTTTTACAACTACCCCTTGTCAACATAAGAAATTCACCAGGCCCTGACTCTCATCCTAACTCTTGAGCACATTCTTTCATGGGTTTGTAACCTGGATTCTCTCTCTAAAGCTGCTTAAGAATGATGACTTCTTGTGTAATCTACCTGATTTTTGTGATTGGGTATCATCCCATGATACTGTCCCTTAGCTTCCCCCCAGAGCTATGAACTACAGTCTACCTGCAAGTTACACTTGGTTTGCTTGCCTCTAGTAAGGCTTCCAGGAATAACTAGATACATACTCAAAGGGTACTTTGGGGCTTCCCAGTAACCATAAGGTCAGGCTGACCCCCAAATCTCAGGAGTTCTGAAAGGAGAGGATTTTGTCTAGATCCTCCTCAACTTCCACAAACCCCCATGTGTTTGTTCTATACAGTGTACACCAAACCAGAACTTTGCTGAAATGACTCAGAACTGAACTGCTTCCTACAGACCTAGAGCCAACCCCCTCTTAAGAAGCTGCTCAGGTCAGTGCGTATTCTTTGAATTTGCTCTAGGTCTTCCCTCCATCTTGAAAGCTCTAGAGGCAACAGGGCCCAGAGTGCTCCAAGGTTGAAAAGAACAGGAAGCAATTAGGTTAGGACCAACCGGGCTTTTCAGAAAGGTTAATTGTTTGTTTTTTTGCATCACTGTCAACTGCAGTCTCCGCAGAGAAAGAACACAGTTGTTTTTTTTTCACCCCTTGTGTATCTCATTTGGTTTTGTGATGAAATGGAAAAAAAAAATGAAAACTCAGTGAATGACTATGTTATCATTACAGCCAGCATTCATTGAAGACATATTTTGTGTTTAAAATGTCAGACTTAGACTGTACTCTGTGAATATTTTATAGAATCGTATTCAGAAATTATTCAAGGGGTTAGTAGCTATAAAAATGCTTGACCTGAAGCTTATAGGTATCCCTGCCTTGGGCTATAAATACAAATCTTCTCTCTAAAAATCCAAGAGTCTGGCCTGTAAGGAGAATGAAGGGAGGGAAGTAACACCATGGGTAGCATATGAAGGTGACAGAGAAGATGAGAGATCGAGTTAAGAATATAAGAGAAATGAAATTGCCCTGTGAGAGTTTAATTCACAAAATTAGTCCTAAATGAATTTTTATTCTTCTGTACCTGGACCAACAGACGAATTTTATCTGAACTGGTGTGTAAGTGGGTGGCTAAGGAGATCAGAAGTAGCCAAAACTCTATGAAGTTTTGATTAATCAGAAAAAGGAATTGTGAGGCTAGTCTTAAGCTGTAGTAAAATCTGTACTTTGTGCTATAAATTTGTCTTTCTGTGTTGTTCTATAATGGAGAAGGGTACCTTAGGGTAGAACACAGGCTTAGGACTCCTGTAAGCACGCTGTTCAAGCCAGCGCAGCAAACTGGTCAGTTAAAACTTTGTTGCAGGTCCCTAAAAAAAGCAAAAACAAAAACAAAAAACTGGATAACGTTTCCCTCTCATCTTGTTTTATTTCCTTGGGAGCTTGACTTTTTAACTATGTAGCAGTACTTTCTCTTGGTCTCCACCTTCCAGAGAACAGAAACTTTGGAATTCATGTCATGGTTAGCACTAAAAATTATCTTGAGAAGTTAAAAGCCTTTGCAAGCTCAAAATTGGCTGCTCTAGGCTCCTTCTGGGAAGGGCAATGGAAACTGCCCAATGCTGTAGCTCAGCGTCAGAGGCTTCACTATTTTACAATGGTGGCCCAGGTTCAATTCCAGGATTAGGGAATGAGTCTTTTCCAGTTTGATATCTGTGTGACCTTTGCCATTTGTAGATTCTCTTCCCTTCCATGATGAACAACTTCCGGCTTCACTTCTTGAATTTTTCCTTTCTTTGAGCACATGGGAGGTTTCCTTTGGTAAAGCTCAGAAGACAGGAATATTGGCCATTTGGCCTGGCTAAAGTTCAGGAATACGAGATTTAAAAGGACTTTTTAAAAAGAGTGCTATGGTTAAAAGTTAGCTTATTTTTAAGTGGATATTCAAGCTCTAACAGCATGAGACTCCTTGGGAAAAACAGAGGAGGCACCACAGACTGGGTTTTGGGAAAAACCCGTTTTCCTCATGAAACCCCAGGAATTGGAAGTGAATAGATTCCTTTAAAAATCTAAGGTTCTATTCTGTTTTGCATTGCATTATCCAATGTTTTTTTACTTTTGGGGGGTCAGAAATTGCTTAGTATTATGAGATAATTTTGGTGTGTAATAACTAGGTAGGAAATATAGTTTTGGGGAAGGCTAATGGCAGTTATTGGGGAATATGTGGCTTTTTGCATGTTTAGATCAGAGAAGCATGCTGTTGGCAACCTAGAAGGTTAAAAAGAAAAGTCCCCACCCACCACTGAGAGATAAGACTCCCATGGAGATGGGCTGATTCCCTCTTTTTGGGATCCAGGATCTGGCATAAAAATGGGATCCTTAATTTTGTGTATCTGTTTTGCCTTCCAGCTGTGCCTGCAAGTTAAGCCCTAGAAACTGCATGCCTTAAAGAGAAACTTAGAAACTGGCAAATGAAAAGTCTTACAATTACTGAATCTTCTTCTGTATGTATATTTATGTGTTGTGTGTGTGTGTGTGTGTGATACGTTTAAAATATTTAATGAGTTTAAAAATAAGAGCTTAAATCAAATATTTTGTCAGAAAAGTAAAAAGTGTAATTCCTTTTAGTGCATGTGACTTAAGTAATCTTTGGAAAATAAACAGAGTTTTGAAGATTATTGATAAAATAAAGACATTTGGTCTAAATTTTACAGGTCAGATATTAAGTTTACTAAATGCTTTAAGGTCATAAATTACTTCTTTGACTTTTGAAAATTGTTCAATTTACCTACTTTAGAGCATTAGATTCTAGATAAGACCTGGGGACATGTGGTGTTAGCCATGCCCCCTACCTATGCTTAAAAAAGTCACATCGCATCTGTTGTCCTAGGCTCCACATCTAGTACATAATTAAAATCGCTTACTAACCAGGTTTTCCACCAAAAGTAAAAATTGCTAAAAGCTAACATTGTAATATGTTATTGAGACAACTGAAGAAACAGTTTTACATGCAAAGTGTGTAAAGAAACTGAAATACATTTTTGGTAAAATATTATAAGAAGTCATAGGAATATGGATTTTTTTGCCTAAGAGTTTAAAGGATTGTTTGAAATTAGACACTCAAACACTTGAAGGTTTGAGTGAGCTGTGAAAGGCTTGTGACAAATTAATCTCGTAAAAGAAATTCTGTGTGTGAACATATTGGCTAAAGTTAAAGGGGTATTATTCAGTTTTTCCATGAATTGAACATTGGGATATAAGCACAAAAGGTTTTTCTTAGAGCACTAATCTGCTTTTTAACATAAATTTGTAAAGGGTTATAAAAGGTATAAGAATCTTACCTTATGGTCAAACATTAAAGTTGGGTAGATATATCTATAAAGTTTTATTAAGGATAGGGTTTAACATTGATAGTACACTAATATAAAAATGACATTTGGCTTATTTGGTATAAAAATCATACAGGAAACATTGTCAATTTTGCCACCGAGGTAATCAAATTTCTTTGTCAATCATGTTTTTTGACTGTGGCTGCCCTGAGAAATTTTTGTCATCCACCAACAGTTGTCTTATTTTAATCCTATTTAAAAGGTGGTTTATAGTCAGCTAAAGGACTCTGACAGGTGTTCTTGAATGCAGGTTTCTGATAACGTTGGGGATCATGACATTAGAATAAATAAAAAAACTTTCAGGACTCTCATGAAAAGCTGAAATGTTAATAAATATCAGGCAGGACAGGAGTTAACTACATGGATTGAACTAATAGAAGACCAAAGTGATCTTTTTGACTTTTTGCTTAAAACATTGCTGATCCTTTGTTTTGTTTTTCAGAGTCAGGACAACTTTTCTTTTGAGCTATTTACAGCTTTTAACAGTCAAGTAAAGTATACTCTTGTGAACAAAATTTGGGGCATATTTGTTTCTCTCTACCTGACTTCTCCAGAATTGGAACCTATTTGTGAGTATTTTTAACTTATGGCAATATAGTTATTTGTATAAGCACAATAAGAATCTGTTTTCTTTTGCAACAGGACACAATTGGAGAAACTGGTTATTTTACCAAGGCTTTGACTGGAATGGTGCATTTTCCTTTAAGGATTCAAACTTGACTTGTAGAGCTAATAAAAGCCCCTTGGGAAAACTGGCCTTATACCTTCTCTACACATTCCCCGTACAGGGTTTCTGACTTGTGGTAAGTAAAGAATGTCACTTTCTAATAGGTCCAGGAGCTGCAAGTTATCTTGGGACCTCAAGAGGAGAAGAATTGGCTGGACACAGTGGCTCACGCCTGTAATCCCAGCATTTTGGGAGGCTGAGGTGGGCAGATCACGAGGTCAGGAGTTCGAGATCAGCCTGGTGAACATAGTGAAACCCCTATCTCTACTAAAAATACAAAAAATTAGCAAGGCATGGTGGCAGGCACCTGTAGTTCCAGATACTCAGGAAGGTGAGGCAGGAGAATCTCTTGAACCCAGGAGGCGGAGGTTGCAGTGAGCCAAGATCATGCCATTGCGCTCCAGCCTGGGCAACAAAGTGAAACTCCATCTCAAAAAAAAAAAAAAAAAAAAAAAAGAAGAAGAATTTATTCATAGGTATTTGAGGATATAAACCCATGGCTGGGCTTGGCTTTTAAAAAAAGGTATTATTTGAGATTTCTCATGGAACAGAGTTCCATCAAAGCCAATTTTAAAAGCCTATGTGAAAAATAATTATTCTGGCTACACTTTACACAAACAATCAGGATAAGTATAAGACTAAGGATTATTTTGCAATCAAATCGGTCTTACCATGATTTGTCTTTAATACAAATGGAAAACTGGAGAGAGAAAAATTATGTTTCCAGAAGTATGGTACTCCTGTTATTAAACTCTAGTTCTCATCAGTTGTTTGTTGTTGTTGTTGTTGTTGTCGTCGTTTTTTTCCTGCAATTTAGACTGACCCTGCTTATTCCTGTGAACCAATTCATGATGTCTGACTGCATCTCAGAAGAAACAAAAGGCATGTGTAATGTAAAAATACAGTTCAATATTCTAATTCTGGGCACATATTGAAATTGGCTAGTGACTCCAAATCAGCTTGTTTCCAGCAGTTGCCCAGTTCATGGAAAGCCTTCTAATTTAGTTTACTTGGGATAATTTTGCTTATCTTGCTTTACTGATGTGGAATATATTTCTGTTGTACTCTTTGTGTAATAATGCAAAATAAGTTTACTGAAAATTTTCTTAAATTGAATACTTACTAATCTTCCAGATATCACATTTTGTCAGAACTCAAGAGTTATGAATGGCCCTCACCGTACTGACACTTTCTGACTGAGCTCCTCTCTACCTTGAATACAAGAGACCCTAATAGTTAGGCAGGAGTATCATCACCCCTGTTCAGCATGAATAAGTTACAGAAGATGGATCTTCATTCTTCTGCAACCCTTAGGATTAAGGATTCTCTTGTAAAAGGGAAGGGGAAAATGTAAGAGGTGTTTGAATGAGAGCAACGCCATCTTAAATAGGAGCTGGGTAAAGTGAGGCTGAAACCTCCTGGGCTGCATTCCCAGATGGTTAAGTATTCTAAGTCACAGGATGAGACGGGAGGTCAGCACAAGATACAGGTCATAAAGACCTTGTTGATAAAACTGTTTGCAGTAAGCTGCAAAACCAAGATGGTGACAAGAGTGACCTCTGGTCATCCTCACTGCTACACTCCCACCAGTGCCATGACAGTTTACAGATGCCATGGCAACATCAGGAAGTTACCCTGTATGGTCTAAAAAGGGGAGGCATGAATAATCCACCCCTTGTTTAGCATATAATCCAGAAATAAGCATTAAAATGGACAACCAACAGCCCTTGGGGCTGCTCAGCCCGTGGAGTAGCCGTTCTTTTATTCCTTTACTTTCTTAATAAACTTGCTTTCACTGTACTCTATGGACTCACCTCCAATTCTTTCTTGTGTGAGATCCAAGAACCCTCTCTTGGGATCTGGATCAGGACCCCTTTCCAGTAACAGTTGGCTAAGGAGATCAGAAGTAGGCAAAACTCTATCAAGAAAATCAGGATGTTTTCTCCAGAAGGCAGCACTGGACTATGATTATAAATTTAGTAAGATAGAATGCAGTTGATGATAACACGGTCCTTCCAGAGAAATACAGGGTGAAGAAAAGGAGACAGTGAACGAAGGCATAGACAAGGAAGATTTAAGGAGCTAGGTGATGACAGTGCCCATCCAGACTTCAACTAGAGAAAGGGAATGAAAATGAAAATAATTGTTTGTTCCCTGTAGCACATGTTCCACACTAGGTGATGAAGCCTCATTCTGGGAAATTTTCATGCCATGAATCACTCAAATCATACAGCTAATTCCCCTTGCTCAATCTCACTTCCTCCCAGACACTTTTGATTATAAGTTGGCTTCCCATAGAGCTCTCCCTTCAGGAGTGAATGTTCTGGTCCTGTTTATGGAGTTCTCCATGTTTGGTTTAGTTTGAACCCATGTCAGATCTGTTTGTTGTGTGCTAACCAAATCAAATTTTTCAGCCTTTGCACTGAAGACCAGCATCTGGGCTGCAATGACTTCACCTGAGGATATATCTTCATATGCGTATCTCTTTTCAGCTATCTCACACCTCACCTGGAGAATTCCTTACCCATTACACATTTTAATCAAGTAGAGAAAAAAATGAGTAATGGATCCTCATTCTTTTAGTTAAATGTGGCTAGTAAGCACTAGTCAGATTAGGAGAGTGAAATTCCTTTTTCTTTTATTCTTCAATTCCTAACTTAAACAGATCTCTCTCTTTAAATGTAGATGTAGATTTTTCCCTCTGTGGCCAGTAACCTTGTTGAACTACGCTAAGCTATTTAAAAAGGTGACAAGATGCTTTGTACATCATTCTGTTGCCTTTCAGCATAGATAACTTTGGACAAGTCATTAACTTCTGATTATCAAAAAGATGTGATAATCAAATATTCTCATAGCATCACAAAGGGACATGTTTTAAAAGCATCTGTTTTGAGTAACACACACTTAAAAATAATAGGGGTCGATATTTGAATCAAAGGAAAGGGTATGTCTGAATATATCTCATTACTGTGTACTTGAAATGCAGCTTTAAATATAGAATGTTTCTGAGAGTGCTCTTAGGATGAAATTAATAGAAATAAAGTTAATTTCCTGTTTGTCACCATGTGACAACACAAATTAGATGAATTTTCAGCACACTTACAGACATGTTTAGGATGCTTAGAATACAAGCTAAATCACATATGCAAAATTCCCTTGAGGATGCTTTTCAAATAGAGGAGCAGTCACCCTGCAAGGCAGCTGTGATTGGATTACCACAAGCACAGCAGTCCACATGACTGTCAAAAGGTGAGAACTGCCATGCTGTGGATAGAGATAAAAGTAGTACTTTTACAACGAACCCCAAACTAAATGATTCAAGGATAGATGCTATGAAATTGAAGGCATTTCTTTGCAACAGAGCCATTTTTTCCTCACACGGGCAATTCTGTGTGGTACATTACATGGGAGTGCCATAGTCAAGATTTTTTTAAATTTCACAATGATATTGATTATCCAAATAACAATAGAGAGGCTAATGGTGCCATCAACTTCATACCAATGCTTCAAGAGCAGTATCCTCAGAATGCTCCAAATAATAACCACTAACACTTATTCAGCTAATCCTTATGACTTCCTAATGAAACAAATTGTTATTATTCCTATTTTATAGATGAGCAAACTGAGGCACAGAGATGTTAAGTAACTTGCCCGAGGTCAACTGGTAAGTAATTCAGAACAGTTGGGTTTCAGGGACCCTGCTTGTAACCACTATATTTGAGGCCACACATTGCCTTCATGGAACAACAGTATCCCGTGAGATGTTATTAGACATTCTGTGGAATTATTAACAGTGCTGTATTAGTCCATTTTCATACTGCTATGAAGAAATACCTGAGACTGGGTAATTTATTTAAAAATAAAAAGAGCTTTAATGGACTCACATTTCCATATGGCTGGGGAGGTCTCACAATCATGGTGGAAGACAAAGCAGGAGCAAAGGCACATCTTACATGGTGGCAGGCAAAAGAGCAAGTGCAGGGGAACTGCCCTTTATTAAACCATCAGATCTCGTGAGACTTATTCACTATCACGGGAACAGCATGGGAAAACCCGTCCCCATGATTCAATTACCTCCCACCAGGTCCCTCTCATAACACGTGGGGATTATGGGAGCTACAATTCAAGAGATTTGGGTGGGGACACAGCCAAACCATATCAAGTGATGTCGTTCAACAAAAATTTTGGATACGTAAAGTTAAACCAAGTTAAATATTTTTTTTTTCTACAGAACTTCTCAGAGTCTTTAATGTCCATGTGAATTTTCACAGAACTCTCAGTTTGGAAAAAGGTATTAGGTTGGCACAAAAGTAATTGCAGTTTTAATGGCAAAAACTGCAATTACTTTTGTGCCAACCTAATATTTAAGATCATTGGTTATTTTCTTGGCATTGCGTATTTTGATATTTTTAAAGAGAAGACTACTTCTACCTTTAAAAATGCTGGCAAAGAGAAAGCCTTAATAAAAATTTCAAAAGAGAAAGATTTGGAAAATAAGTTATAAGATACACTTACTTTATAGTGTAGTTATCAATAGTAGAAATTTTGCAATAGTCTAAAGTTAGAAGCTGTTAGATTCTATTAGAGTTAGAAGCTCTAGAAGCTGGAAAAGACAACAATACGGATGTTCAATTTTAAAATGAGGCATTTAATATACATGGACATGGAAAATATCTAAGTTATATTGTGAGCTGAAAATAGACAAGATAATTACACTTTTTAATGCAAATGCTTTTAGAACAATGCAGTAGATATATGCATGTATATAATAAATGTAAATGCATAATAAAAGGCACAGAATAATACATATTGATCGTGAATCAGGTTGCATATGAAGATGAGAGTTGGATTGTTAGGGGTCAGAGAAGGGACGAACAGGGACTTATTTCCATATTGTTTATTATTTTGGATGCATTCATATAACCATATATTATTTTATGTCTTCAAAAAATTTTCAAGAACCAGTAAGGTGTGGTGACTGACTAGAGTAAGAAGCCAAAGAAAGAAAGAGGCCAAAAATAACGTTAAGAATTGAATCCTAGAAGAATACAGGTGACATTGCTAGGAACATGGAAGCTGAAAAACGTGCTGGCTTTTGTGGGAAATAATGGATTTGGGTTTCAGATATGCTGTGAATTGGGTGATACCACCATGGTTCATCAGCATCATAGTTTTGTGCCTCCAATCTGGCTCTTCTATGTGCAATTCCAAAATACAAATTGATAATTGTTGCTCTTATACTGAATACCCTTTGATATCTTCCCTTTGCTTTTTAAGAGTTCAAGTTGCTTAATATGGTTTACAAAACCCTTCATGATTTGGCCCTTGCTTACTTCTCTCTCACGTATCTATTCTCTAATCACACTCAAAACTTCATTTCTCTAAAAAAAGCCGTAATCTTCCTCACCTCCAGATCCTCCTATTTGTAAGACTCTGCCTGGAATACTTTCCCCATTTCTCCATCTCCTAATTCCTAAGTATCCCCAGGGATCTGCTTAAATGGCTGACTCCTAGTTTAGCTTAGCTATCTATGATAAACTGAATAAACGGCTCCCAGAGAAGTCCATGTCCTTATCCACAGAACCTGTGAATATGTTACCTTAGATGGCAAAACTTTGCAGATGTGATTATGCGAAAGATCTTGAGATGAAGAGATTAGCCTGGATTACACGGGTGATCCCAATGTAATCACAGTGGTCCTTATAAGAGGGAGGTAGTAGAGGTAAAGTCAGAAAAGCAGGTGTGACGACACAAGCAGAGGCTAAGGTGATAGGCTTTGAAGTTGGAGGAATAGCCACAAGCCAAGGAATGCAGATGGCCTCTAGAAGCTGGAAAAGACAAGGAAACTGCAGGCTCCAGAAGAAATGCAACCCTGCTAACACCATGATTTTAGTCTCTCAAGACTCATTTTGGACTTTTAACCTTCAGAACTCTAAGATAATACATTTGTGTTGTTTTAAGACAATATGTTTGTGGTGATTGGTTACAGCAGCAATTGGAAACTCGTAGTATCTATCCAATACATTTTCATACTTCTCTTACAGTAACACTGTATCAGTTGGGATAGGCTAATACAGCATTATTCAAAGTGTGGGTTGCAGACCAGTGCAGGTCTGTAAACTTACGGGTTTGCAATTATATAAGTAAAGAAACTGAGAATAAGCATTTAGAAATGTTTATAGCAATTTGACAGAGTAATTTTAAATCTGTTTAATGAAAATTTATACTTGAATGTTTATGTATTTCCTGTCTCATTTATCTGCTAATTTATTTAAGTTGTATTTTACAAAAATACTATTCTATCCAGGTTGAAAATAAAAGTAACAAACAACCCGATCCTTCATCACAGATATTTTGAGCAATACTGGGGTAGACTATGTTGTGACACAAATAACTCGCAAATTGCAACAGCTTGTAACAGCACAGGTTTATTTCATATTTCTTGGTCATGCTATATATCCCTCAAGAATCCAGGCTGTTTAGGTAGCTACCATCTTGAACACTGCCAGTTGCCACACCAGAGGGAAAAAAGAGTTCTGAAAGGTCTCATTCTAAGAGTTAAATGTCCTGGCCTGGAAGTGAAAAGCATTATTTCTACTTACTACTTACAACTCCTTAAACAGAACTGGTGGTCACTTAGCCCTACCCAGTTACAAGGCGGACAGTAAATGGTATCCTACCATCTGCCTACAAGAGGAAGAAATCATAAATATTTGGTGAACAATGCTAAGGACTATGCCAAGCACTCATCATGAGGATTTAAAATGCTGATTTTAACCAACATGCATTGGTTTTCCCTGCTAATGTCTAAGCTCTGTGGGATATCTCATTTTGTCTTGATCAGCCCTGTATTCCTAACACCTCACAGCTCCTGACACCATAGTAGGTATTTGAAAATATTGCCAAATGAATAAATTAATGAATTAAATGCAAAATACAACATTTGAGAAGTGATGCCTGAAATGGAAATTGGAATAGAGCCCCTCACCACAAGACTTGACAAGCAAAACTAAAGACTCCTCAAAGGGCTTCTGCAATACTAATACTTGCATACATCTCTTTGTTTGCAGTAGAGATTCATAAATATTGTTGGCAACAGTTGATCCCTTAGATCATCAATGACAACTATAGGCTCTTCACCTCAAAAATATACACATACATTCTAACGACAAAGGGAGGTAATTTCAGGGATTTATAAACTGTGGTCACCCAAGGGCTTATGGTCCACAGGGTAAGGACTGCTAATACAACATCTTCAGAATAAAAGACTGACTTTGTGGACCCTCTCAGAGTTGGTGTTGGAGAAAGTGTGGGGTAAGGGAAAAGGTGTGGGCTTTGGAAACTAATGGAATTAAAATTCTACTCCCTGAGAGAATAACATAGACGTGCTACTTTGTCTTTGCATCTCAGTTTATCCATCCGTTAAATGGGCATATTAATATCTACTTCCTGGGTTTGAAGTGAATATTAAAATGAGTTAATGTATAAAAAGTGTCTAGCACAATGCCTGGCACATAACAGATGCTCAGAAAATTTAGACCCCTCCATCCTTTCTATTCTTACCGAAGTTAAGCAATACGTCATTAAAATGCATCAGTCCAATACAAACCTCCATTCCCTTTGATTCACAAAATACCCAGAGGTCTCTGGCTTCCTAGACTTTCTATTAACAATTTATAAATCTTAGCAATTTCTTAGAAACATCATAATTTTTAATTAATACAATTATTAATAATAATATTCTTTTCATATGTGATGGCATGCTTGAAGGTTCACAATACAAAGGCGGTGAAAAGAAAACTCAGGATACAAAATTAGTTATGCAGTATGGTCCCAATTATATTAAAAGAAATATATATATATATATATACACACACACACATGTATTATAGAAGAAAAAATGAGAAAAATAAGCCAAAATATTAATTCTATTTCTGGATAGTTATATTACAAGTGTATTGTAATATCTTCTTTATAATTTTATTTATTTATATGTTTTTACAATGAATACATGTTACATATAAAATCAGTTTAAAAACACAGCAAATGGCATTTAGTCAAAAATATCTTATAGCCATATTACCTCTGCTTCATATGTCATGATACACAATGCATATATCCACTGATTATCAATAATTATCATGCTAGACTACTGAACAGGAAAAGAACAGTATGAGTGCCATATAGCTTTGAAGTTAATAAATCTAGTTCTTAATGTTTAATTCACAAAGACATGTTCAGTCTGAAGAAAATATAAAACCAAAGAACAGATAGAATGAGTTATAGAGCATATAAATGTTCATGCAGTAAACATGTATAAAACCATGTGTCAGAAACTATGTTGGGCCAGGCACAGTGGCTCAGGTCTGTAATCCCAGCTCTTTGGGAGGCCGAAGCAGGTGGATCACCTGAGTTCAGGAGTTTGAAACCAGCCTGGGCAATATAGTGAGATCTCATCTCTGCTATAAATACAAAAGTTAGTTGGGCATGGTGGCATGCACTTGTAATCCCAGCTACTTGGGAGGCTGAGTAGCTACTTGATCCTGGGAGGTGGAGGGTGCAGTGAGCCAAGATCACACCACTGCACTCCAGCCTAGGCAACAGAGTGAGACTTTGTCTCAAACAAACAAACAAAAAACAGAAAAAGAAACTGTGCTGGATCTAGGGGACACATTCATGAAGAATGCATAGGTTCTGTTTTCAAGGGGCTTCTCTATTTTCTATTATTTTCTAGTGGAGACAAACATAAACATAAAATCACAGTTTCATAAATCCCAATTTTGGCTTCAAGAACATAAAGGAAAAAACAATTAGGGGAAAAAAAAAGTGGTTATTCTAGGTTGTAAAGACAGCAAATGTGAAAAAGTCATAAGAACACAAAACCAGTCCAGAAGAAATAGTGACTAACTCCAGGTCTGGGGTCTGGGTTAATATTGGAAAGCTAAGAGAAAGGGGGATGTCAGAGTGGGAGGAATTTGGCATCCAAAGAATATGGACTTTATCCAGTGTTTTACAAACTGTATCTTCAGGAATGTTTTCTTAGGAAAAACAGCGAAAGAGGCTGAGTGGCCAAGCCTGTGGCGCCGACGCCTGCTTCAAACAGAGCAGCTCCATTTACATCTGTTCTATAAGCTGGATTTCCTGGTAGGATTTTACTTGAAGAAAGAATTCCATGACCTTAAGAAGCCTGAAAACTGTTCTCATGCCATCAAGCTGTTGAATGCTTTAAAGCCAAGGAACAGCACAATCATATTTGAATTTTAGATTTGTTTTTTGAAAGACCAGCACTCAGTGACTGGATGAAAGAGAGGGGAAAGGTCAGGTAGACAAAATGAGGAGGCTCCTGCAGGAGTGCCAGGGAGATATTAGGAACTAAAGCTGTGGTAGTGGGAAGGGAAATAAGAGTCATTTTTAGATGTTTTAGAATAATCTCAACAAGATCCAGTGACCTCCTAGATGTGGGTGGTATGGAAGAGAAAAGAGAGCGACTCTGAGGTTTCCACCATGGGGAACTGCAAAGTTTCTTAAATTTTAGTCTGCATAAGAATACCTCAGCGGATTGTTAAAAATAGTTTTCTGGATGTCTATCTCCAGAGAGCCTGATTCAGTAACACTGGGGTAAAGCCTAGAAATGTTGATGATAATACTGTTCACAGTGATGGAGAGTACAAGACAAAAAAAACTGAAAGAGAAAAAAATAATTAATTGCAATTTAGATATGTTGAGGTCCAGGTACTTATGATACAACAACAAAGACCTGTCCAGAAGGGCATTTAGAATAGGAAACTTCCAATAAACTGTTTATAGTTTATCAGATGTCTATACTAGAGGTATTTAATTGGGAATCATTGGTGCCTAGATGGTGGATGGTGGCTGATGCCATGCAAGCAAGTGAGATTTCCAGGAAGAGAAGTGAAAGGGGCAAAAGACAGAATCATGAGAAGCAACAATATTTAAAGAATGGACAGAGTGTGGCAGGCCAGGACTCACTAACGCAGGCCTCTATCACAACTGTTCCTGCACTGACTGAGTGGTGAAGTTAAATATTAAAAGCTGATAGAGCCAGTGCCCTTACACAAAGGCTGGAAGGTAACAAAAGCCCACCAAGAGTGTTGCCCAGGCCTCTCCTGGGCCTTGAAGCATGGCAAGATAACGAAGGAATTCTTAACAGGACCCCTTTAGGATTAAACAAACTTTATTGGCGATCTGAAGAAACTCCCCAGACCTCCACAAACAAGTTTATTGGGGGTCTGAAGGAACACCCCAGATCTCCATGATTTAGCAGGAGACAAGATAAGGGTAATCACCCCTGGCACCTGGACCCATTTAGATTAAGTAAATTTACTGAGGCTCCAGAAGAAGGTCTTCAGGACTCAGATCTTAGTTATAGATTAGAAGAAGTAAATCACTTCTTCTAATCTAAGTTTTTTGACTTTGTAGTTTTGAGTTGTTCTGGAGATATTTTTCAGCTGTACTCGGTTACGGAAATAAACTTCCTTCTTTCCCAGCTTATCTGAATCTCGTTATTGGACCATGAGAATAAGCAGCCTGGTCTTCGGTTTGGTCCAGGAGCAAGAGGAATAAATGAGATAATGAAAGAGACTGAAGAGGGATGATCAACAGAATGCGAGGAGCAGTTAGTTAAGTCTAATGAACTGGGAGTCGAGTATATCACACAGAGTCAATGATGTAGGTCATTGCTAAGTTCAGATTTCAACTAAATCAAGTAAACTGTTAACACCTCCAGCTGCAAGAAGTGTCGCACTAAATCCAGAATCTCTGAAAACTGCACCATATCAATACATTCAGCCTATCCAGTGTTATATTACATCTTCCTTGGCCTAACGTTCTAGGTTTCTAATGATATAAATTAGTAAATCCTGGAATTATTTTGGTGTATAATCTAATTCCATCCAGGTCAGACTTTGTACTTGTTCCCCTGGAGCATGCTGAAAGCTGACCACAATTGCGGGCCTTGTAGCAATGGGGATTGGTTGGAAGAAGGAAGTGGGTTTTGAGAAAGGGTAACCTCTCGCGTCAAAAAACAACAAAAAAATTGGCTGAAAAAGTAACCATTAGTTAGGAGATCTAAATTTGTCATAGACTAAGACATAAGGAAAAAATAGTTCAAGATGGATGTCTGAGAGGATGCTCTGCAATAGAGGCTTATGGTGCAGGAGACCACCTGAAACCTGGAGAATTTTGAAGTCATGCATATTCAGGCATTAACATAGCATAGATCATTTTTGTAGGATTCAAAGTGAATTCGTGTTGGAAAATAAGCAGAAATGCCTTCATATATGAAGGCATATGAAATGCATGGTCAGACAGCTCTTGAAAGTTCAGTGCTCTGAACAAACACCTTAATGTAAGTAGCTTGAAGGTGAGTGTAAGAAGATACAATATTCTACCTGTAAGTTTGGTGAACCACCATCCAATCTCAATTAACTAAGCTCTCTATATGGGTTGCAGATTACTCTTAGGGAATCTTGCTTCCAAGATCATAGAGACATGACCTAACTGAAAAGGCACGAAGGTCTTTTGTGGACAGTCACCCATGCTATCACCTAGGAGAGTAGTTTGAAGCTCTAGGGAGATGTATTTTTAAACTAAACATGAAGTTGACCCTCATCTGCCCAGATCTCTCCTCTAGAGGAGGAGTTATACATAAACATAGCCAGCTTGCTGCCCCTTATACTTGGTTAGGATTCCTATAAGTCTGATTGATAATATGTCTGCCACATGTAGCAAGGAGCTGTGGAGAGTAAGATGAACAACATTTCTGCTCCTTAAAGGTGGCTTTCCCCCATGGTCTATATTAGAGGTTGGCAAACTTCTATTAAGGAACAATGAGTAAATATTTTAGATGTTTTGTGCCAAGAGCCAAAACCATAGCTTTTTTGTGGATAATTATGCATTAATCAAGAAAATAAATGTCTACCAATATTTTACCGATGACATTAAAAATATAACAATAATAATTGAGTACAGTTATTTCGTAGCATAACTCTACTAAAGAGAAGAATGGAATTTTATGGCACATAACATCTAAGTTAAAGTGAGCATTAAAATTAATGATAGTAGGTCTAGTCCATTCCAGACCTACTGAATTTGAATCTAAATTTTAACAAGGTCCCCCAGTGATTTGTACCTTAAAGTTCAAGGCCATTCTGGTCTAGAGTTTCTTAATACTTTTTTGGCTTATATTTTTATCACTTTAGAGAAGATAGTGAAAGCTGTGGATCCTAGAAAAAGTTCACAAATCATTTGAAGTTCATTCAGGACTCCTACAAGGTCTGTGGCTTTGAGGTTAAGACCCCAAGGATTCTGTTGACACGCCCGCCCAGGACGAAAGTGTTCTGAAATTAGATTGTGGTGATGGTTAAACGCACTGTGAATAGACTAAAAAAAAAAAAAAACCATTGAATTGTACACTTCAAATGGGTGAATTGTATAGTATGTACATTATATCTCATAAAAGCTGCTTTTCAAAAAAATAGAATATCTGAGTTTGTGTTCTATGGGTTTTTTTTTTTTTTTTTTTTTTTTTTAACGTCCTATGGCGTTCCAATGGACACCTCAAGTGGAGAATTGCAAAGAGTCAGGTTTTGGATTCAGGAAGCTCTGAGTTCAAATCCCAACTTTGGCACTTATTATGTTACAGAAACTAAGTTACTTAACCTCTCTGAACCTCAGTTTCTTTTCATACAGGGTGGAGATAATAATAGTACTAACTTCACGGCATTTTGAGGAGGATCAAAAGGAACTTCTAATGCAAAATTCCTGGAAGATTCCTTGTCACATGCACTTTTTTCATGTGAAATGGTGGGATTCCTCAGATATCAAATGCAAAACCAAAAAATAATTATATGCTTCGCATTATTCAAGTCATAATTAATCACACATGTCATATCATGCGTGTTGTACTATATTTTCCACTTACATGTATATTTTCTGCTCCATTGTTATACTTGTCTTAATGCTTTTTCCGTATGGGTCATGGTAATAATGGTAGTGAACACTCAGCACTTATATGCAAGTTTCAGGCCCTGTTATGAATTCTTGGTTTATATATATGAACAGTTCAATCTTTACATTGTGAAAGGAAAATAAATCTCTGGACCCCAAAATCCCTAAGCCAAAGGGAAAAGTCAAGCTAGGAACTTCATTGGGCAAACCCACCTCCCATTCTATTCCTAAATAAGATACCTACAAAGATAAAAAAGCTACATACCTTCCTCACAATTTTCTCACAGGGAAATTTCTTGTGGACAAAGGACAGAGAGAACTCAAAGTCATCCCTCTGTCACAGGAAACAAATGCGTATCTGATTGCTTCCTTTGCCCGATTTTTTCACTAAGGCAGACCAAGGCGTAAGTGACTATTCCTATAAATTATGCTTATCAAAATCTCAAAAGAATGCAACCATTTGTCTCTTCTCTACCTATGACCTGGAAACCCCCTCCCTACTTAGAGTTGTCCAGCCTTTCTTGACTGAACCAATGTTCATCTTACCTATACTGATTGATGTCTCTTGCCTCCCTAAAATGTGTAAAACCAAGCTGTGTCCCAATCACCTTGGGCACATGTCGTCAGGACCTCCTGAGGCTGTGTCACGGGCGCATCCATAACCTTGGCAAAATAAACTTTGTAAATCGATTGAGATCTGTCTCAGATACCTTTTGGTTTACAACATCAATCATTTGATTTAGATACTTTCACTATTCCCGTATTACAGGTAGGAAAACCAAGGCAGAGGTAGGTTAAATAACTTGTCCAATGTTAACACAACTTGTAAGTGGTGAAGCTGGATTCTGACTAAGGGGTCTGACTCTATTGACTGTGTTCTTGACCACTATAATATACTGTAGAATTAAATATACATACATATAATACATATGTACACACACAACGTTATATATAACATAATATACAACATAACACATAGGGGTGTGTGTGTGTTTAATTTTGTATTGGTCAAATTTATACCAGTGCCCAGCACTCCTGAAAGAGTTTTATTATATGACAGTGTAAAGAGGATGTAGGATACGACATCAGAGCAGACTGCCCTGACTAAAGAAAGAAATAAAAGCTGCAGCAGTGGTCAGAGTGTGGAGAGGGTAGAGAGGGAAATGAGATTGGAGAGGGCCTGATGCTACCTGGCTCCTGTGAGCAGGAATAGGGGGAGCTAAGCTAGGAGAGGAGGAGTTGGTGGTGGTTGAGGGACTAGGAGGACTGAGGGGGCCAGTAGATCTAGGGACCTTGAGTAATGATGAGGGGCCCAAAGAATGCAGGGTCTCCTTAAGAAAAGATCATGGAGAGGAAACCAATCAGTGAGATGCTGGAGACGGGGTGAGGTCAGTGACAGGTTCACAGATACCAGTATTGATTGGGTGAGTCTGAGAATCGGGAAGAAAGGTAAAAATTGGTGCAGCGGGAAAAAATATACCATGAAGATGCTTTTGAAAGTTATTTAAGCTGACCAAAGTGACTCTGGTACACAGCAGGAACTCTGGTTTAAATCTTGGCCCTAAAATTTCTGAGAAACATGACTGAACCTCTGTATGCCTTGGTTACACAGAAAACACTTGAATAGTTCTTGAGTCATGGTAAATCCTCAGAAAGTGTGAGCCTTTGCCATTATTATTAGGGGCAGTACTGAACCTACATTTCATGTTTGCTGACCCAGGTTCAATATTTTTCCCAGTATGAACAGTGAAAGATTATCACTAGATGTTATTCTCATTGTTCAGGAACCTACTCTATAGGTCTGACTTGAGCCAATATTTAGTTATATCCTATTGTGCTTAAGTATAAAGCCAGACATATGACTATTATTCACAAGAACAATAATCAGATGGGAATTCACTTGAAAGAAAATCAATAGCTGTTTGGTTGTTGTGTATAACTGATTTAGAAATAACCTTCCTGTGTTTGGAGTTCTAACTCTGTAACAGTCAACAAAAGTAATTAGATGGCAGCTGTGAGTAGTTCAAAGCAAGTTAAATTCTTCCTTCTTGAACATGGCTAATGCAAACAGGACATCCCAATCTATATTTTTTCCATATTACTGTCTGGACTTCCTTGTAGTTAAGATCAATAGTATTCTCCCTGTGCTGGTCTTTGTGCTCTTCATCACAAAATGTTTTTTTAGTAATATCTAGTTCTAGTCAAAATATGCAACTTAAAAATTACACATTTGTTTGTGGCCACAGACATCTTTGGATATACCATTATCTGTTGAAAGTTGGGAAAAATGCCTATTTTGCAATAGGCTCTTACTACTTTGTTTGAAAATTGATCTTTGATATAATGTCACTTGATTTAATGAAATCAATTTCAAAAATTTTAATCATATACTGATTTTAATGTAAGTTCACACAAGGGACCGAAGACTATTGTTGTACATAAATAGCTCTTAGGGGGATATATTAATGGATTTGTCTATACTCTGCTGCTTGTATTAAGTAAACCTGTTTGATATGATCACTTTTGTTCTCTGTTTACCAAGTGGGCTGTTGCTGAACTTTCGTTTTTATAATCCAGATAAAAGCATATTTGGATTTAAAGTTTATATTTGAACCTAGAACATCATTATCTGATGGCTACTTTCCAAGTTTGATTTCTTTATTGCACACCCCCACCTCCCACCCCAACTCAACTATATTTTCTGGAAAAGTCTACCACTTCCATTCTTAGTAAACATTGTCAATATTAAATGGTTGTTTAAATTATATTATTTGGTCTTGAGGATTTTACTTGCTTTACAATGATATGTATCTTATAGTTGTTTTGTATTCATTTTCTTGGTTTCCCTCCAAGTCCTGATATTCTCTCGGAAATATTTTTTGACTGCACAACACCAAAACAAAAATGTTACTGAAGTCTATTTACATGAACCAGACGTGTTCTTATTCATTTAAATGAATCAGACATGTTCTTATTGTAGGAACAGAGTGTTTCCTGGCATTCTGTTAGAAAGATTAAATCAAATTAGCCTGGATAAGTCAACTGTTACAAAAATTGGAAACTGCTAAATTAAACTTTAACAAGAGTTACAAGTGGCACTGGGCCTTCTTGGAAATGAAAAAAGTTATTAAGTGTTCAGTGAAGGTAAATTTGATTTTAATATTCTTATTCAGTGAAGAAGAAAATGAACTAAAAGCCTATTAAGTTATTTTTGTAGCTAACGCTTAGAGAAAAGTTAAAAAAAAAAAAATCCCACTAAACTATGGAGAGAGAACATTTAAATGAACAAGAAGTTGTTAAAATAGGAAACAGAAAACAAACATAGCAACTCCAAAAATTGAGCCTGAACTTTTGAAATAGTTAGCAAAGACAAAGATGGAAACTCACACACACCCTAGAAAATATCCCCATGGGTAGCAGCAGCAGTTAAGTACATGGGTGCAGCATCAGTTAAGTACAGGGCAAAGCAGTATAATATACTCTCTAGGAAACAGAGGGCATCAGTATTTGAGACCTTTGTTTGATGTTCAGATACAGAATAATGGATGAGAAAAACCAGACCCTTCTTGCACAGCATTACTGGACACTGGATTACTTAGTGTAAATCTTATGTAAGTAATTTTTATCAATTATAAAAAATATCAAACATTTATTACCACTTGTCAAGGAAAACTGGAGATGCAACACGTAACAGCATCTGCATGTAGGACTGCAGAGCATGCCCTCTCAACCAGATTCTAAAACACAGAGTTGCTGATATGATAGCACTCAGTGGTTGAGAAAATTGGCTCTGGTGCTGGGCTGCTTGGGTTTGAAATCTGGTCCAATTACCAATTAACCTCTGTGATCCTCAGTTTATTCTTATGTAAATGGTAGTGGCGATGATGTTGATGATGATGATGTTTATCTCATGAGGTTCTTGTGAAGATTAAATGAGTTAAAAAATTTAAGGCACTTAGAACAACCCTTAGAATATTCTAAGTAGTAGTATTATTATTTTTCTTTCTGACATGAAACAATCAAACAAACTAATCTCCAAATGTATTAGTAAAAATACACACTCTGGGCAATAATCCTATAAATTGTGAGGAATGACATTTCTAAGGGCCCTTGTCCTCTGAAATGCAATAAGCGTATGCTTGTTAAAGAGAGGGATTTCTAGAATATAGAGGACAGTTGAGTCAGCTTTCTCAACATTTGGACATTTAATTGGATACTGACATTTTGATTCCATGATATACTGACATATTTCACAACACAAAAGGGCAACAAAAAGAAAATGTGTCTGAAAGACTGTTATCCCCATTTTTGTGCCCCAAATGGTCGCTCAGAAGGATCATACCTCCATCATTTGCTCAGTTCTGCCCCAAATGGCAAGATCTTTCTTTTATTTTTTTTAATCTGAATCATGAGGGATTCGTCTAGGTACATGTGTCCAGTCTGTAGCTCTGTGCTTGCATCCTTGCTCTACCTAATCCTCATCTGGTGGCTCAGTTCTAATACCTGGCTTTCACCTCGTAACCACACTTAGCCTCATAGGCCCCCACCACCTCTTCTACATTTGCAGAGCACTTACTATGAGCTAGGCCCTATTTTAAGTATTTTACATTTACTAACCCTTCTAATCCTATATCACTCCTATCAGTAGAAACTATTGTTATCTCCAATTGACAGTGAGGAAACTCAGGAATAGGAAAGCTAACTAAGTTTTCTCAATTTCATGCAGCTGGTAAGTAGCAGAGCTGAGATTCAAACTCAAGTCATCTGACTGCAGAGTCAACACTCTTGTCCCCAGGACAATATTATTTCAATAGTTAAGACCTGGGGCTCTGGTCTCTGCTCCTGAGTTATTCTTCCAGCAGCAAATCTTACTTTAATATCTATATAGTACTTCATAGTTCAAAATGATTTCATCTCCATGACCATATTTGTTCCTGTGGCCACTATATGAGATAGGATGAGTCTGAGGAAACTGTGGTTCACAAGAGTACACAGAGGGCAGTGAATGGTAGAATCAAAACTTAAACCTGGCTCTTTGGCTACATTCTTTTTACTACCCCCATGATTCTGGGGCTTAGAAAACGAACATATCCATGAGGTGTGGACTTTCTGATGGAGATGGGGCCTGACCGAAACCTTGAATTGTAGGTAGCTCTTAGACTGAGGGAAAAAAGGATGAGAAAATAGAGAATAAAAGAAAAAATAAGAGAAAAAGGAGATGAGAGAGGATGGCTTCTAGATACATTATAATTAAATAAATGAATGGACTTGGTAGTGGTTCGGATATTGAGAGCAAAGGAAAAGTTAGAAGCAAAATTGACTCCAAGGTTTCAAATGTGAGAAACCAGGAGACCATTAATGCCATTCACAGAAACAAATGAAAAGAAAGGGGAAGTGGTTTGACATAAAGCTGTGAGTTTGGCTGTAATCATGATGAATATCGAGTGATCCTTGGACATACAAGTGGGAAAACGTATAGCAGATGGAAAAGATAAGATGTGGAAATGGATGTCTTAGAGGTATCCACTTAGAGGTGATATTTAAAACTAAGGGTTGATAAGAAGTTACAGAGAAAGGAAAAACGTAATAGGTTATAGGCTAAATAAATGCTAAACCTTTGAGGGAAACCCAAACTTAAGGAAGAGAAAATGAAAAATAGACAAGAGGTGAAGTGGTAGAAAAGTAGTTGAATAAATAGTATAGAGTCATAGACAACAAGGAAAGAGAAAATTTAAGAACTAGGAATTGATCATGCGTGTCACATACAGTCAAGGGAATTAATAAAATGAGAATTTGGAAAAGTATTCCTTATAGCCCTTATCACACTTGTAATGAAGTATTTGGGTGAGTTAACATCCTTCCTAACTAGACTGGAGGTACATAAAGGCAGACTTAAGTGTTCCCTGCTGTAACTTCAGTGCTCAGCAATGCCTGATGCATATGTGTCACTAAATAAATATTTATTGAATGGATGAATGAATAAATAAGTAAATAAATGTACTTGGATTTCCTAGCAGCACTACAGGTGACACTTGGAAGTACAGTGTCAATAAAGTGATCAAGATTGATTTTATGTCATAGGGGAATTTGAAAGAAAGATTTTAAAAGAGAAAGTGAGGTAGTAGGGTATGTTTTATTAATCACTTCTTAGAGAAATGTTTTTGTTAAAAGGAGAGACAGACCAGATCAAGTGAATTTTCTATCCTAGTACACTACATATTTATTATATTTTGTTCCTCTAAGAGCTCCTCCCTATTTTAAATAATCTTCCAGAACTTTAGGTAGCCACAGCAGTTGCTAACTCCGCAAGTAATAGAAGCACCATGTGCTTTTTTGCTGTCTTCAGTAAAATCAAAAGTCCGTGTGCTAAGCATATAAGACGTAGAGAAACAGAGGTAAAAGGAAATGATGATACTCCCCACAGAAAGAGATAACCAGAAATGGAACCAGGTTGGAGAGAAGTTCTGTGAAATCATGAAAAATGTGTGAATGTATATAGAGGGGTGAGAGAGAAAGAGGATGAGAGAGCACAGACAAGTAAGATATGAATGTACAAAAGCATATTTACAAGTAGATTATAAGTAGAATGTATTAAAGATGATTAGCTAAGTGCTTATGTAGGCTGGCAAAATAGTCATAAGATATATCATCATATAATAGAGCTTAAGTAAAATGGACTGCTCATTTTACATATTAAAGCTGCATTTCCTTTTCCTTCCCTTAACATACTAAATAATAATACGGAAGTAATTTCAACAAAAATACTAAATGTGCCTCCAAAAGAAAAGAGGTAGAAACTCAATAATTTTATTCACCAAACCTATCGGAAGACTTTAATGAATCTGAAAAAATAGAAGGATAACATAGCTAATACCCAAACTTAAAATAGCAAAGAATTTCAGGAAATCATAAATACATAGAAAAAGCATGATTCAATAACTAAAAGACCAGTAAGACATTTTCTCAGATATTAGTTCCCCACATGTAAATATGCATGTATATGTGGGTATGTACATATATACACTGAGGGATGCAAGGACCAATTTAAGGATTTCACTAGAGTCAAATAAAATGGCTTCATGCATTTAAGACCTAGGGTATGAATTGTAACACTTTTGTGTGTAAGCTGCTGTCCAAATAACATATAAACAACTTATTATAAAATGAAAAAATTAAATACTTAATTTCTGTGTTTAAAATACTTTTTAAGGAGGCTACTACTTAAGTAGCCTAAAAGCATTATTACATGTAAATAATATTTTATACTATTTTGAATGCTATAAATATATAACTCCTGTCTTCTCCAGGCATATGCTTTTCTCCAAGCATACACATATACTTGGAACAAACAGAAGTTATATATTAATAGTTGTAAAATTACATTTTTCATTTAAATGAGGAATACAGTATTGGTAATTAAAACAATCTATATTAAGGATAAATTTTTTAAACCCTGATGCATCTTTTCAGAGTATATTAGTGTTCACAGTTAATATCTCATTTCTGTAAGCTGTTGCAATATCATATTCATGTTGAAATTATTCCAGGGTTTTCAGACTTTATTAATCCTTCTACTGAATTTATATCCATACTGGATATTTGTCCTTATCAGAAATGGAACTGAATGTAAAAACAATTAAATAATTCCAAATGAAACATCTAAGTTTTCTAATAAATGAAAGAAATTCAGAGCAAGAGGACCATCTATGTTATATAGAGATGTGAGAGGTTTATATAGACAGGTGTAAGAGATTTATAGCAAAATGATGCAACACTTCTGCTGTTAATTTGACTTTTTTATGTCACTAGAAGGCATATTTGTTCCTGGAGGCACTCACTCTTCAGTAGAACCTAGTGCAATGCTTCACTTTGTAGATAGAATCAAGTGTTAATAACAAAAAGATACTTATATTTCCCTCCTCAATCCATTAAACTCATAGCGACCAGTGGCCAAAATGTCACTTCTGTACATATTTCTCCCTTTTTTATTGTAAAATCCAATATCAAATGGTGGAAGGAGCTGTTTTCTTCCTGACCAGCAAATCCCAGTATTCCCCCACCACACACAAAATACAGAAATCAAGAAATCAGATATCACATTGGAGATCCCTAAACACATTAGTCTTACCTTAATCTGAAGGTTAGACTGTTTTTGTGGGCTTATTTTTCTCTCAGACACACAAACTGTAGAATGCTGGACTACTTGACCCTTGTGAACTACTTGGAGCAAGAACTTGAAAAACCAGCCTCTCATATTCCCACAATCTGTTTACACATTGAACACACCCAGTAGCACAGAGCAATGCTTATCTGTTGCAGACAGCTATTTAGCTATTCAAGAAGAAGGCAGTATCTCTAAAGCTGAACTTTCAAAAAGGAATGTCTCTGTTGATCAGCAGGGGAAAGGTAACAGGGGTCATCTAAAGCACATTTAAAAAAATTATTGACATGAAGTATTTTTTACACCAGTGTTTTAAAGGTGATTCACTCTTTTAATATTCTCCTACCCCTGAAAAACTCTATTCTCAAAAAACCTGGAAAAATGTAATAATAACAATGAACACATGTGTGCCAGGCACTGTTGTAAGTGCTTTACATATATCATCTCCAATAATTCTCCAAATGTATTAGGTATGTACTATTATTATCCCCATATTACAATTGAACAAGCTAAGTAGCCTGCCAACAGTCACCCAGTTAGTAAGTGCTGGAGTCAAACGTTAAATCCAGGCACTCAATAAACATAGTCCAGGTATCTAATCATAGCACTGTACTATGTATGTATGACTTTTAGAAGACGAATGTGTAACAGTATGTGAATTCTCAGATGAACATTAGAGAATGAGTGAGGTTTTCTCAGTGCTTGTATGATACTGAAACTTTAGTTGAAGTAATTGAAATTTTTTTTAAAAATTTTATGGCTTTCTTTTTTTATTATTATTATACTTTAAGTTCTAGGGTACATGTGCATAACGTGCAGGTTTGTTACATATGTATACTTATGCCATGTTGGTGTGCTGCACCCATCAACTCGTCAGCACCCATCAATTCATCATTTATATCATGTATAACTCCCCAATGCAATCCCTCCCTCCTCCCCCTTCCCCATGATAGGCCCCAGTGTGTGATGTTCCCCTTACCGAGTCCAAGTGATCTCATTGTTCAGTTCCCACCTATGAGTGAGAACATGCGGTGTTTGGTTTTCTCGTCTTGTGATAGTTTGCTAAGAATGATGGTTTCCAGCTGCATCCATGTCCCTACAAAGGACGCAAACTCATCCTTTTTTATGGCTGCATAGTATTCCATGGTGTATATGTGCCACATTTTCTTAATCCAGTCTGTCACAGATGGACATTTGGGTTGATTCCAAGTCTTTGCTATTGTGAATAGTGCTGCAATAAACATACGTGTGCATGTGTCTTTGTAGTAGAATAATTTATAATCCTTTGGGTATATACCCAGTAGTGGGATGGCTGGGTCATATGGTACATCTAGTTCTAGATCCTTGAGGAATCGCCATACTGTTTTCCACAATGGTTGAACTAGTTTACAATCCCACCAACAGTGTAAAAGTGTTCCTATTTCTCCACATCCCCTCCAGCACCTGTTGTTTCCTGACTTCTTAATGATTGCCATTCTAACTGGTGTGAGATGGTATCTCATTGTGGTTTTGATTTGCATTTCTCTGATGGCGAGTGATGATGAGCATTTTTTCATGTGTCTGTTGGCTGTATGAATGTCTTCTTTTGAGAAATGTCTGTTCATATCCTTTGCCCACTTTTTGATGGGGTTGTTTGTTTTTTTCTTGTATATTTGTTTGAGTTCTTTGTAGATTCTGGATATTAGCCCTTTGTCAGATGAGTAGGTTGCAAAAATTTTCTCCCATTCTGTAGGTTGCCTGTTCACTCTGATGGTAGTTTCTTTTGCTGTGCAGAAGCTCTTTAGTTTAATTAGATCCCATTTGTCAATTTTGGCTTTTGCTGCCGTTGCTTTTGGTGTTTTAGACATGAAGTCCTTGCCCATGCCTATGTCCTGAATGGTACTACCTGGATTTTCTTCTAGGGTTTTCATGGTATTAGGTCTAACATTTAAGTCTCTAATCCATCTTGAATTAATCTTCGTATAAGGGGTAAGGAAAGGATCCAGTTTCAGCTTTCTACTTATGGCTAGCCAATTTTCCCAGCACCATTTATTAAATAGGGAATCCTTTCCCCATTTCTTGTTTCTCTCAGGTTTGTCAAAGATCAGATGGCTGTAGATGTGTGGTATTATTTCTGAGGACTCTGTTCTGTTCCATTGGTCTATAGCTCTGTTTTGGTACCAGTACCATGCTGTTTTGGTTACTGTAGCCTTGTAGTATAGTTTGAAGTCAGGTAGCGTGACGCCTCCAGCTTTGTCCTTTTGACTTAGGATTGTCTTGGCAATGCGGGCTCTTTTTTGGTTCCATATGAACTTTAAAGCAGTTTTTTCCAATTCTGTGAAGAAAGTCATTGGTAGCTTGATGGGGATGCCATTGTATCTATAAATAACCTTGGGCAGTATGGCCATTTTCACGATATTGATTCTTCCTATCCATGAGCATGGTATGTTCTTCCATTTGTGTCCTCTTTGATTTCACTGAGCAGTGGTTTGTAGTTCTCCTTGATGAGGTCCTTGACATCCCTTGTAAGTTGGATTCCTAGGTATTTTATTCTCTTTGAAGCAATTGTGAATGGAAGTTCATTCCTGATTTGGCTCTCTGCTTGTCTGTTACTGGTGTATAAGAATGCTTGTGATTTTTGCACATTAATTTTGTATCCTGAGACTTTGCTGAAGTTGCTTATCAGCTTAAGGAGATTTTGGGCTGAGACGATGGGGTTTTCTAAATATACAATCATGTCATCTGCAAACAGGGACAATTTGACTTCTTCTTTTCCTAACTGGATACCCTTGATTTCTTTCTCTTGCGTGATTGCCCTAGTCAGAACTTCCAACACTATGTTGAATAGGAGTGGTGAGAGAGGGCATCCCTGTCTTGTACCAGTTTTCAAAGGGAATTTTTCCAGTTTTTGCCCATTCAGTATGATATTAGCTGTGGGTTTGTCATAAATAGCTCCTATTATTTTGAGGTACATTCCATCAATACCGAATTTATTGAGCATTTTTAGCATGAAGGGCTGTTGAATTTTGTCAAAAGCCTTTTCTGCATCTATTGAGATAATCATGTGGTTCTTGTCTTTGGTTCTGTTTATATGCTGGATTATGTTTATTGATTTGCGAATGTTGAACCAGCCTTGCATCCCAGGGATGAAGCCCACTTGATCATGGTGGATAAGCTTTTTGATGTGCTGCTGAATCCGGTTTGCCAGTATTTTATTGAGGATTTTTGCATCGATGTTCATCAGGGACATTGGTCTAAAATTCTCTTTTTTTGTTGTGTCTCTGCCAGGCTTTGGTATCAGGATGATGCTGGCCTCATAAAATGAGTTAGGGAGGATTCCCTCTTTTTCTATTGATTGGAATAGTTTCAGAAGGAATGGTACCAGCTCCTCCTTGTACCTCTGGTAGAATTCAGCTGTGAATCCATCTGGTCCTGGACTTTTTTTGGTGGGTAGGCTATTAATTGTTGCCTCAATTTCAGAGCCTGCTATTGGTCTATTCAGGGATTCAACTTCTTCCTGGTTTAGTCTTGGGAGAGTGTAAGTGTCCAGGAAATTATCCATTTCTTCTAGATTTTCTAGTTGATTTGTGTAGAGGCGTTTATAGTATTCTCTGATGGTTGTTTGTATTTCTGTGGGGTCGGTGGTGATATCCCCTTTATCATTTTTTATTGCGTCTATTTGATTCCTCTCTCTTTTCTTCTTTATTAGTCTTGCTAGTGGTCTGTCAATTTTGTTGATCTTTTCAAAAAACCAACTCCTGGATTCATTGATTTTTTGGAGGGCTTTTTGTGTCTCTATCTCCTTCAGTTCTGCTCTGATCTTAGTTATTTCTTGCCTTCTGCTAGCTTTTGAATGTGTTTGCTCTTGCCTCTCTAGTTCTTTTAATTGTGATGTTAGAGTGTCAATTTTAGATCTTTCCTGCTTTCTCTTGTGGGTATTTAGTGCTATAAATTTCCCTCTACACACTGCTTTAAATGTGTCCCAGAGATTCTGGTATGTTGTATCTTTGTTCTCATTGGTTTCAAAGAACATCTTTATTTCTGCCTTCATTTCATTATGTACCCAGTAGTCATTCAGGAGCAGGTTGTTCAGTTTCCATGTAGTTGAGCGGTTTTGATTGAGTTTCTTAGTCCTGAGTTCTAGTTTGATTGCACTGTGGTCTGAGAGACAGTTTGTTATAATTTCTGTTCTTTTACATTTGCTGAGGAGTGCTTTACTTCCAATTATGTGGTCAATTTTGGAATAAGTGCGATGTGGTGCTGAGAAGAATGTATATTCTGTTGATTTGGGGTGGAGAGTTCTATAGATGTCTATTAGGTCCGCTTGGTGCAGAGATGAGTTCAATTCCTGGATATCCTTGTTAACTTTCTGTCTCGTTGATCTGTCTAATGTTGACAGTGGAGTGTTGAAGTCTCCCATTATTATTGTATGGGAGTCTAAGTCTCTTTGTAAGTCTCTAAGGACTTGCTTTATGAATCTGGGTGCTCCTGTATTGGGTGCATATATATTTAGGATAGTTAGCTCTTCCTGTTGAATTGATCCCTTTACCATTATGTAATGGCCTTCTTTGTCTCTTTTGATCTTTGATGGTTTAAAGTCTGTTTTATCAGAGACTAGGATTGCAACCCCTGCTTTTTTTTGTTCTCCATTTGCTTGGTAGATCTTCCTCCATCCCTTTATTTTGAGCCTATGTGTGTCTCTGCATGTGAGATGGGTCTCCTGAATACAGCAGACTGATGGGTCTTGACTCTTTATCCAGTTTGCCAGTCTGTGTCTTTTAATTGGAGTATTTAGTCCATTTACATTTAAGTTTAATATTGTTATGTGTGAACTCGATCCTGTCATTATGATATTAACTGGTTATTTTGCTCGTTAGTTGATGCAGTTTCTTCCTAGCCTCGATGGTCTTTACATTTTGGCATGTTTTTGCAATGGCTGGTACCGGTTGTTCCTTTCCATGTTTAGGGCTTCCTTCAGGGTCTCTTGTAAGGCAGGCCTGGTGGTGACAAAATCTCTAAGCATTTGCTTATCTGTAAAGGATTTTATTTCTCCTTCACTTATGAAACTTAGTTTGGCTGGATATGAAATTCTGGGTTGAAAATTCTTTTCTTTCAGAACGTTGAATATTGGCCCCCACTCTCTTCTGGCTTGTAGAGTTTCTGCCGAGAGATCTGCTGTTAGTCTGATGGGCTTCCCTTTGTGGGTAACCCGACCTTTCTCTCTGGCTGCCCTTAAGATTTTTTCCTTCATTTCAACTTTGGTGAATCTGGCAATTATGTGTCTTGGAGTTGCTCTTCTGGAGGAGTATCTTTGTGGCGTTCTCTGTATTTCCTGAATTTGAATGTTGGCCTGCCTTACTAGGTTGGGGAAGTTCTCCTGGATGATATCCTGAAGAGTGTTTTCCAACTTGGTTCCATTTTCCCCCTCACTTTCAGGCACCCCAATCAGACGTAGATTTGGTCTTTTTACATAGTCCCATACTTCTTGCAGGCTTTGTTCATTTCTTTTTCTTCTTTTTTCTTTTGGTTTCTCTTCTCGCTTCATTTCATTCATTTGATCCTCAATTGCTGATATTCTTTCTTCCAGTTGATCGAGTCGGTTACTGAAGCTTGTGCATTTGTCACGTATTTCTCGTGTCATGGTTTTCATCTCTGTCATTTCGTTTATGACCTTCTCTGCATTAATTAGTCTAGCTGTCAATTTTTCCACTCTTTTTTCAAGATTTTTAGTTTCTTTGCGCTGGGTACGTAATTCCTCCTTTAGCTCTGAGAAGTTTGATGGACTGAAGCCTTCTTCTCTCATCTCGTCAAAGTCATTCTCTGACCAGCTTTGATCCGTTGCTGGCGATGGGCTGCGCTCCTTTGCAGGGGGAGATGCGCTCTTATTTTTTGAATTTCCAGCTTTTCTGCCCTGCTTTTTCCCCATCTTTGTGGTTTTATCTGTCTCTGGTCTTTGATGATGGTGACGTACTGATGGGGTTTTGGTATAGGTGTCCTTCCTGTTTGATAGTTTTCCTTCTGACAGTCAGGACCCTCAGCTATAGGTCTGTTGGAGATTGCTTGAGGTCCACTCCCGACCCTGTTTGCCTGGGTATCAGCAGCAGAGGTTGCAGAAGATAGAATATTGCTGAACAGCGAGTGTACCTGTCTGATTCTTCCTTTGGAAGTTTCCTCTCAGGGGTGTACTCCACCCTGTGAGGTGTGGGGTGTCAGACTGCCCCTAGTGGGGGATGTCTCCCAGCTAGGCTACTCAGGGGTCAGGGACCCACCTGAGCAGGCAGTCTGTCCGTTCTCCGATCTCAACCTCCCCATTGGGAGATCCACGGCTCTCCCCAAAGCTGTCAGACAGAGTCGTTCGCGTCTGCACAGGCCCCCGCTGCTTCCCCTGTTGGTCATAATTGAAATTTTTGTTAAGATTACTGCCCCCAAGATGATTACCCATTTATGTTACCATAGCCAGGTCCCTTTTAGCTGCAGTGGGGAACCACAAAGGTGGTGTCCTGGAGAATCGAAAACATGAGTCTAGCTTGAAGTACCAAGAGAGTTATTACTTTCTTATGTTAAAAAACTCATACCAGAGAAGTCAATACAATACCTTTAAAAAGCTTTAGAGATATATGTTTTGTTCTGTTTTTTTTTCAGATTGGATGATTACTTTTGATCTGTCTTCAAGCTCACTTGACTCTAGTCATCTCCAAACTAATGTGAGCCCATCTAGTGTGTTATTAACTTCAGTTACTATATTTTTTAAGTTCTAAAATTTCCATGTGGTTATTTTCATAGTTTCCATTTATCTGCTGAAATTCACTATCTGTACATTCATAAAGATCATATTTTCCTTTCATTCTTTGAAACTATTTGCTCTTTGAACACATAATAATTGATTTAGTCTTTTTCTATGAAGTTTAACAACTGGACATTTTTGAGTCTGTTTTTATTGATTTCTTTTTTACGATGGTAGGTGATATTTTCTTGTTTCTTTGCATGCTGAATTTTTTATTGTATATTGGACAATGGGGATCACATAGTGTAAAGACTGAGTTCTACTATCTCCCTCTGAGGAGTATTAATATTTGTTCTATTAACATTTGGCATTTCCATAGAATTGGCTTGGTTTTGCTAATGTAGTTTTGCAGAAAGCCTAAGGTCCTTTCCAAGCCTGATGAATTTGGGGAGAGCAACCTATACATTCTATCTCCCCTGCAGATCTTGTAAGGGCTGACATTTAGGATTTTTTATTTGTAATTTTTATGGAAAAATAAAAGGTGTATGTATTTATGGGTTACAGAGATATTATGATACAGGCTTGCAATTTATAAAGATCACATCAAGGTAAATGGAGTATCCATAGCCTCAAGCAATTATCCTTTGTGTTACAAGCAATACAATTGTACTCTCTTCATTATTTTAAAATGCACAATTAAATTATTCTTTTTTTACTATAGTCACCCTGTTTTACTAAGAAATACTATGTCTTATTCATTCTTTCTATTTTTGTACCCATTAATCCTCCCTACTTCCCCCCAGCACCTCACTACCCTTCCCAGCCTCTGGTAACCATCTTTTTACTCTCTATCTCCATGAGTTCAATTATTTTAGTTTTCAGCTCTCACAAGTAAGTGAGAATATGCAGTTTTTTTTTTTCTGTGTCTGGCTTATTTGACTTAACATTAATGACCTTCAGTTCCATCCATGTTGTTGCAAACAACAGAATCTCATTCTTCTTTATAGATGGTAGCACTCCATTGTGTATATGTACCACAGTTTCTTTATCCATTCATCTGTTGATGGACATTTATATTGCTTCCAAATTTTGTCTATTGTAAAGAGTGCTGCAGTAAACATGGGAATGCAGATATCTCTTGAATATACTGATTTCTTTTCTTTGGGTATATTCTTAGGAGTGGGATTGCTGGATCATATGGTAGCTCTATTTTGAATTTTTTGAGGAACCTCCAGACTGTTCTCCATGCAATTGTACTATTTAAATCTAAGACCCCAAACTATGAAACAACAAAAAGAAAACATTGGGAAACCTCTCTAGGACATTTGACTGGGCAAGGATTTATTGAGTAATACCCCACAAGCACAAGCAACCAAAGCAAACAGGGACAAATGGGATCACATCAAGTTAAAAAGCTCCTGCATAGCAAAGGAAACAATCGACACAGTGAAGAGCCAACCTACAGAGCAGGAGATAATATTTGCAAACTACCAATCTGACAAGGGATTAATAACCAGAATAATATACAAGGAGCTCAAATAACTCTACAGGGAAAAATCTAATGATCTGATTTAAAAACTGGCAGGGGATCGCAATAGACATTTCTCAAAAGAAGACATACAAATGGCAAAAAGGCATATGGAAAGTTGCTAAACATCAGTGATTATCAGAGAAATGCAAATCAAAACTCCAATGAGATGTCATCTTAAAATGGCTTATACCCAAAATGTTAAAGTTAAATGGCTTATACTTAAAATAAAAGCAATGACAAATGCTGATGAGTATTTGGAGAAAAGGGAACACTTGTACACTGTTGGTGTGACTATAAATTAGTACAATCACTCTAGAGAATAGTTTGAAGCTTCCTCCGAAAACTCAAAATAGAGCTATTATATGATCCAACAATCCCACTGCTGGTGTATAACTAAAAGAAAGGAAATCAATATATCCAAGAGATATCTGCACTCCCATGTTTATTGCAGCACCATTTACAACAGACAAAATTTGAAAACAACCTATATGTCCATCAACAGATGGATAAAGAAAATGTGGTACATATACACAATGGAGTACTACCAAGCCATAAAGAAGAATGAGATCCTATCATTTGCCACAACATGGAAGGAACTGGAGGGCATTGTGTTAAGTGAAATAGGCCATTCACAGAAAGACAAATTTCACATGTTCTCACTTATTTGTGGGAACTAAAAATTGAAATATTTGAAGTTGTGGGGACAGAGAGTAGAAGGATGTTTACCAGAGGCTAGGAAGGGTAGTAGGGTGCTGGAGGGGAAGTTGGGAGGGTTAATGGGTGCAAAAAATAGAAAGAATAAATAAGACATTAATTCTTTCTATTTTTTCTATGCTAGTATTTGCTAGCACAATAGAGTGACTATAGTCAAAAATAATTTAATTGTACATTTTTAAAAAACTATGAGAGTATGACTGGATTGTTTGTAACACAAGGGATAAATGCTTGAAGTCACGGATACCCCATTTACCCTGATGTGATGATTATGTATTGAAGACCTATATCAAAATATCTCATGTTGATACGGGAGGAGGGCAGGGAAGTGCTGGGTAGGGGAGGGTGTGGTCTCTGGCTAGGGCTCCACCCCTGGGCCTGTGACCAAGAACCTAGGTGAGGACAGGCATTTTTTCCTACCCAAATGTTGCATTTCCCAAGACCACATTGGCCCACCACACCCCGATCCTGTGCTTATAAAAGCCCCAAGACCTTCGCAGGCAGAGACACAAGCAGCTGGACGTCAAGAGGAGCACGCTGGCAGAGCACACCGACAGGCACTGGCAGATGCTGGCAGGTTGGCAGGTCATTGACCAGCAGAACAATGCGGAGTTTGGCTGGGGTGGTAGGAGGAGAGCCCGGCCACTGAGCGGGTCTGGCTCCAGGGGAAAACCACCTTCCCACTCCATCTCCCTTCTGGCTTCCCTATCTACTGAGAGCTACTTCCCCTCAATAAAACCTTGCACTCATTCTCCAAACCCATGTGTAATCCAATCCTTCCAGTACACCAGGGCAAGAAACCCCAGGATACAGAAAGACCTCTGTCCTTGTGATAAGGCAGTGGGTCTAATTGAGCTGACTAACACAAGCTACCTACAGACAGCTAAACTGAAAGAGCTTACTGTAACACATGCCCACTGAGGCTTCATCTGTAAACAGTCACCTTTAGACACTGCCGTGGGGTCAGAGCCCCACAACCTACCCATCTGTATGCTCCCCCTAGGTGTTTGAGCAGCAAGGGCAATAAAGAAGCGAGCCACACTCCCATTACATGCCTGTGAGGGGGACAAGGGAACTTTTTCCATTTCTATGTAACCCATAAATATATACACCTACTAGGTACCTATAACATTTTTTAAAAAATTGACTTGTTGGGCATGGGCTCGTCATATCACCCCATAACCACATTTAAGACAATGTCTGTGGACAGAGTCAGAATTTCCAGAACACCTTAACTGAGAAGTATTTGTGTTCACAACATGGTTACACAATGTCCAGTGGAACAAGACCTAGGTTTGCAAAGTCTAAGGACCTGTATTATAAAATCAGCCATTTTCTCCCAACCTGTCTGGGCTTCCCCAAATAAAACACAAGTGAAAGTTCTTGAGAGTGAGTTGTTAAGTGAGAGTATTGTCAAGACTCACTATCAAGAGTGAGAGCTCACAAGTTCTTGTGAGTGCTTTCCTAGAAATCCAAGAGACCTCCCAACATCTTGACATTGAACACATGAGCTTCTTTTTCCCAGAAGAGAACATTAAACACCTTCTATCTTGAGGACTATTTCTAAGGATAAAGGAGAGGAAAGAGCTTCAACAACAGGTGGGATGAACAACTCTCACCCCTGCTTCAACCTTGAAAGAGCTGATTATCATCTTTGGGCCACAGTGGCCTCAGCTGTAAAATGGAGACTTTAGAAAAAAGTCTGGTCCCTTTTTACCCATTTTCAGTAGATTCTTTCTTAGGAAAAGAGCATAGTCTGGTAACTATATACCTCGAGAAGACCTTTGAAATAATTTTTTTCAACCTCATTTTACAGCCACAGAAGCTGATGGTCCCTCAAGTAAATTCTACTGAGGGGACCAGAAGCCAGCTCTTCTGCCCCTCCTTTCACTATTTTCCTCTTTCTTGTCATGAAGACTCCCCTTCACAGTTGAGTTGGTGAATTATTTTCATCCTACATTTCAGAATGCAAATAACTCCCCACCACAGTGTATAACCTGCCTCCCTGATGCTAACTGGTTTCCTTTACTAGAGTTTGCTTTAATAAGTTAGAGATATTTCCCCGTAGTTATTCTAGAACATTAAGAGGAACCAATCTTTTACTCTCATAAAGTCCTTTGGAAGACACACGTTAAGAAAATGCCAAATGCAGATTCTATTTATTGCCCTTCATTACATTTAAATCATACAATACAATAAATACACTATTCCAGTGTTATACACACTGTGATTTCAGGAACAGTGTATGGCTACAAACTTTTTTATTACTGATTGACTGCAACAGGTACAGGAATTGAATACCACCATCAGGATCCTTTATAGAAATTTGTCTTTGCCACACATTTAAGTGAGTGAAGTCATCTTATTGGACAGAGTGTATACCAGTCTGAGTGTTGTTAAACTCCAGTGATGATTCAATGGTGAGCCATACACTAGTCATGCACAATAGGACCACATATCATCTCTAAATTAAACAGAACATGAAAAACAGAAAATAGTGGCTTTACACCATAAATAGTCTGAGGAGTGCTGCACTGCACTATACTAATTCGAGAAGGAACCCTTCTGAACATTAGAGTTGGAGATTTAAATTACAGTGAGAATAATGAACTCATCTGTAGGAGCCAGGCAGGTACTTTAGGGAATGGGATGAGTCAGTAATCGGATACAACAGGGAAGAGTAAGTGTTATGGGATCTTTAGGGTGTCGTTTTTCTGGCCAGAAATCTCTGTGGCAGGTGGCACCTTTGTCTGAGTTTTGCTCGGTCCTACTGGCCTCATTATGCCCACTCAGCCTGGCAGGCTGTGCTTGGCTTATGTTACCAGCCTGGGTCCCACACCTGCCAAGGCAGAGTAAGGTATGAAACGGCAAGGGGTGTGTGAGCAAGCATGGGGTTCAGCCACTGCACACAGTCAGACATGCCAGCTGCTGCAACAGGGCAGGCAGGCAGCTCCAGATGCCAGAACAGGTGCTGGCTCTCTGTGAGGCTGCCACTGGACCAGAAGCATGACAAGCAGCTTCCACAGCTGGCACCGGGAAACATGGTGGCACCCGGAAGTTTGGAGATGCCAGTGAACCACAGGGCCCCAAAGAGGGAGTGACAGCCCTTGCTCAAGGAGTTCCCAGGTCTGGGCTCCCCGAAGGGGCAAAACTCTTCTCTCCTTCTCTCTGCCTGCAACATGGCAAGCAAGGGGCGTGTTTCAACTCTGTTCGTGTTAAAGCTCTTTTAGCCCCACCATTTGACGGGTCCTGAGTTCTTGTCTTGTGACCAGGAAGAATGAGGTACACAGACAAGTGGAGGGTGAGCAAGACAAAGGGGAGTTTTACTGAGCAACAGAACAGCTTGGTCTCCCTTAGAGGGGCAGCTTCTTTCTGCAGCAAGGGTGTCCTGATGAGTGTTCAGCTCCTAGCAGAGAGGAGACCCCGGAGGGGGAAGCTCCTCTCTGTACGCAGGTCTTCCTGTCATCTTCCCAGCTGTCAGCAGAGAGGAGGACCTGGGGCAGCTAGCTCCTCTCTGCAGCTGGTGGTCCCAACATTTGTTCAGCTCTGGCTGAGTCCTCTGGCTTTTAAGGGCCTCAGAGGGGAGGAAGTGCATGCTGACTGGCCCATGGGTGGCCATGGGTGGGTCCAGATAAAGCACCACAAATTCCTGCTCCGGTCTATAGGACTTGCAGTCCAGCTCCCAGCCTTCAGGCCCTTCCTGGCCTGAACATGGGGCCTCACTGTGGACCTTCCACCTAGGAACCTGTCTGCCTCATGCTGCCGTTCATGGCACCCAGGCTGTAGGTGCCAGGGGATGTCTGCAGGCCAGCACCGAGCTGCCTTTGACCCCCCCATTGGCTTCCTTCCTATGCTTGTCAGAGCCCAAGGTCTGGAGGGGGCTAAGGCAGCAGTGAACTGGTGTGTCAGCACTGCCTCAAGCATGTGTGCCCATGGCCTGGCTGTGACAGCACCCGGGATCAGCCCTGACTTTGCTTTGAGATTGGAGTGGGCACTGACAGCAGGGAGAAGCCAAGCAGTGGAAGCAGACATTTCCAAGAGGGTAGGTATGCCTGGGTCTGCAGCTGCGATTGGGTGGCTGCAGCTGTGTCTGGGAGGGCAGGACTCTTGCCTGCTCCATGTAGTGGGAGGCCTGGGTCCACAACCACCGCGCGGGCAGCTGCGGCTGCAACCAGGGAGCTACTGCCACACCAATTTGAAAGGGACAGGGCTCCCACTTGTCCCCAGCTCCCACCAGCTCCACAAAGTGTGCAGCCCCGGTCATGACTCCCTGCTGCACCTGGCATGATGGCAGCAGCCACCCCAGATAGGTCACCACTGCCATCATGGGGAATGTAGGAAACAAGATATCTCGTCTTAATGGGGTAGCAGGTAATTATTTCTATCTAACTGTAGCCACATATATACTGAGACATTTTGATTTTCTAAGGAAACCTAGAAATTGAAATTTTCAGATGAAAGATCTAGATTTTCAATGTTGGCAACAAAATAATTTTCCTTAAAAACATCATTGTAATCCTAATGATCCCATCTGCTGTCCAGATTATGTATGTGAGCTGCCACTTTGTAATCTGAGCATTGGGAAAATGATGTATTAGATGTTCACAGAAGTACCTCTCTTTCCAGACTCCTATTTTGGTAGTAAGAGAGGTACTCTTTAAGGAATCAGGCCATCTTCCGTAGGTTACATCATGTAGGATCTATCGCATAAAGGGAACAGGAGGCCTGGGCCTTCAAAATGCTTTGCTTCCCAAAAGATGCTCTAGGTGGGAGACCAGCCTGATAACCAGGCCTTGTGTTAGAGCCAACAAAAAGTTGCCTTTACCCTCTAAGTCTCCTGCCCTCAGGTGACTCTGGGGCTTGTCTCCCTTCACACATGATGTTTTTTGCAGTCTTGACCTGAGTCTGGCACCAGCCTGCCCTGACACTGCTTATGATCACCAGCCTGGTTGGCAGCCACAGTCACCCCAGCCTCTGTCCTTGTCCACTTGGGCTTTAGTTTTCACACTCCCAATAGGACACTGGCCACCACTGCCATCTGTCCACAGGATATAGGCCAGAGGGACTCCTTCCTCACCTTTCCCTCCCTCCTGTTAGAAATGCACAAAAGGCCTAAACATGGGTGGGCTCATGCCTTCCCAATGGCAGTGATTCTCTCTGCCTCCCCACCTCCCCTGAGTGTAGAATTCCTTGCACGTGTGGAAGGGGGGTCTGGCAGAGTGCTGCGTTAGTCTGAAGCTATGCTGGCTGTGGCCCCCCACGATTCCTCTGAAACCCATGAGCACAGCTGAGCACAATTCTTAAAGGGATAGCAGTACCTCCTGCTGGCTGTCCCATGACCTTTGATTCTGCAGAGCTTGCAACAGGGGCTCATCCAAGGTCAATTTCCAAACTCCACCTCAGACATGAAACAGAGTCTGAAAGAGCCCAGAAGCCCAGGTCCTTACAAGGTCAGAGTGCCCGTTAGTGTTGACGACTGCATACACTGTAAGGTGACCACCTGACTGCACGGAGGGACTCACCCACCACGGGCCACCCACCTACTATGGCTTCTCCTGCCTTGAATGAAGTCCTCAGATGTGCATCCCAGTGAAGTATCCAGGACATTATGTCTAGCTCTACAATAAGCCACAGCCATAAGCAGCATCAACAGCTTTTAAACACCAGACAGCTACGCAGCTAATATGTCAAGATCTGAGGAAAATGATCAGTTCGCTGCCATTACCCATCCTAGAGGCACTCACTTCTGACTGGAGGACACTGGACTAGCAGGATCACATACCCTGAAAACAAAGATGCTTTACTTTGGCAAGGGGAGGGGGTGCTGCTGTCACCATGATGTGATCAGCTGAAGGAGACTCGCTACCTGCAGATGCTGGAGAGATGCCTGCTTGCTTCTCAAATGCACAGAGGAGAAAGTGACGATCTGAGCTAAGGCTGGGAATGCTCTATAGCTCTCCATAAGGAATCACCCAGTGGTGGGGTGAGAATCTTCACAATGAGTTGCCTGGGAATATGAGGTTCAGTGGACATCACGTGGCAAGAAAGGCTTCTGGGTTTCAGACAAGCAGATCTCCCAAGTGGCCCTAAGGACAACCCCAACACAATCTCCATGTAAATCCCCTGTCCCATGAACTTCATGCCAGCCAGCGTGCCCCCTCTCCACCCACCCCTGCGGCCACCACCCTCTGACTTCAGACCTTTGCTATCCTGAATAAAGCCTCCCGCACCTCAGTCAGAGTCTGCAGCTCCACCCCAGGCCCCAGCATCAGGCTGGGAATTCAGCAAGCCCCAGAGGCCCCCAGCCAACTCCCTGGCTTCACAAGGCCTTCCTGTTCAGAGGCAATGAGGAAGTCTCGGTGTCTTTATCCCAGCCAGTTCCTCCCCACAGGGCCCGTGCCCTCACCGTCACCATTGGAAACTGCCCCCTCTAAATCACTGATTCAAACACTCCACACTGGCCACCCCTTCCCCCACTTCAGTTCTCTGGGGATAGTTTCTCCTAGATGTCTCACAGACACCTCCAACCCAAAGTGACGGAAACTGAGAGGAGTCAGGAGCACCGTCATGCGTTTACACAGTTTAATAGCTTGGGCAGATGGAAGCAACCTGGGGTGTTTCATCTATGGGGATTTTGGCCACTGGAGGAGGTTGCTGATGAAGTTCCTCATGGCTCTGAAACTCAGGAATCCTTACTCCTCCTTCTCCTCCTCCTCCTCCTTCCCCCCATCACCGCCACCTCCTCCTCCTCCTGCTCCTTCTCCTCCTCCTCCTCCTCCTCCTCGGGTTGGGGCATTTCTTCTACTTGAGAGTGGGTGTCATCTTCCAACTCCAAGATCCATCTGAGCTGCTCATCCTTTTGCAGTGCCCTCTTCACGTGTTCTGGAGTGATGCACACCCTGTGGCTGTTCTCGGCCTCCTTGCCCAGCCTTCTCCAGGATGTTGGCTGTCAGGTACTCGAGAACACCAGCCGGGAAAACAGGTGTGGTTGAGCTCAGGCGCCGGGCATACTGACCTTCTCGCAGGCAGCGTTCCAAGCGGCTGGCAGGAAACTGCAGCTCTGCTCTTCTGGAACGGGAAAGGCGTTGTCTCCTAGGCCTACAGAGCGTTTGTTTCCAGCCATGAGGATTGCTGGGTTTTGCCCCAATTGGCACAGCTTGATTTTCCTGCTGGCCTGAGCCTCTCAAGGTGCCAGTGCTTATTGCTGCCCACTGTATCCCTATGCTGCAGCCCCTCATTGGTCAGGGGTTGCCTTTGTGACAACCTCCACTTTTTGATGTCATTGGTGTCCATTGGTCTCTGATCAGGCCTCAGCCTAGAAAAGCCTATGAGAGGAACCTGGTCACCCTAGTAACGGGAACTTCTTTTTGAGAGGGATCTGGTTGCCCTAGTAACTGGAGCTTCTTTTTGAGAGGAACCTGGTCGCCCTAGTAACCGGAACTTCTTTCTGAGAGGAACCTGGTCGCTGTAGTAACGGGAACTTCTTTCTGAGAGGAACCTGGTCGCCCTAGTAACTGGAGCTTCTTTCTGAGAGGAACCTGGTCGCCCCAGTAGCTGGAACTTCTTTCCGAGAGGAACTTGGTCGCCCCAGTAACGGGAACTTCTTTCTGAGAGGAACCTGGTCGCCCTAGTAACCGGAACTTCTTTCTGAGAGGAACCTGGTCGCCCTAGTAACGGGAACTTCTTTCTGAGAGGAACCTGGTCGCCCTAGTAACTGGAGCTTCTTTCTGAGAGGAACCTGGTCGCCCCAGTAGCTGGAACTTCTTTTTAAGGAAAGGCTCATATTCTATTTTAACATTTTAGCAAAAAGATGTGTCAATGAAAGTATTGTCCCGTCTTTAGGACACCACTCCAGATTCTTTAAGTTTAGCCTTGTATTGGCTGTGAGCTAATTTACATTCCCTCTAGAAGCTGTAAGTCACTTACAGACGTGTTCACTGCCTTGCCCCCAATTTTGCCTCCATGTATACATTTACTTAAACATTCATGATCAATATTCCTATGGTTATTCTTTGAATTGTCTTTTGAACGACTTATAATATCTGCCAATTTCCTCATAAGTTAACCGATTGTTTCAACGCATTTCCATATCATAGGTGTTTCAGTGTTATGATTTTACTCTGTTGGAAAATATTTTTTACCTGTTTTTAAAGGTCACAATGTCATACCCAGTGGATTCAACTGTCAGAGCTAGGCAGGAATGTCTTTGCTTGCCTCATCTAGGTGACTCCAAAGCCCAAATAGGTCTTTGTTCATTGTGTTTTTCTAATTTTAGTTTCAACATTTAATTTTGATTTCAATATTTTTCTCTACTAATTCTGTATTTTTGTTGTTGTTGTTGTTGTTCATCGATATTAGGTAAGTTATTTTCATTGTTGACCAAATGGTTGGGAATTCAGTTTTAGGATCTGACCATCTGGAGAGTTGTGTAAATAAGTTAATGATTCACAGAAATCCAGTCTGTTGTGTAAAAGACAACAGAAAATCTAGTTTGACAGTCTTTTTATTTGTCCATTTGTCTATTTATGGCTCAAATCAATTAAGAATTTTATACTCTCTTAGAGGAGAACAGTTATATATATATATATATGTATGTATTTGGATCAGAGAACTTTACTGTTTCTATTTACACTTGACTCATGGTTGAAATTGTAGAACTGAAGCTCTAAGCTCTATTTCTCTGTGCCTATATGTCTGTGTGCTTGTAATTCTGAAATAACTCCACCTCTGATTGTGTGATTATGTAAAGTTTTCCTGTCTCTGGATGGTATTGACGTATTGGATTATAAAGTCTCTTTTGCTTACATAAATTAAATATTCCCAAATTCCTCCTGTCTCTCCACAGGGCTCAGCAGGATGTGGTTCTCACAGCCAGTGGCCTAAGTCCCCAGCGGTCACCTGAGAACCAGGCCCACTGCACCTTAGGGAAGCCTGCCTACAGGTCTGCTGTTAGGGAAGAAAGGAGATGCAGCTGTTTATTAAGGGCGACCTTGTGCATGCACCGTGTGGAGGAGCAGTTTACAGGCACAAGTAGACTCAATCTTGGGAAAACCCACAGATGGAGAGACTCTTATTACCCCCATTTTACACATGAGGAGACCTGCTCAGAGGTAGTAATTGAAGGTCTAATATCACATGTCAAGGAAGCGGTGAACTGGGATCTGAAACCCAGGCCCTCAGCTCCCACTGCTGGAGCCGCCTGTGCAGCCTCTGACCAATCCTCTGTGAAAGGCCAGCAGGCAGTAGACTGTGGCACCCAAGGACCCAAGGAACAGGTGGAAACCTAAAATGCGGGCACTCACAGGCAAGGGGACAGATTGCTACAATGTTTGATGTGACACCTCTTTTAAACTTAGCACAGCAGGAAGTTCTGAAAAGGATTGCACATGCTTTAGAGGCCGTCACTTGGGACAGAATTATTTCTACACCTCTTAAAACATGTATTGAGTCACTAATAATTCTTTGGTGCTCTATGCAATATATAGTAATTATAATGAATAGGTATTTAATTTAAAAATGAAATTGTTAATTGTGTTTTAAATGAAATACATATATAATTAAGCTGATTCATTAATAATTAACAACCATTAAGAACTTCTTGAATTGCCCATCTTAGGCCAGATCATAAGTTTTATATATTATTATGATTTATTTTACCAGTGTCCTGAAGAGAGGACAGAAAGATATATTCACAGCACTAGCTACTAATCCCTGTCTCAAATCCTCTTTCATAATAAGGCAGGACATAAAGAAATAAGAAATGAAATCCAGCAGGCCATCATTTCTTTTTTGCATTTTTCATCATGGTTTCTCCTTCACTCTCAATCTCCATGTAAAGTCCCTATCACATGAACTTCATGCCAGCCAGCGTGCCCCCTCTCCACCCGCCCCTGTGGCCACCGCCCTCTGACTTCAGACGTTTGCTATCCTGAATAAAGCCTCCCGCACCTCAGTCAGAGTCTGCAGCTCCACCCCAGGCCCCAGCATCAGGCTGGGAATTCAGCAAGCCTCAGAGGCCCCTAACCAACTCCCTGGCTTCACAAGGCCTTCCTGTTCAGAGGCAATGAGGAAGTCTCGGTGTCTTTATCCCAGCCAGTTCCTCCCCACAGGGCCCGTGCCCTCTCCGTCACCATTGGAAACTGCCCCCTCTAAATCACTGATTCAAACACTCCACACTGGCCACCACTTCCTGCCCCTCCCCGCCCCCCAACTTCAGCTCTCTGGAGATAGCTTCTCCTTGATGTCTCACAGACACCTACAACCCAAAGCGACGGAAACTGGGAGGAATCAGAAACATACTCATGGATTTACATCCTTTAGTTGCACTTGTTGATGACAACAGCAGATATTCCTCAGCTGTGACACATTTTTGCCCTGGCTAAGCCTGTGAGGATCCCCTCAAGGCTCTGGGACCCAGTCTTCAGTCATTCTTTTTGGATTTGGGCATCTCATCAAACACAAAGCGGGTTCCATCACTCTCAGCGCGGTCGGGCTCCTGGTGGTTGTCCACTTCTCTCTCCCCATCTTGTGAAGTGTTGCGCATCCTGCCATTGTTGATGGCCTCCAAGCCTACCTGCTGCATGATGTAGTCAGCAAGGCAATCGAGCAGGGTAAGGAGGATATTTATTGTGGAGGAACTCTGGCTTTGGGCGTCTTGTTCATCTTGCACAACTCGGTCCACGAAGCTCATAGGGACCCGCAGCCCATTTCTAGAAGGGTCTTGAATCTGGTTGTTATTTGTAGAGGAGTTCTTACGGTTATTTTTCTCTGACATGGTATTTGCTGGGTTTGGCTCTGATCAGCTCTGCTTGATTCTCCAGCTCAAGTAGGTCTCTGAGGACACTGGTGCTGCCTATTGTATCCCTCTGCTCCAGGCCCTGATTGGTCAGGGAGCTAGCTGCCTTTGTGACATCCCTAGAGGCTTTGTGATTTCACTGGTGTCCACTGGTCCCTGATCAGACCTCAGCTTAGAAATGTCTGTGACACTGATCTAGTCACCCTAATGACTGAACCCTGATTTCGAAGGAACTATAACTCTCTACCTGATTTTGACATTATAAAAATAAAAGTGTGTTTCAATGGAAAACTTTGCTCTATCTTTAGGACACCACTGCAGGTTATCTGATTCTAGCCTTGCATTATCTGTGAAGTCTTTTATAGCCTTTTGTTAGTTGTAGGCTGCTGATACATGTACAGTATATTCTTTAGTAGAGGTTCAGTTGGTCTTCACCTTATGAAACCAGTTTTGCCTCCATGTGCACAATCATTTAATATTACTGATGAATATTCCCATATCGACTCTTTGGTTTCCCTTTTGAAGCAGTCATAACATCTTTTTTTTTAGCATGTGTTCATTTCGTATCTGTATGAGTGTCATGATTTTACCCTATTTGAAAAATGCATTTTATTTTTTTATTTTTATTTTTACTTTTTATTATTATACTTTAAGTTGTAGGGTACATGTGCACAATGTGCAGGTTTGTTACATATGTATACATGTGCCATGTTGGTGTGCTGCACCCATTAACTTGTCATTTGCATTAGGTATATCTCCTAATGCTATCCCTCTGCCCTCCCCCCACCCCACAACAGGCCCCAGTGTGTGAAGTTCCCCACCCTGTGTCCAAGTGATCTCATTGTTCAATTCCCACCTATGAGTGAGAATATGCGGTGTTTGGTTTTCTGTCCTTGCGATAGTTTGCTCAGAATGATGGTTTCTAGCTGCATCCATGTCCCTACAAAGGATGCAAACTCATCCTTTTTTATGGCTGCATAGTATTCCATGGTGTATATGTGCCACATTTTCTTAATCCAGTCTGTCACTGATGGACATTTGGGTTGATTCCAAGTCTTTGCTATTGTGAATAGTACTGCAATAAACATACATGTGTATGTGTCTTTATAGCAGCATGATTTATAATCCTTTGGGTATATCCCCAGTAATGGGATGGCTGGGTCAAATGGTATTTCTAGTTCTAGATCCTTGAGGAATCGCCACACTGTTTTCCACAATCGTTGAAAAATATATTTTAATCATTTTTCAATTAATAATAAGATGTTCAATAAGTTTACCTGTCAGTGCCAGGTAAACAGTTGATAGAGAAGTGCATCTTGTGCTCAGTTTAAGCCCAGATGTGTATTTCTTGTCTCTCCTAGGTGAAGCAAAAGCGCTAAGAGATGTTTCTTTTCTATTATTTAATTTTCCTCTCTAGTAATTCTGTGTTTTCCCTTTGACTTTGGTTCATTTACAGCCAATAACTTTGCCATTCCATAGGGGAAAAAGTGGAAAGAACAAAAGAGTCTCAAATCCAAACAATTTCAAAATCCAACCATTAGGTTTCAAGGCCTGGGAATATTCTATGATTTGAGACTCCTCCCTTTGATCACTCTGCTCCTATGACTTCACCTGGGGTCATAAATCTGCCCTCTGGCCTCTAGGTTCTGCCCTCAGTCATTGTTCCTTTATTTTGAATGGTAGCATATGTTTACGGCTGACTAGTTTTATCAGCCTGCTTTCTCCTGTCAAATTTTGGGAGTCCTATGGCCTTCTTTCATTTCTTCCTCTATTTGTCCCTTTCAGTCTAAGCTGGCATTGTTTCTGCTGATATAACATTCTCAAAAACTTATAGGTCTTTTATGTATGTCATGGGGATTCATGTGATTAGACAAGAGGTTTCTTCAAGATCCCTCATAGATAATCCCTTGCTTATTCTGAGAGGCACACTCCATATCTCTTCAAAACACCATCTGTGTAATTGAATACTTTGATCTTTTGATCCCTTAAAGGCACTAGCAAAAGGATGTCTAGCCATGCCCTTGATTTTATCTCTGGAGGATGACTTCGTGGCAATGAATTTCCTAATTTTGGTGTCTTTTTGCAATCTGGATAGGCTGAAAATTTCTCATATCATTGAAGCCTGCTTTCTTTTTGCTTAACAGTTCTTCCCTCAATTTATGTCTTTCCTCTAGCATTTTACTATAAGCAGCAACAAAAGCAGGCCATTCATTTAATCTTTGCATGAAAATCTGCTCAGCTAAATATTCAAGTTCATTGCTTACAAGTCCTGCTTTCCACATAATTGTAGGGCACAACTCAGCTACGATTTCTGATGCTATGTAACACAAACTCCCTTTTCCAATATTATGTTACTAATTTCTTTCTAAGCCTTCACCAGCAACACCTTCAACATTTTATTTCTATCAATAGTTTGTTTATGATAATTTAGGTGTTCTCTAAAACAATATAGACTTTCTCTACTGTGCTCCTCATGTCTGAGCTCTCACCAGGAACACTTTGAACATTCATATTTCTACTAATGATCTGTTCAACATAATCTAGGGTTGTTATATAATGCTCCTGAAAATTATTCCAGTCTATAGCTATTATCCAGTTGCAAAACCACTTCCACATTTTTAGATATTTATTATAGCAGCAACCCACTTCCAGGGACCAAAAATTGTAATAGATCCCTATGGCTGCTATGATGCTGTAAATTTGGTAGCTTTAAAATACATGCATTTAGTATCTTTCAAACCTGGAGGTCAGAAGTCCAAAATCAGTTTCACTAGGCTGAAAATAAAGTGTCAACATTGCCATGCTCCCTCTGGGGACTCTAGAGGAGAGTCTGTTTCCTTGTCTTTCCCAGCTCCTAGAGCTGCATTCCTTATCTCATGGACCCCTTCCTTCCTATTTACAGCCAGCAGCATAGCATTTTTCTTCAGCAGTCACATTTCCTTCTTCTGTGTCAAATCCACCTCTGCCTCCCTCTTTTATGAACATTTGTGATTGCCTTTAAGTTCTATCAGATAATACAGAGTAATCTCCCATCTTCCACAATCATCTCTGTGAATTCTCTTTTTCCATATAAGGCAACATTCATAAGTGCAAGGGGTTAGGATCAAAGTACCTTTGGGGACCATTATTCGGCCTACCATGGGAGTTATTCCCAGGAAACTCTGGCGGGGAAGAGAGGAATTGAGACAGAGAAGGAAAGGAAGCAAAAAAATGTATTTGTTATCAAGCAGCTAATGTTACTGAAAAACTTTAGAGAACGATGTAGAAAACACATCTTCCAGGGGGCAGATGATGCCCCACTGTTCTGGACTGTCATATTATTCAGCACAATGGACTCTGGTGACCTAATGAAAGGTCTCACACAAAGAAATAAAGACTCTGACATTTGAAAATCAGGCAAATATCTACTTAAATGGTATGAACTGTTGGAGTATGGACAGGGCACTGACAGCATCTTCTACACCAAGAAATGTTTGTATACCCTCCTAATAAAGCCTTTCATTTTCTTCTTACCTCATGCCTGCTGTTTCATCCTTTCATGTAGCTACCTGGCATCAGACACTGAGGAAGATGCTGGATATTCAATGTTAAGCAAAATAGGCATTATCTCATCTCTATGAAACATTCAGTCTAGTAGGAAAGACAGATGTTAAAACAAACACCCAAACAAATATGTATTTCAAACTTATTGTGCATGATCAAAAGTAGTTTATAAACTTTAGCACTATTGACATTTTGGACTGAATAATTCTTTGTTTTGTGGTGGAAAGGCTGCTCCTGGTATAAAAGGACAGCAGTACCTTGGCCCCTATCCACTAGATAGTAGCATCTTCCGGTTGTGATGCCAAAAAGTAGCTAGGGGACAAAATTATTCTCAATTGATAATCACTTATTTACATTTAAAATGTTACTTTAAGATGTAGTGAGGGGATGTAATTTACATAGGGTTATGAAGGAATGTCGAAATGACATTGAACCTTAGAACTGTCACAAGAATAAGGAATGAGTCAGAGAAGTGGTATGAAAAATAAAATTCCAGAAGGTAGCATGGACAAATCCCCAGACTGGTAAAGTATTTGGCGTGTTTTAAATGAAAGCTAGTAAGTATGCTGAACCTGAGTGCAAAAAATGAGAGTGGTTTAAGATGACCTTGTATTCATCCCCAAGCAATGAAGAATCTGGACTTATAGATGTCCTGGCACTTGGATCCATCTCTCAAATGTGAATGAACATGAACATAATTTATGTATTTTTATGAACTATTGATAAAACACAAAAAGATTCTGAGAGGGCAAGAGTGCAAAATAAATGGTTGTAATACTTTATAGCAGATTATTTTCAGAAGTGCCCACAGTTATCCCATCCTCTGTATCTACTCTGAGTATTCATATTTTTAAAATGTGACTTTGCAGCTCATCCAATAAAGACATTGTGCTGACCTTCTCACCTCTTAAATCTGAGCTGGCCTTACCACATACTTAGAAAAATAAGATGGGGAAGTGATGGTGGGATAGTAATGGGCCTGGTTCCCAAAAAACTTTGTGCTCTTTCACTCTCACTTTAAACATCTACATTTGTCATGTCAACAAGCATGAGCTAACTTGCTAGAGGACGAGAGACCACGTGGAGCTGAGTCAAGTCAGTCCAGCTGTCCCCTCTAAGGTCTGAGATAAGTGAGCCCAGCCATGATCAGTGTATTAGTCCGTTCTCATGGTGCTATAAAGAAATACCCGAGACTGGGTAATTTGCACAGAAAAGAGGTTTCATTAACTTGCAGTTCTGCATAACTGGGGAGGCCTTAGGTAACTGACAATCATAGCAGAAGGCATCTCGTCAAAGAGTGACAGGAGAGAGAATGAGTGCCACCAGGGGAAATGCCAAACACTTATAAAACTGTCAGATCTCATGAGAACTCACTCACTATCATGAGAATAGCATAGAAGAAACTGCACCCATGATTCAAGTACCTCCCACTGGGTCCCTCCCACCACACCTGGGGATTATGGGAAATACAACTCAAGATGAGATTTGGGTGGGGACACAGTCAAACCATATCATCCCACCCCTGGCCCTTCCCAAATCTCATGTCCTCACAATTCAAAACAAAAGCGTGCCTTCCCAGAAGTCCCCCAAAGTCTTAATTCATTCCAGCATTAACCCAAAAGTGCAAGTCCAAAGTCTCATCTGAGACAAGGCAAGTCCCTTTTTCCTATGATCCTGCAAACTCAAAAGCAAGTTAGTTACTTCCTAGGTAATGGGAGTACAGGCTTTGGGTAAATACACCCATTCCAGATGGAATAAATTGGCCAAAACAAAGAGGTTACAGGCCCCATGCAAGTCCGAAATCCAATAGGGCAGTCATTAAACCTTAAAGTTCTGAAATGATCTCCTTTGATTCCATGTCTCACATCCAGGGCATGCTGATGCAAGAGATGGGCTCCCACAGCCTTGGGCAGTTCCACACCTGTGGTTTTGAAGGGCATAGCCCCCTTCCCAGCTGTTTTCATGGGCTGGCATTGAGTGTCCGCAACTTTTCTAGGCACACGGTGCAAGCTGTTAGTATATCTACCATTCTGGGGTCTGGAGGACAGTGGCCATCTTCTCACAGTTCCACCAGGCAGTGCCCCAGTGAGGAAACCGTGTGGAGACTCCAATCTCACATTTCCCTTCCACACTGCCCTAGCACAGATTCTCCACAAAGGCTCCAGCCCTGCAGCAAACTTCTGCTGGGACATCTAGGTATTTCCATACATCCTCCGAAATCTAAGTGAAGATTCCCAAACCTCAAATTCTTGACTTCTGTGCACATGCAGGCCCCACATCATGTGGAAACTGCCAAGGATTGGGGCTTGTGCCCTCTGAAGCAATGTCCCGAGTTGTATCTTGGCCCCTTTCAGCCATCGCTGGAGCTGAAGCAGCTGGGATGCAGGACACCATGTCCCAAGGCTGCACAGAGCAGGGGGCCCTTGGTTCTGGCCCACAAAATTATTTTTCCCTCCCAGGCTTCCAGGCCTTTGATGGGAGGGGCTGCTGTGAAGGTCTCTGACATGCCGTGGAGAAATTTTCCTCATTGTCTTGGGGATTAACATTTGGCTCCTCATTACTTATGCAAATTTCTGCAGCCAGCTTGAATTTCTCCCCAGAAAATGGGTTTTTCTTTTCTTTTTTTTTTTTTTTTTTTTTTTTTTTTTTTTTTTTTTAAAAAAAACTTCAGAAATTTTTATTTAGCAAGGGGGGGTAGGTTAAAGACTTGGGAAGAGGGTAGGACTCATCAGTCAAGGTGAACAATGGCAAAGCGTTTTAGTTGAACACAGGTGCAATGCATGGGAATGGTCAGAAGCACACAGGCAGGACACACAGATGCACAGGGCTGTCCTGACGAAGGAAGGCACTGCCCTCCCACTGTGCCCACTGCAGTGATAAGTCTGTAATTGGAATATTGGGTACCATTTCTGAGCACTGAACATTGACTACATTTTTTATGTAGCTCCAGAGAGTGAATCTACGGCTGCTGAAATTCTGGGAAACATTTCACTTAGCACCAAGAAAAATATGCATTAGATTATCCATACAGGGTGTCAGCAAGACTTACTAATCCCCTCTAAGGTTCCAGTTCACAGGTGCCAATCTGCTGTTTGTTTGAAAAGTAGACAACCAAGCTTCTCAGAAGTGTGATTAAAAATAAATGGCATGAGGGCCGGGCGCAGTGGCTCACGCCTGTAATTCCAGCACTTTGGGAGGCCGAGGCAGGTGGATCACGAGGTCAGGAGTTTGAGACCAGCCTAACCAATATGGTGAAACCCTGTCTCTACTAAAAATACAAAAATTGGCCAGGCGCGGTGGCTCACGCCTGTAATCCCAGCACTTTGGGAGGCCGAGGTGGGTGGATCACAAGGTCAGGAGATCGAGACCATCCTGGCTAACACGGTGAAACCCCATCTCTACTAAAAATACGAAAAAAAACAAAATTGGCCAGGTGTGGTGGCGGGCGCCCGTAGTCCCAGCTACTCCGGAGGCGGAGGCAGGAGAAGGACGTGAACCCGGGAGGCGGAGCTTGCAGTGAGCCGAGATTGCGCCACTGCACTCCAGCCTAGGCGACAGAGCGAGACTCCGTCTCAAAAAAAAAAAAAAAAAAAAATACGAAAATTAGCCAGGCATGGTGGTGCATGCCTGGAATCCTAGCTACTCGGGAGGCTGAGGCAGAAGAATCACTTGAACCTGGGAGGCGGAGGTTACAGTGAGCCGAGATCACGTCACTGACTAGCCTGGGCAACAGAGCGAGACTCCATCTCAAAAAAATACAAAAAAAAAAAAAAAAAAAAGAGAAGACTCCCCTAGGAGGAAACATGGAGCTTTAAGACACTTGTGCCATGTCCTCTGGCTCCTCAGTTCGTTTGGTTCCCATGAATGTTTATGTTTCACACAGGCAGTGCTGTGGGACAGGCTGAGCTCCGGCAGGCAGGGGTACTCTGGAATTCCTCATTTACGTGTCATGTGTCAGTTGAAAGAGCCGTATCTTTAACATAAAACACAACTACCAAAAACTATGGGTCCAGTGATTAAGAGGTGCTGTTTTATTTTTTTTTTAAGTTATTCTCATAAAGTTTCAGGCGTGACTGTTCACCCACACATAAGCAAGCCAAAAAGCAGCGTGTGGTAAAATCAGTGGTGGAAGAGCCGAAGGTTCGTATGAGCGAGGATGATTCCCAGTTCGTCGCAGGCTTCAATCACAACTTTGTCAGCAGCAGAACCGGCAGGAGCCGCAATGTACGCCACACCACTCCTTTTAGCTCTGTCTACATTATCTCTGAAAGGGAAGAAGGCATCAGAGCTGATAGAAACTTCAGTCAGTTTCTCAACCCACTCCTTCTTCTCTGCCTCAGTGAGTAACTCAGGGACTTCCTCAAACAATGCCTTCCACTTGATCAAATCTTCATCCTCGCCAATGGTTCCAGTCACATACTGATCGATGGCATTGGAGATCTCTGCTCTCTTCACTCCTGTTTTAAACTTCATCGAAAGCACTTGTGGATGGTGTCTAAGCCACCAACAGTTTGCCTTATCTCCTGCAAGTCGAGTGCAGTGTATACGAGACTGCTGTCCTGCTCCAATGCCGATAACCTGCCCGTTCTTGGCGTAGCACACGGAGTTAGACTGAGTGTACTTGACAGCAATGGTGGCTACGATGAGGTCTCGGATGGCTGACTCTGGCAAATCTTTATTCTTGGTAACAACATTGCTAAATAATGACTTGTCGACGACACCATTATTTCTCTTCTGGCTTAAATGAAGACCGAAGAGAGTTCGAACTTCATTTTCATCTGGTTTGTAAGACTGGTCCATCTGAAGGACACAGTAATTTCCATTTTTCTTTTTGGAAAGTATTGTCAAAGCTTCTTCTTCATAGCCTGGGGCAATTATACCATCAGATACTTCTCTGGAAATAATTTTTGCAGTTGGTACATCACAAACATCGGACAATGCAACAAAATCACCAAATGAAGACATCCTATCAGCTCCTCTTGCTCTTGCATATGCCGTTGAGATGGGTGTGAGGGTTTTATAGAGATCATAGACCATGCAGACTTTGGCCTCATCTTCACTGAGTGGAATTCCAACAGCAGCACCTGCTGGACTGACATGTTTGAAAGAGGCAGCGGCTGGAATACCTAATGCCTCCTTGAGTTCCTTCACCAGTTGCCAGGCGTTCAAAGCATCGCATAAGTTTATAAATCCAGGGGCTCCATTTAGAACTGTGATGGGAAGCTTGGGCTTCAGTGTGTACAGCTGGGCAGGGGTCTGATGAGGATTCATTCCATACCGCAAGGGCATCTGAGATATGCCTTTGCTGTACTGTTTCCTGAAATAATCTGAAATTGCTTCATCATATTGTGCCGTATGAGTGAATGCCTTCAAGGCTAACTGGCGTCTAGTCTCCAAGGAGGTGTCCTTACTCTCGGAGCTCTGCATCTCTGTGGACACCGCCACATAGTCCTCTGGTTCACACACTACTGTCACTCGAGCATGGATTTTGGCTGCAGCTCTCAGTAAGGTTACCCCACCAATGTCAATTTGCTCCACAGCCTCCTCAACAGTTACACCTGGAGAAGCCACTGTCTTCACAAAGGGATAGAGATTGCAGGCAACAACTCTTATAAGATTGAAATCAAGTCTTGTCATGTCAGCATTATCTTCTGGGATATTACGAGCCAGGATTCCAGCATGGACTGCAGGATGCAAAGTTTTCACACGTCCCCCCAACATTTCGGGAAATCCTGTCAACTCGGAGACATCTCTGACTGCTAGACCAGCATCCCTGAGAGCTTTTGCAGTCCCTCCGGAAGCGACCAGATTCAAACCAAGAGAGGTCAGGTTTCTTGCAACTTCCACAAGGCCGGTTTTGTCAGAGACACTAAATAAGGCGAGCTGGCCAGGAGCCATGGCTGCAGGAACTGGGTTTTCGGGGCGAGCTGCAGGCAGCAGGGGCGGCACCACGTGCGAAGCGGGTTTTTCTTTTCTATTGCATCATCAAGCTGCAAATTTTCCAGACTTTTATGTTCTGCTTCCCCTTGAATGCTTTCCACTTAGAAATTTCTTCTGCCAGATATCCTAAATCATGTCTCTCAATTCAAAGTCCCACACATCTCTAGGGCAGGGGCAAAATGCCGCCAGTCTCTTTGCATAGCAAGAGTGACCTTTACTCCAGTTCTCAGCAAGTTCCTCATCTCCATCTGAGAACACCTCAGCCTGGAATTCATTGTCTATATCACTATCAGCATTTTGGTCAAAGCCATTCAACAAGTCTCTAGGAAATTGTAAACTTTCCCACATCTTCCTGTCTTCTTCTGAGCCCTCCAAGCTATTCCAACCTCTGCTTGTTACCCAGTTCCAAAGTTGCTTCACATTTTTGGATATCCTTATAGCAGTATCCCACCCCCAGTACCAATTTACTGTATCAGTCCATTCTCATGCTGCTATGGCAAAATACCTGTTACTGGGCAATTAATAAAGAAAAGAGGTTTAATCACAGTTCCACATAACTGGGAAGAGGTCAGGAAACTTATGGCAAAGCAAACTAAATATGGCCTGAGAAGGACTCTGTACTTCTATATCACAGTCCTTGTGGATGAACTGCAAGGACACAAATATATGAACTTAATAGGTAGCAAGATTGAAAACCTAACTTAGGAGTATGCACTTATAAGAATAGCTGGGCCCTGGCCAATCCCAGCAGCTGTACTGCTACCACTCATACACTGTTGAGTGTTCAAACTGTGTTCAACTAAGGCAAACTCTGAGCTGTAACCAATCCAGTTGTTTCTGTACCTCACTTCTGATTTCTGTATGTCACTTTCCTTTTTTGTCTATAACTTTGTTCTGACCATGAGACATTCCTGGAGTTTCTCTGAATCTGCTATGATTCTGGGAGCTGCCTGATTCGTGAATCTTTCATTGCTGAATGAACTCCTTTAAATTTAATTTGGCTGAAGTTTTTCTTTTAACAGATGATGTCAGAAGCATGGTCCAAAGTAGAGCTTTAATGACCTCCAGGAGTGCTGAGTGAAGAAGCAAGGTACTTGCTGGACCCACTTATGTCCTTTGATCTCTCAGAGTGCCTGGGGATCATGATAAGTTCTCTTTTGGATTTTGGAACTCCACAGATTTGTGTTTTGAGATCTTTGAATTTCTTTGAGCAAATTTATCTTCCAGATTGGGTTTGGAAGTCACGACAGGAACTGGACTGTGTTCGGAATTGTATCGAATCCGGTAATTAACTGCCTTGGATTCAGTCAGAGACCTCTTACCTATGACTGGTTCAGAAAAAACTGGTAGCAAATGGTAATATTGTAGGGATTGTAAAATTTGGCCTTTGAAAATCCACAGGGATTTTTGTGTTCTGCCCCTTCGTTTCATTTTTCTTGAGTGCTTAGGTAGGAAAAATCATTGGCTAAGTTAATCAAGGGAACCTGAGAGCAAAGCCAATATTTTAGGTAAAAATTGGGTCCTTAATTTCTGAAAACCTGAGTCCTTCCAGCTTATATGTTAGTCCCAAGAAGCTGCAAAGTCTTAGAGAAATGGTGAAATTTAACTAAAGATAACTTACAGTAGAACTTTCTGAATAAACAACAATGCACTGCAGTGCATTTAAAAATGAGGGGATCCCCCCAAATTAAATCTGCTAATCTTTTAACTTAGTTACTATCCTGATCCAAAGGAAGTAGACTGCAGCACCAACTGGCTGAATTTGGACAAGTAACGGGGTACATTTTACCTGACTAAAGGATGGGATTGGGTTAGAGGCCCTCCCCTCAGTAAAATCCCTCTTTGTTAAAAATGGATTAAAGATGATAGGGCCCAACCAGGGGCAAATTTGAGCCTTGCCAGTTCAATTTTGGGTGCTGCTAAGCAGAGTGGCTAATGTGTATGTTTTGTCACACATATTTTGCTCTGGCCAGAACGAAAAATGCTAATTTGGTTACCCCATGCAACCCCTTGGGCAGCATCTTGCAAAATTGAGAGGATTTTGCCTGTGGTTCCATAATTTTCTTTTGTGTTACCGCTTGTCCCCCAGGACTGTAGTGTGGTGACTAGGATTGCTAGGGCCACTCAGGGAAGGGGAACCCAGAAACCTGACATGCCAGCAAAAGGGTAAGAATTTCTTGCCAGTCAGAGTTCTAGCCTCTCTCTGTGCAAACTGGTTAAATGAATGGTAAAAATCACTGTTTATCTCCTCTGTAAAGTTTTGATTAATGCAAAAAGAATTCTGAGGCTAGCCTTAAGCTGTAGCAAATCTGATGTATTTTGTGCTATAAATTTGTTTTTCTGTGTCATTCTGTCAGGAAGAGGGGTATCTTAGGGTAGAATGTGGGCCTAGGACACCTGTAAGCCCATTGTTCAAGATGGTCCTTGAACAAAAGTTATAAAAGTTTTCAGGACCCTGAAAAAAAAAAAAAAAGTGGATGAGGTCTCCATCTTATTTGACGTCCTTGGAAGCTTAACCTTGCAACATGTGGCAGTACTTTTTTTGGTCTCTGCAATTTTACGATGGCGGCCCAGGTTCAATCCTGGGTTAGGGAATGAGTGCTTTCTGGTTGATATCTGTGTGACCTTTACCAATTGTTAATTCTCTTCTCCTCCATGAACAACTTCTGGCTTCCCTTCTTGAATTTTCCTTTCTTTGAGCTATCTTTGAAGATTATAGAATTTTTTTTAAAAAACTGCATGTCTTCTTAGCCCTGCTTCTTGAAGGACTACCTTAAAGCCAGTAATCCGATTAAGAAGCTTCAAACTGGAAAATAAAAAATCTTACAACGACTGGATCTTTTTCTGTCTGTCTGTGTAGTAATATATGTGTTGCGTGTGTGATGTTTATATGAAAGAGCACTAATTAATTGGCTTAAAGAAAAATAATCAATTAAATAAAATATTTTGTCAGAAAAGTAAAAACTGTACTGCTTTTAGTTCACATGACTTAAGTAATCTTTAGGAAATAAAGACAGCTTTAAAGATTATTGGTAAAATAAAAATATCTTCAAAAATGCAAACATTTGGTCTAAATTATGCAGGTTGGATATTAGGGCTGCTAAATGCTTTAAGGTCATAAGCTGGTTCTTTGACTTTTAAAAATTGTTCAATTTATTTTGCAGTATTAGATTCTAGATAAAGGTTGGGGACATGTGGAATTAGCCATGTCTCCCATCTATGCAAAGAAGGTTATAAATAAAAGAGATTTTATATAAGAAAGGATCTTGCATGGTAAATTCTTGTCCTAAAGTAAAATAACTGGTTGTTTAAAAAGAGGAATGCTTAGGACAAGTTAGAAAGTCCAAGCATGTTGTGGATGATCTGCACAAGTTGCAGAGGATTCATGAAACGAAATTTACACAACAAAAGTAAAAGTTGCAAAGAGTTACCATTATAACACATGATTGATACTATTGAAAAAATAGTTTTACATGCAAGGTGTGTGAGGAGAGTAATATGTGGTTTTGGTAAAAGATCATAAGAAGGCCTTGGAATATAAATTTTTGCTGAGTTTAGATGGTAAAAGGATTTTTAAATTAGATAAGATAAAGCTAAATGTTATAGCAAGTTGTAGAAGGTTTATAAAAATTAATCTTGCAAAAGAAATCCTGTGTGTGAACATATTGACTAAATTTAAAGGGTTATGATTCAGTTTTTCTGTAAATTGCACATGAAAATATAATAAAAGCACAACAGGATTTTCTTAAAGTACTGATCTGCTCTCTCACAAAAATTGTAAAGAGTTATAAAAGGTTTATAAGAATATCACATTATGGTCAAACTGATTAAGATTGAATCAACTTATCTGTAAGATTTTATTAAAAATTGGGGTTGACATTAATGGTACACTAATGCAAGGGTGAAATTTGGCTTTCTCTCTTGAACAAGATTTTTGTATAATATTAAAGAATAATGAAATATTTTTGTTTGTCTCTTGAATAAACTTCTGAAAAAAAGAAGGGAAAGACAAAAGACTGTTTGGAAAGCTCAGTCTTCCCTCTATCAATGACTAAAGGTTTTTGCCCTTTAAAAAATTTTTGAGTCATGATTTGGACTAAATGAATTACTTACAGTAACCTGCAATTTATAAAAAATTTTTGAGTCATGATTTGGACTAAATGAATTACTTACAGTAACCTGCAATTCTATTTCATAATATCAAGTGCTTTAAATTTTTTACATATTTGATAGGCTTCTCCAAATCAAATTTCAGCTTCAAAATTGTCTTTTCTAACCTCTGACTTTGAGATGCTACAGAGGACCCCTGAAGCATCCAAAAGAGAGGGAAATAGGATTGTTTGACATGCTAATTACACAGGAAACATTGTCAAAATAAAAAAAGCAATTTTTAGTTTTCTTCAGGTTGTATTTTAGTAAATGACATTAACATATGTTCCAAAATTGTATGGGCTTTCTAAAATTGTAATATGTCACAATATATGCTATCAATCAGAATTATGGTTATTATGTTAAGTTACTGTAAACCATAGAAATAACCGAATTTCCTTGTCAATTGTGTTTTTAGCTATGATTACTTGAAGTCATTTCCACAGCTAATTGCTTAATGTTGATGCAGTTTCTGAAAACTTCCAAAGCATGGTGTCTTTTAGGAGGTTTATCAAAGGATGGAAAGGACCCTAAAAAGCATTCTTGATTACAGATTTCTAATAAGTTTAGAATCATATCATTTTAATTGGGTAAGAATTCCTGGAACTTTAATGAAAAGACTGACTGGGTTACAAAACTGCTAACCCAAGTGGAACAAAAATTAATTGAATACCAAGAAAATACTTTGCCACATTTTTGTGTTAAATCAGCTAATATTGAAATTGTTTAGATATACAATTTAAATGAAATCCATGGTCTAAGTCAAATTATATATGATAACCCATCAGCTATCAGTGCTATGCACCTAATTTGGAGACACAATTGGTATTCAAGAGGATATAAGTCGAATGTTAATTAAGCATGGACTCATGGAGAACCAGGATGGCCACCGAGTCCTTCCAGAGTCCTTTTTAAAATAAATGCTTTAGCTTTTGTAATTAAAAGTTCTGCATTCCATGACTCATCATGGAAAAGGTAAAAATGATCCAAATTAAATATATTGGTTTAGTGACTTATAAATTGCTAAAATAGCTTATAACTGATGTTTGGTTACATACTCCTGGGAAGATAATTAAAGCTTCAGGTACATTCAGTTACTTGATGGGTCATTTAAACATTTATAAAGGGATTTCATTCTATTGTCATTTTCAATGCATGTTTTCTGGTTGTATAAAAGCTTTACCATGAAAGACAGCTGATGCTATCACACTAGGTTATTATGCCACAGTGTAATTTCACCAGGTAAAGGAAACTTTTTATGGTTAACTGAGGACAATCAACCCCTTCACAATCTAGAACCCAAAGATTGGATCTTCTGGGAACATCATAGAAAGACCTTCCTTGCCATCCACATTGCAACAAAATTTTAGGATCTTGAACTTTGGGTTCATAATCTTACAACTGAGAAGGATCCCTCTGCACTATTGACAATGTACACTCATTGGAACCCTTAAAGTAAAGCTAACCAGGGATGTCACTGCCCAGAAGAAGATGACTTCCTTGATATGAACAGCTTTTCCCGAGATCACTGTCCAAGACTTCTCTAGCATCATGAGACTCTTATCTTTAAATACTTTTTCCTTGTTTATGCCTCTATGAGCAATAGAAATGAAAAGGGGGTCTGTTGTGTTCACTTATGGGGCATACTTATATTTGTGAAGGATTTTGTTTTGCAGCCAGCTTTATACATGGATAACCTTATATTTTAATAAAGATGAAGGGCCAATGTAGGCGAGAAACTTAAATGGTACATGTTGCCACACAATCAGGCAGAAACAGAACATTAGTTCACTCCTCTTAACCCACATCATGGGTTAAAGAGAGCATTGCCAAGAAACCTGCACTCTTCTAGAAGGGCATCATTTGTTAGGTCATTTTTGCATGGTTTGGAGTAAAAGAGGCAATGATCAGAAATGTATCCCTCATGATAGACTTTAGAGCAGATTCTACTGTAAAGGCTATAGTTACACAACAGATTTCAAATTATCTTGTGAAAGTTGTGCTAAATAATAGAACTGGCTAAACAGAGAAGTATCTGTGCAGCTGCTGGCACTTGTGGCCTATGGAGAAATACATCAAATGTAGATTAAAGAAATTCAGTTGCAGGGGATTAACAAAGGGACTGCTTAGTTAAGTAAGTAGACTCTTTAGCTCATTCTTTGATCAATTTAATTTTAGGTGATTTGATTTATAGGGAGCCTGGGTAAGGAACATACTCCAAACTCTTAGTATTATCCTCCTGATAGTCCTAACACTCTCCCTGGTGTGCTGTATTCTCTCAAAGGTTTTAAATGCTTGCATGCAGCCATCTCTTGAACATCAAATGGTCTCTCTTCAACTGGAATGACAAGAGCTGAAAGAAATGTACGACCATGAGGGCACCATAACCTATGAGTGACATGCTGAGACCAGAAACCCAAAATGATGGTAATTGAAAGTGATGCTAAGGCCCTAAGTTTTTGTCACACTCTCACCTAAGTGAGAATCTTGCCAAAAAGGGGGAATTTTTCAAAACAAAATTATGGGAGGTCATTGTTTTGGACTGAGCTCATGCACTAGGCCCCAACAGACCAAACCAAACAAAAATGGAGTCGCTCATGCTAAATGTGACATAATCAAACTAAGACTTTTAGGAAACACATAGGTCCTAGACCAGAACAGAGCAGGTTTTGTTTCTCTCCTGTAAACAAGGCATTCCAGCATAAGGAGGTATCCTCTACTCAGTCCTTGTTCCTACCTTTGCAAAACTCACTGTTCCACTGATTTCCAGTGGGTTTCAAGTCCAAATAGGTACATTTATGATGGTGATGGTGACATCAATGACTAAAGTTTTGGTCAGTCTCTCAAAATTGAGAAAATACCAAAAGGAAGGAATTGTTAAAGCAAACTAAATATGGCCTAAGAAGGACTCCGTACTTCTATATTTGAGTCCTTGTGGATGAACTGCAACCTAACTTAATAGGTAGACAAGATTGAAAACCTAACTTAGGAGTATGCACCTGTAATAATAGCTGAGTCTTGGCCAATCCCAGCAGCCGTACTTCTACCACTCATACACTGCTGAGTGTTGAAATTGTGTTCAAATAAGGCAAATACCACGTTGTAACCAACCAAGTTGTTTCTGTACCTCACTTCTAATTTCTGTACATCACTTCCCTATTTTTGCCTATAAATTTGTTCTGACCACGGGGCATCTCTGGAGTTTCTCTGAATCTGCTGTGATTCTGGGGGCTGCCTGATTCATGACTTGTTCATTGCTCAGTTAAACTCTTTTAAATTTCATTCAGCTGAGTTTTTCTTTTAACACTCACAATCATGGGGGAAGCCACCTCTTCACAGGGCAGCAGGAGAGAGAATGAGTGCCAGCAGGGGAAATGCCAGATGCTTATAAAACTATCAGAACTCGTGAGAACTCACTCTCACAAGAACAGCATGGGGAAAACGGTCCACATGATTCAATTGCCTCCCACTGGGCCTCCCCCATGACACATGGGGATTATGAGGATTACAATTCAAGATGAGATTTGGGTGGGGACACAGCCAAACCATTCAATCAGTACAGTCAACTCACAGGTAACCACTGGTATAAAGGAAGCCTAGCTGAGATTAAAAAACTCACCACCAACGTGAGTCCAGTTCATATTGCCAAACCACAGAAACACATCAGAAATACGTGGTTTGGGGTTTTGCTTTTATAAAGGCTTTGCTGAAACACAACTCAAGTATCATACAATCCACCTATTTCAAGTGTACCATTTGATAGGTTTTAGTATACTCAGATATGTGCAACCGTCCTAGTCATTTTTAAGATATTTTCATCATCTCAAAAGAAACCTTGTACTCATTCGCTATCACCTTTCTATCCCCTTATCCCCCAAAGAAACTAGTAATCTTCTTACTATCTCAATAGGTTTGCCTACTGTAGACATTTTATATGAATAAAATTATACAATATGCAGTCTTTTGTGACTGTGTCTTTTTCAGTTGGCCAGGCACATGAAAAGGTGTGAATATACCACATTTTGTTTATTCATTCATCATTTGATGGATATTTGAGATGTTTTCACCTCTTAGCTAGTGTGAATAATGCTTATATAAACATTCACCTGTAAGTTTTTATGCGGACATGTTTTCACTTCTCTTGGATGTGTAATGAGAAATGGAATTGGTGGGTCATGTTTAACTATTTGAAGAACTGCCAAAATGTTTCACAAAGTGGCTATACAATCTTACATGTCCACCAGCAATGTACGAGGATGCCGATTTCTCCACATCTTCACTAACAGTTGTTATTTTCTGTTTTTCTTTGTATTAATGCCATTCTAGTGGATGTGAAGCTGTATCTCATTGTAGTTTTAACTTACATTCCCCTAATTATTAATGCCATTGAGCATCTTTTCATGTGCCTGTTGGTCATTTGCATACCTTCTGTTTTGTTGAGACAGGGTCTCACTCTGTCACCTAGGCTGGAGTGCAGTGGCATGATCACAGCTCACTGCAGCCTCCAATTCCTGGGCTCCAGTGATCCTCCTGCTTCAGCTTCCTGAGTAGCTGAGACTACAGGTGTGTGCCACATCTGACTAATTTTTAATTTTTTGTAGAGATGGAGTCTCACTGTGTTGTCCAGGCCAGCCTTGAACCCCTGGACTGAAGTGATTCTCCTGCTTTGGCCTCCCAAAGTGCTGGGATTGCAGGAATGAGCCACTGCACCTGGCCTTGTATATTTTTGGAGAAATGTCTATTCAAATCCTTTGCCCATGTTTTAATTGACTGTCTTTTCATTATTGTATTGCTAAGAGTGCTATGTTCTAGATACAAGTCCCTTGTCAACTAAATTATTTGCAAATATTTTCTCTTATGTGTGTTGTCTTTCCACGTCTTTTAAATATTTTTATTTTTAATTATTGTGGACACATAATAGTTGAACATATTCATGGGGTACATGTGATATTTTGATACAAGCATATACTGTGAAATGATCTAACCAGGTCAATTGCAATATTCATCATCTCAAGCATTTATCTTTCTTTGTGTTAGGAACATTTTAATTTTAATGTTTAACATTTTTTATTTTGAAATACACAATAAATTATTGTTAACTATAGTTGCTCTGTTGTGCCATCAAACACTAGATCTTGTTCCTTCTATCTAACTATATCTTGGTACCTATTAACTACCCCTTTTTTATCCCCCTCCTCCTCACTATTCTTCCCAGCCTCTGATAACTATCATTCTACTTTCCATCTCCATGAGTTCCAATTTTTTTTAGCTCCCACATCTAGGTGAGAACATGTGATTATTTGTTGATCTGTGCCTGACATTTCACTTAACACAATGTGTTCCAGTTTCATCCATGGTGTTGCAAATGACAGGATTTTATTCTTTTTTATGGCTAAATAATATTCCATTGTGTATATGTACTACATTTTCATGATCCATTTATCCCTTAATGGACACTTAGGTTGATTCCCTACCTCTTGCCATATATAAAAATCAAATCAAAATGGATTAAAGGCATAAATATAAAACTAAAACTATGAAATGCTAGAAAAATTATAGAAACACTCCAAGACATTGGTCTAAGCAAAGATTTCTTGAATAAGACCTCAAAAGCACAGGCAACTGAAGCAAAAATGGACAAATGGGATCACATCAAGCTAAAAAGTTTCTGTACTACAGAAGATACACTCAACAAAGCGAAGAGACAATCCACAGAATAGGAGAAAATATTTGCAAACTGACCATCTGATAAGGGATTAATAACCAGAATATATAAGGAGCTCAAACAACTCAATAGGAAAAAACAAATAATCCAATTTAAAAATGGGCAAAATATCTGAATAGACATTTCTCAAAAGGAGGCATGCATATGGCCATCAGGTATATGAAAAAATGCTCAGTGTCATCAACGATCACAGAAACGCAAATCAAAACTAAAGAGATATCATCCCATCCCAGTTAAAATGGCCTTTATAAAAAAGACAGGGGATAATGAACGCTGATGAAGATGTGATAAAAGGGAAACCCTCATACATGGTTGGAGGGAATGTAAATTAGTACAACCTCCATGGAAAACAGCATGGAGATTTCTCAAAGAACTAAAAATAGAACTACCACATGATCCAGCAATCCAGACTGCTGGGTATAGTTTCAAAAGCAAGGAAATCAGTATATCAAAGAGATACCTGCAATCTCATGTTTATTGCATCACTATTCACAACAGCCAAGATATAGAGTATTTTTTATTTTTAAAATAGTGTCCTTTGAAACACAAAAGTTTTATTTTGATAAAAATAAAGTCCAATTTATCTATTCTTTTCATTTGATGCCTATGCTTTTGTCACATATAAGAATCAATTGCCCAAGAAAAGGTCATGAAGATTTTTTTCCTATATTTTTTCCAAAAGTTTTATGGTTTTAGCCCTTGCATTTAGTTCTTTGATTCATTTTGAATTAATTTTGTTATATAGTCTAAGATAAGGGTCCAATTTCTTTCTTTTGCATGTGGCTATTCAGTTATAGCAGCACAATTCATTTGATAGTACTCTTTCTTCTCCATTCAATGGTCAAAAATCACTTGACTATAGATGTATGGGTTTCTTTCTAGACTCTCATTTTGATTCCATTGATCCATTTGTCTGTGTTTACACCAGTTCCAATATCTTGATTACTGTTGCTTTGTAATATATTTTGAAATAAGGAAATGTAAGTTATTCAATTTTGTTTTTTTAATATTGTTTTAATTAGTCTGAGTCCCTTGAAATTTCATATGAAATTTTACACATGAATTTACTTGTGAATTTCTAAAAAAGAAATAAACTGGGATTCTGATAGGGATGGATTATGTTAAATCTGTAGGTAAATTTGGGGAATATTGCCAATCTAACAGTATTAAACCTTCTAATCCATGAAAATGATATGTTTTTCCATTTATTTAAATGTTTACTTTTGCAACAATATGCTGTAGTTTTCAGAGTATAGTTTTTGCCCTTCTTTTGTGACATTTATTCCTAAATATTTTATTATCTTAGGTGGCACTATAATTATTTTTCTTAGTTTCTTTTTCAGGTTGTTCATTTGAAGTGTATAGAAAGACAACTGATAGTTTTGTTTTTGATATTTTTTCTTCGTTTACATTTATGCTTGTAACTCAGACAATTGATTTTTATATATTGATCTTGTATCCCATAAACCTTGCTGAACTCATTTACTAGTTCTAATAGACTTTTAGTGGATTATTTAGGATATTCTATATATAAGATAATGTCATTCATGAATAGAGTTAATTTTACTTCTTCCTTTCTAAACTAGATGGCTTTTACTTGTTTCGTTGCTTAACTATCCCGGGTAGAACCCATAGTACAATATTGAGTAGAAGTGGTTAGAGCAGATACCCTGTTTTGTTCCTCATCTTAGGGAAAAAACATTCAGTCTTTCACTATTAAGTATGATGTTAGCTGTAGATTTTTCATAGATACCCTTTATCAAGTTGAGGAAGTTCCTTTCTATTTCTAGCTTGTTGAATACTTTTTATCGTGAAATGGTTTTGGATTTCATCAAATTATTTTTTCTGCATCAATTGAGACTATTACATGTTTTTTCCATTGATATGGAGTATTACATTAATTGATTTTGGGGTGTTAAACCAACTTGGACTTCCTAGGATAAACCCCACTTGGTCATGGTGTACAATTCTTTTTATATGTTGCTGGATTCAAGTTCCCATTATTTTCTTGAAGGCTTTGTAACCATATTCATAAGATATATGGTCTGTAGTTTTCTTTTCTTGCGATATATTTATCTGGCTTTGGTATCTGGGCAATGCTGACATCATAGGATGATTTAGGAAGTTGGCCCTCCTTTTCCATTATTTTATAAGAGTTTGTGAAGAATTACTATTGATTGTTCTCTAAATATTTGGTAGCATTCACCAATGAAGCCATTTGGGCCTGGGCTTTTCTTTGTAGGTAGTCTTTTGATTACAAATTCAATCTATTTATTTCTTAGAAGTCTTTTCAGATTATCTATTTCTTCTTGAGTCAATTTCAGTAGTTTATGCCTTTCTAGTAATTTGTCCATTTTATCTAAGTTATCTAATTGATTGGAATAAAATTGTTCATAGTCTTTCCTTATGATAATTTTTATTTCTGCAGTGTCAGTAGTAATGTTCCCTTTTCATTACTGATTCTAGCAATATGAATTCTCTCTTTTTTATTTATATAGCTAAAAGTTTGTCAAATTTGTCACCTTTTCAAAGAACAAGCTTTTAGTTTTTTTAATTTTCTCTATTTTTTTGAATTAACTATTTATTAATTTCGGCTCTGGTCTTTATTATTTCCTTTCTTCTACTAGCTTTAGGTTCAGTTTGTCCTTCTTTCTTCAGTCTCTTAGGTGGAAGGTTAATTTATTGATTTGAAATCCTCTTTCCTTTTAAATATACATCTGTATTTACATCTATACATTTCCCTCTACCACTGCTTTAGCTGCATCTCATAAGTTTTGGTATGTGATATTTACATTTTCATTCATTCCTAATTATTTTTTAATTTTCATTTTGGTTCCTTCTTCTACCCATTGTTTTTTAGGAGTGTGTCATTTACTTTCCATATATTTGTGGGTTTCCTACGTTTCTTTCTGTTATTTGTAGTTTCACTCCATTGTGGAAAGAAAAAACAGTGGATGTTTTTTCTACCCTTTTAAATTGAATGAGGTTTATTTTATGGCCTAGCATGTGGTCTATTCAGAATGTTCTGTGTGCACTTGAGAAAAATACACATCCTACTTTTTGGGTAGAGTGTTCTATGCAAGCCTGATAGGTCTAGTTGGTTTGTAGTATTCAAATATCCTCTTTATTGTTTATGCTCTACCTACTTCTCTCCATTACTGGAAGTGTGGCATTGAGTTTCTAATTATTGTTGTTAAATTATCTATTTCTCCCTTCCTTACTGTCAGTTTTTGCTTCATATATTTTGGTGCTGTGTTGTATAGATGATCATAATTGTTATATCTTCCTAGTGGGTTTACCCTTTAATCATTTGAAAGTGTCCCTCTTTATCTCTAGTAACATTTTTTTTATTTTAACATATGTTTTCTATGACATTAATATAGCCACTCCAGCTTTCTTATGGTTGTTATTTGCATGATTTATGTTTTGCCACTGTTTTACTTACAATTTTTGTCTTTGAATCTAAAGTATGTTTTCTATAGACAACACACAGCTGGATCTTGTTTTTTAGTTCAGGCTGACAAACTGCCTTTTATTTGAACTGTTTAATCCAGTTGCCGTTGATGCTATTGCTAATACAGTTAGGTTTACCTCTGCCATTTTACTTCCTGTTTTTTCAGCTTACATGTCCTTTTCGTTCCTATATTACTGCTTTACTGCTTCCTTTTGCATTAAATGAATATTTTCTAATGTAGAATTTTCTTTATTTTTTCACTATATTTTCTTGAGTTACCTTAGTCATTTCTTTAGGGCTTATCATATGTTAACTTATCAGAAACTGAATTCCACTGAGATACAGAGACATTATTTCTATATAGTTCTATTTATTTCCCCATGTTATGGTATTATTATTGTATATATCAAAATTATAAATTCTACAAACCCAGCAGTACATTGACATAATTGTTACTTCATATATTTTATGTATTGGAAAGAAGCTGAGAGAAAAAGAGCAAACATATACTTACAGCTTTTGTTATATGAACCTTCTTATTTCTCATTTATGGCTTTCTTCATTTGTTTCTGTGGATTTCAGCTATCATCTGGAGTCACTTCCTTAACCCAATATGGCTTTTGTCCCACCCATACCCTTTTGTGGTATTATTGGAAAATTATATTACATTTCTATATACTACATGTACAACATACATTATTTACATATTGCTTTATACAATTGCTTTTTAAATCAGTTAAGAGAAGATAGGAAAAATACATTTATACAGTCTTTCATAATTACATAATTACCTTTACCAGTGCTCTCTTTATCTTACTTATTTAGTCATTATTTGCATAGATGTGAATTACTATCTGGGATCACTTGCTTTCAGTCTGAAGAACTTTCTTTAATTTTTTAAAATTATTTTTTTCTTTCTGCTCCTCAAATTGGGCAATCACAGCTGACAAATCATGAAGTTCATGGGTTATTTCTTCTGCCATTCAAATATACTAGTCAGTCCTCTATTGAACTTTACATTTCAGTTATTATAACTCTCAAATCCAGAATTTCAATTTGGTTCCTTTTTATAATTTCTATCTCTTTATTAGCAAACTCTATTTGATGTGGCATTTTCATATCTTCTTTTACTTCTTTAATCACAGTTTCCATTAGTCCTTTTAAGATATTTATAATTACAACTTTAAAGTCCTTGTCTGTTAAATCACACATCTTGTTGCTCTCACGGGCAGCTTCTGTTGCCTGCTTTTTTCTGGTGTATGGATGATACTTTCCTGTTTCTTTGAATGTCTTATAATTTTGTGTTGGCAACCAGAAATTTTAGATAATATGTTGTGGCAACTTTGGGTATTTGTTCCCCCTAAGTACTTACTGTTTTCTGCCTGTTTGTTTAGTGACTTGTTGGATTATTTTAGTGAAGTCTAGTCCAACCCGCTCTCTCTCTCTTGCAGTATAAAACCTTTGATGCTGCTCCTTACGGGGTGCAGACTTGGGCATGACCATTGTCACCCTGGGATGACATTGGTTTGGGCAGAGCTCTCTTTTTCTCTTTCCCTGATCACATCCAGCCATTAAACTCCACTAATTACTGGCTGATTGTTCTATTGCTTCTAACATAGGGCATAAATTGCTCCACAGACTGATCCAATCTAGTCTGGTCTTTCTTGACGGGCTAGTTTCCTAGGTCAATGTTTAAAATTTGCTCTCAGGCCGGGCACGGTGGCTCATGCCTATAATCCCAGCACTTTGGGAGGCTGAGGCAGTTGGATCGTTCACGCACAGGAGTTCAAGAGCAGTCTGGGTAACACGGAGAAACCTCATCTCTACAAAAAAATACAAAACTTAGCTAGGCATGGTGGCATACATCTGTAGTCCCAGCTGCTCAGGAGGCTGAGGTGGGAGGATTGCTTGGGCCCAGGAGGTTGAGGATGCATTAAACCGTGATCGCGCCACTGCACTCTAGCCTCGATGACCCTGTCTCAAAAATAAAAGAAAAATAAAATTTGTTCTGTCCCCAGTAGGGCCCCTCACAGCTGTCCTTTTCCAAGTTCTTCTCCAGCAAAGTAGTCAGCTTACAGTTTTCTCTGTATGTCTGATTAATTTACCAATCTACCCTAAACTGTCTTTTAAAACAACTTTCACTGTTTTTGAGAGTGCCATTAGGCTTGAATTTCTCCACTTCCTCTTGCAAGTAAAGTCAGTTCCTTTGGAACAGATTCACAGTTCTCTCTTTTATGGTCTGCTTCTCCTCCAGGGAAAAATCTCTATACCTTGGCTCTAAAGCTGGGAATGGAAATAATGGCACATCATTCTCTGAGTGACATCTCTTGTCATAGGAGCTGAACACTTCTGAATGTAGATAGTAACATTAGTTCTTCTCAGCTTGCCTCTCTCCATGTGGATCACACATGGATTAGAACCTATGCAAAGATGATCAGGTCCCAGTGTACTCAATGTTGCCCCACCTAAGGTAGAGATTCCATCCTATACATTGGAGGCTAGGATGAAGAAGCAACCCCCCACTTCTTGGTCACTCCTGTCCAGAACTTAGCAACAGGTAGTTGGGGGCAGGTTAAAAAATGCTGAAGTCCTGAACCTCTCTTAAAGGTAGTCCTTGGAATGGAAACTGGAGGGAGAAAGAGCCCTGTGTTTTTTGCAGTACCAGTCCTAAGTGGAGTTTCCATTTCACTAAGTTTGAAGGGGACAAGAATAGGCTGGGTCTTAGTTCAAATACCATAGACTTTTGCTATTCTCACCAATTTTAATAGATTTTCTTAAATAAATATTTTTTTCACTTGCTATGTGCCTTTAGGACCATTTCTAGAGATTTTAAGTGGTTGAGTTTGCAGAGCATCTCACACTGTTATGCTGAAAGTGGAATTCTGGTTGTTTTTTGATTTACTAAGGTTTGGCAGTTTATTACACAGCATTATTGGGGCAATAGATAACTGTTGCACACTACCTAATTGTGGAACCACTAGAACCTCAGGCTCCCAGTACTTGGTGGGGAATCCAGAGTATTTCCTCTCTTGTCAATTGAAACCACCATACGGATTTAGTGCATGAAAACACTTCTATGATACACAATCCAGTGGTCTGAAAAACACTTCATTATGTAATTTCCAAAAGTGACAAACTAAGTCATATTGGAAGAATTTGACTTATAGATAGGTGCGAAGGAAGTTTAATTCTTCAGGCAGTAAGAAATGGCCAGTCACTTATTCTATTACAGAGAAAAAGTACTCTCACAATTCAGTGGCAAGCAAACACAACAAGACTGAAGATCTGTCTTCAGTTAGGAGGAGCCATCACTCCATTTGAAATCAACATTTCATGAAAGCTAAACCTGCAGAGTGAGATCCTCCCTCAGACATTTTGCCAGAACAAGAGAGAAAGAGGAGAGTGGGTATTATCACATCTAAAAACCTCCTTACTTTAATTCCAGAGTCAGAAAGATAGTCTATCTAGTATGCTTTACTCATAATACAAACTGTGAAAGAAAAAAAATAAAAACCAGAACCCAATTCACTATCCAAAATGAAAAAAATTAAGTTGAAGGCTGAGTCATGCAAGAAACTGTCTTTCTTTTTGTTCCGAAGCAGACAGCTAGAGATATAAGATTTAATATCCCCACAGTGGCTATGCTATGTTCACCTTATCTTATGTAAAGTGAGATGAATACATAATTAATTTTTCCCCTATCTGCTCCTTTTCTCTTGCAACATGTGGATTCAGTGATGTGACTATAACCTCCTTCTTTCCCCTCCAGTCCACTTTTCCCTTTTAAATATTGAAACCCTCAAAATCATCTTTGGAGAAAGGCACAGACCACAGACTGTTTATGTGATTTCATGTTTTTTTCTTCAGGACATTTCCTTATCCTTGGCAAAATAAACTTCTAAATTGACGGAGACCTGTCTCAGACACTCTTTCATTACAAAACAAAATGTCAAAATCGGTGTATATATTTCACTGCAAAAATTTCACTTATCATTTGTGTTCATAATAGATTAAATTAAATATTAAGTTAAATAATATATTAAGTTAAAAATCATTATGTTATAGTACAGAATGTACTGTACAATCTTAGCTTTATAAAGTTTGCCCTTCCTTCTTCCCCCGAACCTCCGTTTTCAGCTCATCTTCTCCCCTTTATAGCCAGCAAATGTACTCAACATCCTTAAAGACCCAAAGAAAACTTTTTTTTTTCATCTTTGAAGCTTTTTCTCAGTTTTCTAGGTATTTCATTCTCATATTTGGGCTCCAATGGTACTCTCTAAAAGATAATACACCAATATGGTATTAGTTATCACTTCTGCATGGAAAGTCATTTGCATTTTCCTCTTTCTACTTGTCTAGATTTCATAATTGTTTATATAAAACACGAATTGCTTTTGTAATAGGGAAAGAAACAATAAAATTTCCTTAGAAAATGCAAATTAAATCATGCTCAATTGAGTTTCACAGAGGGGCTTTATTTGTAAGCATTATGATATGTGACCGGGTTATGCGATCACATAAGTTGATCTGGGAAAAGATAGAGCCTGGAACTACTGTGGTTCATTTCTCGAAAGACAGGGTGGCTCTAAGCCGTTTCAATCACATGTTCAAAACTGAAATAACTCATTGTCTCCCCCTAACCACCTGCTTTTCCTCCCATATATCCTATCATTAGTTGTCATTTTTTCTCCAGTTGCCCAATCAGATCTCAAAGTCATCTAATAGCCTCTCTCACTCATTATGGGCACCAACTCTCAATTCTTCCTCAGAAATATTCCCCAGACCATCCTCACTGTCAGTGTGATAGATAGTTCAGGCCCTCATTTTCGTTTGCCCGGGTATTTGCCACGACCTCCTGCTGTTTTCTCTGGTCCATTCTCATCCTTTTCCAGTTTATTTTCTCACTATTACTGGGTTCTTTTTGGTTTTGATTTGAATTTTCAAAAATATGATTGCACTAGTGAAGTGAAGAGAGTGACTCCATTTTTTAAAAGTTTGATTTCTGAGAGCTTTTAAGCCACACTCCTTTTTTTTTTTTTTTTTTTGAGACGGAGTCTGCCTCTGTCGCCCAGGCTGGAGTGCAGTGGCGCGATCTCGGCTCACTGCAAGCTCCACCTCCCGGGTTCACGCCATTCTCCTGCCTCAGTCTCCCCAGTAGTTGGGATTACAGGCGTCCGCCACTACGCCAGGCTAATTTTTTGTATTTTTAGTAGAGACGGGGTTTCTCCATGTTAGCCAGGATGGTCTCAATCTCCTGACCTCGTGATCCGCCCGCCTCGGCCTCCCAAATGCGTGAGCCACCGCACCCGGCCAGCCCCACTCCTTTTTCTTCTTCTATCCTACAAGTGGTCAAGCTAACAAGAAAGTTTAGGTGTTCTTTCCTTTGGTGCCAGTGGGAAATTCAAACCGCCACCGACCCCTTCCCGCGCATGGGAACCTTCACCGTGGCCTCACTCACTAATCACCGCAAAATCTTCAAGCAATTTTCACTGCTTGTGAGTCACCCTACTCTTCCTAGAAAACCTTATTATGTGAGTAATAAATCTTCATACCGTCTTCGTGTATGTGTGCGTGTGTGTGTGTGTGTGATCGTTGGTCCCCACACCGGAATCAAATTTGGGTGGCTGTTCATCCTGGATCTTTAAGATGGACACAACAGTATTTCCCTAACATTCAGTCCCTGCTACCCCACAAAGTAGACTACAAAATACATCTCATATGACTCTTCACCATTTCTCCCTATCCTACCTCCCTTGCGTCATTCCTCATTTCCTCCTCCCCACACAAACCAATATTTAACCCACTGACCATTCATTTCCAGAACATTTTATGCCCTGTCACAATTGCTGATTGTATATCCCCTATTTCCTTTACCTGGAACGCCTTTCATACTTCCATTTCCCTACCTTTAAAATATTTAAAGTCTAGCTACTAAAAGGCTTTCATTTTTATGAATGTCAAGGTGAGATGAATTTCTTATTATTCCTACCCCCAAGCCACCTTCTTTCTCCCTGATGTCTACAAAAAGTTTTTTTTTTTTTTTTCCCATCCGTAATACTAGGTAGGATATCTCCTCCTCTTAAAGTCTCCACTAATTTCTCTAGGCAGATATTTTCTCTTCTTTTTCTGGCCTATAACAATATTGAAATCATTGTTCTTGCCTGCTTACAAGTCTCTCTCCCTCTGCAAGAATCTGAGCTTTTCGATGGTAGGGACCTTACTTTTTTCATCTACTGTGCTTGGTCTCTAGCACATTCTTATGAATATAATCAGTGCTAAATAATATTGGTTGAGTAAATAAGTAATTTTTTCAAAGTGAAGTCAAATTCTTATTAAGAGTAAAGTGATGTTAGTAAACAGAAGATTGTGAGTTCTTTGAGATAGAGCAGGATTTTTCTCTTTTTTGAGGTGGAGTCTTGCTATGTTGCCCAGGTTGGAGTGCAGTGGTGCAATCTCTGCTAACTGCAACCTCTGCCTGCCAGGTTCAAGGGATTCTCCTGCCTTAGCTTCCCGAGTAGCTAGGACTACAGGTGTGCACCACCACACCCAGCTCTTTTTTTAATGTATTTTTAGTAGAGATGGGGTCTCACCATGTTGGCAAGGCTGGTCTTGAACTCCTGACCTCAAGTGATCTGCCCGTCTTGGCCTCCCAAAGTGCTGGGATTACAGGCATGAGCCACCACGCCTGGCCAGGATTTTTCTTTATTTGTCTCTAGTGTTAGATGAAAATAAATGTTAAGAAATTGTTGCATGGCTAATAAAACAATTGTAAAATATTTAAAGTCTAGCTACTGAAGGCTTTCATTTTTATGAGTGTCAAGGTGAGATGAGTTCCTTATTATTCTCAGAATATACACACTTCATCATTATGGAGTGAGATTCTTTCGGGACTCATGATACTTCTCTGTTAAACTTGATCACCATAGAAGAAGCAACGTGGCCTCTGTGGCTTAATAATCATGAGAAAAATCAGTTAACAGAAGTGAAAATGACTCACGTGTCTCATTCTCCCCTCCCATAACAACAAATTTGGAAAAGTATGGGTCACAGTGTCTTATTCTGTTTTCCCTAGTCTGCTTATGCAAGAATTAAGAAAACCTTCTCACCATGTGATGGTGAATATTTACATCTTTCCTTGATAACAGTTGAAATCTGTAGTCAATAACTTTATCTAAGAACATGCTATTTGCAACATTTTGACAATTTAGATGACACCCTTAAAGATAAGCATATTCCAACAAAAAAAATGTATTTTGGATCACATTTCATTCAGTTATTCAACAAATATTAACTGAGCATCTATTATGTATCTCTATCACAGCACTGAATCCACTGTATCCTGCTTATCTATTCACAGGTTTCTCTCCCCTGCAAGTTTTTGAGCTTTTGAGGGCAGAGGCCGTTCTAATTTTATATAGTACCCACTACTATGCACTGAGTTGGTACATTCATCCAGTGCTGAAGAAGATTTAGCTTCATGACCTTATGAATTTTACTGATATCTAAAGCCTGGAAATCCTGAAAACAACAGGATTATATAAATGTAAACGTATATATTGAGGTTCACATCCTAAGTATGTATAAGAAAGAGAGCTAGCTTAAGAGTACTGTACTTCATATGAAAATATATGAGCAGCCGGGTGCGGTGGCTCAAGCCTGTAATCCCAGCACTTTGGGAGGCCGAGACGGGTGGATCACAAGGTCAGGAGATCGAGACCATCCTGGCTAACACGGTGAAACCCCGTCTCTACTAAAAAATACAAAAAACTAGCCGGGCGAGGTGGCGGGCGCCTGTAGTCCCAGCTGCTCGGGAGGCTGAGGCAGGAGAATGGCATGAAACCGCGAGGCGGAGATTGCAGTGAGCTGAGATCTGGCCACTGCACTCCAGCCCAGGCGACAGAGCGAGACTCCGTCTCAAAAAAAAAAAAAAAAAAAAAAAAAGAAAGAAAATATATGAGCAAATGTTTTTGTAGTCCAAAGTCTCAGTGAGATGTGCTAATAGGTTTATACAATTGCTAAGAAAAACACAAAAGGTCAAATTCCTGACTGCTTCCACAGCTTCTATACTCCACCTACTCTGTGGCCATGAGAGGATTGGTGCCATGACAAATACATGGACACCAACTTCCATCACGTTCAAAAACCTGCATGGCAATCACGGCAACAAATATACATGTTCCCTAGAGGATCCCTTTGCCCACTCCTAACTAGTGTATTTTTTGTAACCTCATCACTCTCTTCGAACTATGTTTTCCCTCATTTTCTATCTCATTATTGAAGGTGCCGACAGTGCTTTCAAATATCTCCTCAGTCCCTGCCACTCCAGTACATGCTGACTTCACCTTACTGTAAACACCCATACCTCTCAGCTAAAATCTTTTATCTCAGCTGGCCTGGGGAGGACTGGAGTCGTGGAAAGCTAATGTCCCTGGGAGCAGCTCTCAGTCAATGACTGGTGGAAATTGGAGAGGAAATATTCCAGTTCCCTTGCTTCTAAAATGGGGTAATTCTGATGTATGTTCTGCTCTGTTTCCTAGCATTTCCCAGCAAGACTGAGCCACAGTTGGCCAAAGCAGAAACATGCTGCATAGTACACATTTTATTGGCTTACTTCTCCTACCTGTCTAACTTCCTAAATAAATCTAATGGTGATTTTTGGAATTAACATCTAAATAAACTACGTTCACGCAAACCCTGTCTCAGTATTAGCTTCTGAGGGTACAATGTTAAGACATTCTCTTTCAGCAAAAGCACTAACCTCCTATTACACAAAAAGAACAACGACCCCAGCCCTATCACAGGGGTGATCTATAACCCTGGTGATCCAGTTACAAACTTAATTAAATCCACACACATACGTCCCTTCTGCCCTTCACCCTCAGTGGAAGAGTTGCCTATTCTTTTACTTAAGAACAACGCAGGGCCGGGCGCGGTGGCTCAAGCCTGTAATCCCAGCACTTTGGGAGGCCGAGACGGGCGGATCACGAGGTCAGGAGATCGAGACCATCCTGGCTAACACGGTGAAACCCCGTCTCTACTAAAAATACAAAAAATTAGCCGGGCCAGGTGGCGGGCGCCTGTGGTCCCAGCTACTCAGGAGGCTGAGGCGGGAGAATGGCGAGAACCCAGAAGGCGGAGGTTGCAGTGAGCTGAGATCCGGCCACTGCACTCCAGCCTGGGCGACAGAGCAAGACTCCGTCTCAAAAAAAAAAAAAAAAAAAAAAGAATAACCCAGGCCGGGCGCGGGTGGCTCACGCCTGTAATCCCAGCACTTTGGGAGGCCGAGGCGGGTGGATCACGAGGTCAGGAGATCGAGACCATCCTGGCTAACACGGTGAAACCCTGTCTGTACTAAAAATACAAAAAATTAGCTGGGCATGGTGGCAGGTGCCTGTAGTCCCAGCTACTCAGGAGGCTGAGGCAGGAGAATGGCGTGAACCCGGGAGGCAGAGTTTGCAGCGATCCCGAGCCGAGATCACGCCACTGCACTCCAGCCTGGGCAACAGAGCGAGACTCCGTCTCAATAAAAAAAAAAAGAGAATAACCCAGCAATCTGTTATCTAGATTCATTAATCTTGAAACTTTTTGTAACATTTTATTTTGAAGTGATTTTAGATTTATAGAAAATCTGCAACATTGCAAATAGTTCTCATATTCAACCAGGACTCCCAAATGTTAATACTTTACCGCATTTGCTTCATTGTTCTGTTTCTCATTGTTTTATAAAATTATTGTTGGAGTAAAAATCACTTAACATAAATTTGCCATTTTAAAGTGCACAATTCTGTGGCCTTTAGTACATTTACAATGTTGTACAACCATCGCTACTACCTAAGTCTAGGACCTTTTCATCATCCCAAAAGAAAGCTCACTACCCAAGCAATCATTTCCCATACCTACCTTCACTCAGCCCATGGCAACCATTAGTTTTGTTTCTCTCTATTTACCTATTGAGAATATTTCATATATATAAAGTCATATAATATGTGATTTTTTATTGGTTTTATTCACTTACAATAATGTTTTCAAGGTTCACTGACGTTGCAGTATGTATCAGCACTCTATTCCTTTTTATGGCAGAATATATTCCGTTGTATGGATGATAACACATTTTGATATCCATTCATTAGCTGATAGACATTTATTTAGCAAATTTTCAGTCTACAATACAGTATTATTAACTATAGTCACCATACTGTACCTTATATCTCTAGACTTATTAATCCTATATAACTGCAACTTTGTACCATTTGGCCAACATCTCCCTGTTTCTCCTACCCACCAACCCCTGGTAGCTACCATTTTACTCTGTTTCTATGTATTTGACTTGTTTAGATTCTACATATAAATGAAATTATTCAGTATTCTTCTTGCTGTTTTTGGCTTATTTCACTTAGCATAGTGTCCTTATTTTTAAGTCTTTAAACAAGTACAATTGGGCGGATCACCTGAGGTCAGGAGTTCAAGAGCAGCCTGGCAAACTTGGGGAAACCTTGTCTCTACTAAAAATATGTATTAGAAAAATAGCCGGGCATGGTGGCGGGTGCCTGTAATCCCAGCTACTCGGGAGGCTGAGGCAGGAGAATCGCTTGAACCCGGGAGGCGGAGGTTGCAGTGAGCTGAGATCACACCACTTGCACTCCAGCCTGGGCGACAGAGGGAGACTCTGTCTCAAAAAAAAAAAAAAAAAAGTTTTATATTGCTCCTCTGGTATTAGCAAGCTGTACCAGGTATGTGGGCTGCTGTTTTTATGATACCACTGAGCTGGTGGGAGTGGGGAATGGGAAGTGAGGAGTTAAATCATCAGAGTTATCTTACCGAACTTCAGCAGCTTCTTTCATTAAGCACTCCCCTAGTTGTTGTGAATTTGGAATTATATTCTAGAGTTCTGAAAAGCTTGATTCTGACCACTTTTGCTTAATTTTTCTTTTAGTGGAAGAACAGGGTTTTGGAGTGCGCTACTCCAATAATTCGGTGACCTTTTCTGATGATGCATTTGAGGACTAAGCTCTGATTTTTTTCTTACCCAAATTCCTACCTAAGGGGTCAAGGGAGTCATGCCCTACAAACCACAAACTCTCGTCAGATGAGTTTTATTTGACCCTATGTATTGTGACTTACTTTTCAATCTGACTCTGACATGACATTATGAGACAAGGAAAAAAATATTTAACCCCAAAATATATTTCCCTGCCATACCTTGAAATTCCCCTGCAAAGTCTATTGTGAGAAAAACCCACATTCTATAGAGAAGCCCCTTCCCCCTTTGTTTTCCTTCCTTTCTTTCTAGATCCAGGAGATAATTAATTAAGAGCAAGGCACCGTTTTAAGTCCAATAGGAAACAATTTACAACTGCTGTCTCTGAAGTCTGCTATCTGAGAGATTCCTCTGCACAATAAAACTTGGTCTCCACAATCCTTTATCTTTAACCTGAACATTCCTTTCTATGGATCCCAGGTCTTTAGACAAACTCAACCAATTGTCAACCAGAAAATGTTTAAATTTACCTATAGCCTAGAAGCCCCCTGTTTTGAGTTGTCCCACCTTTCTGAATCAAACCAATGTATTTCTTAAATGTATTTGATTGATGTCTCATGCCTTCCCAAAATATATAAAACCAAGCTGTACCCCAATCACCTTGGGCACGTGTTCTCAGGAGCTCCTGAGGGCTGTGTCATGGGCCATGGTCACTCATATTTGGCTGAGAATAAATCTCTTAAAATATTTTACAGAGTTTGACTATTTTCATCAACAATAATCTGACTCCCAAAACCTGTGGGGCCTCAGAGAAGACTCAGGACCCCGAAGGAGTTGCCCGAAACCGGAGCTAAGGTACAAGCAGGGGCCCATTGAAGCCCCACCAAGTTGGAGCTTCTCCTCCGGTGGAACTGGTGAGTCCTCCTGAGTCCCAGACCTCACTTTGGTTGATTGTCCTTGATTTATTCTGAGATGGTTTTCTCCTAGGAAGTTGTTTAAGGATCCTAATTCTAGTTCAGAGATGCATTCTAAAGGGAATTATCTATTGCTTTTTTTCCTAAAATGTATCCTTATTCGGTTTGTCTGTGTGCATTTGCGTGAGGAACTGAACTGTTGTTTTCCTAGATAAATGAGAGACTGAGTTTTTCAGCTCTGAAGAGAAAGGGCATTTGCTCCTCCCAGCCGAAAGGCGCCCTTGGGTGACTGGGAGCCTCGTGGGAGTGTGTGAGGGATTGACTCCCCGCGATGTGCAGTGGTCCTGCAGGGAAATTCCCAACAAAAATTAATTTAAAGAATGGCTCATCCAGGAAGTGCATATAAGGGCTCATTACCCAGCGTTCTGAGCCCTTTCAGAGGTCATAGATCTCTAGAGGGAGAAACTGAGACACGTAAGAGGGCAGAAACGACTCAGTGGTGACACACTGTGGAGTCCTGCCCACAAATAGCACACGTGGATCCACCACACAAGAACCCTAGGGCACAGCTCAGTTCCTCCTTAAAAAAAAAAAAAAAAAGTGGGAATAAGGAGAAAACAAGGAGAATGACCCCCTTCTTGGCACTCCGTAGGTTTTATCACACCTATACTTGCCAGAGTTATATAAAATGGAAGTCATATGGTCTTTGTGCACATTCACATTAAGGAAAAAGAGTACCAAGGTTGACCTGCAAACTATAGAGCTCTTGGGTTCTATCTTATTTTCTGCCTGCTTTACATCTGCTGTTACTTTTCAACTGAGATAAAAACAACTGCCATTTAACAGTGGTTTTTGTTGTTGCTGTTATTGTTGTTGTTGTTGTTTTGCAAACTGGCAAAGTTGTATTTGTCTCATGGCTAAAGTACTGAAGTAATAGCTATGGGAACTTTGCATGTGTGTGTATATTTAAAGGGCTTTATCATATACTTCTATAATTTATGTTCAATTGGCAATCGAATCCATTTTAATTTCCCTCTAACACACTTTCTCTTCTTACGTTATGATGTAAACTTTGCTATCTGATTTTCACCTGAGTTGCTTTTAATACGCAAGTGTAAGGCTATTTAGCTGACAACTGCCTGGGGTAAGATTTTTAAAAAATGAAAAAAAAAAAGGTCTTTATAAGTCTATACAATGTGCTTCCATTGACATGCCTAATATGTCTATATATTTATGTATATGTACACAATATCTTCAGTACTAAAAATATATAAAGAGCTCTTATTAACTGGCTTTAAAAAGCACTTAAATCAGATACTTAGAAAAAAAGGAAGACTAGTCAAATGGTTTTTCAAGTTCATGTGACTTAAGTAAAATCTTTACTAAATAAGGTGGCATTAAAATTATTGGTAAAATAATATCAGCAGTGTCTTTAGAATTGTTAGCATTTTGTTTGCATCTATTAATTAAGTAGTTTCATGTTTATTCCGGCAGAATATTGTAAGATTTGCCATAAGGGTTATAAACTATAAAATTCAGCCTAAGACAGAATGATCTTTGCTTGTATATGCTTATGAAATATTGTTTGGCTTAAATGAAAACAGCTAAATACTGAGCTACTGGTATAAATACTCTTAAAGCTAACCATAAATTTTATTACTTAAGTAAATACCTGAAACTCACAGCTATAAAAATGGTTAATAGAAAAATAACTTTAAATATTGGCTGTCACAGTTTTTGTAAATAATCTAGGTAAACTACTAAATTAATCAGGTAAACGTAATGGGGTAAATGCTTTTAAACAAACTAGATGTTGATGCCATCCTCTTGGACTTCTCAGACTCCAGAACCATGAACTAAATGAACTTCTTTTCTTTATAAATTACCCAGTCTATGGTATTCTGCCATAGCAATGGAAAATGCACTTAAGATAGAAAATTGGCAACAGGAAGTGAGGCCATTGCTATAACAGAGATCTGAAAATATGAAAACAGCTTTGGAATTGGGTGGTGGGTAGATGCTGTAAGAATCTAGAGGAACAGACTTGGAAAAAAAAAATACCTGTATTGCCATAAATGGTGCATTAAAGGTGACTCTGGTGAGGGTTCAGAAAAAAGAGAAGATCTGAGAAATTCTAAAACATTTTAGAGATTGCTTAAGTGGCCTTGACCAAAATATTGATAAAAATATGGACAGTAAAAGCCACTCTAATGAGGTATCACATGGAACTAAAGAAACTGGAGAAAAAGTCATTCTTGTTATAAAGTAGCAAAAAACTTGGCTGAACTATGTTTATGGTTGAGAGCTTTACGGAAGGCAGAATTTAAGAATGATGAACTGGAATAGCTCGTGGAACATATACAAAAGTAGCAAAGCATTCAGGATGTTTCAAGGCTACTTTTAACAGCTTATAGTAAAACAAAAGAGGAAAGAGATGATTTGAAGAGAGAATTTGTAATTAAAATGAAAGTAGAGTGAAATGATTTTGGACATGTGGTAGAGAACAAAAGAGCATTTTCAGCACAGGAAACCAAGGGTGTGACTAAGTGATCAATTGATAAGGAGATTAGTATGGATGAAACAAAGCCAGAGAGTATCAGGACATAGGAGAAAAACTCTTAGAGATCTTCGAGTCTTCCCCTCCCATTACAGGCTCAGACCTCTGGGAGGGTAGAATGGTTTTGAGGGATGGGCCACTGGCCAGGGCTGCCTTAGGTCTCCGTTCCTTGCATTCTGGTGCAACACTCCTCATCATAACAGTTGTGGCCCAAGATGCTCCAGGTGCACCTTGACCTGCCACCCTAAAAGGTACGAGACATAAACCTTGGCAGCACCCATGAGGTGCTAATTCTGGAGATGTGCAGAATGTAAGAGCTGTGGGAACATGGCTTCCTTCACCCAGATTTCAAAGGATGGCACGAACAGCCCGGAGGCCCAGGCAGAGTTGTCACAGGCTAGAGCCACAGCAGAGAGTCCCTACAAGGGCAATGCTGAGCAGAAATGTAAGGTCAGTCGTTGGGATTCATGCGGGATGGTGGCGGAAATATTAAGGGGAAATATTAGGCAAAGTTACAGGGAGTAGCCACAAACTGTTTGGAAGGCCGAAAGGTTACATAGCCTGTAATAATTGAACAGGCTGAAGGCAGCTGGTTCTTACCTTAGAGCATTAGGTCATAGGGTAAATACTAGGGACAATAGAGGCTTCCTCATTTAAGTCTGTTTACCCTACCTCCAATAACTAACCTTTGAGCCAGATGGCCCTCATGGGGGAAGGTCGACCAAGCGTATTGCCCCATAATGGTATTTACTTTAAACCGCAGTACCTGAGCTTTAATCATTCATAGAACTACTCTCTTAACCAGTTAATTATCCACAAGTGTGTTTACTCAAAGCTTCTGTTGTTAATTCTATACTAAATAAATGGCTGGAGTGCGAGCTGCTCAGGGCCGGCCGCAGTGGCAAACCTCTCTTGGTGTGCAGGCGGTCGGACGCTCAGCAGGACTGGCAAAACAGAATATCTGTGTGTCAGTGTGCGTTTTATTCATCCGTCGTTTAGGTCAGGGTCTGTGGGCAGATCCCCGCAGCTAATGCCCTCTTGTGAGGAGTCACACCTCAGTCAGTGCTAGAGCTGTCACAGGAAGTCCACACTAGGGCAATGCCTAGTGGAGCTGCAGGGGAAGGACTACCCGTAAGAATTCAGAACTGTTGAGCTACAAGCATTCAGTCCCCTTGGGAGAACTGCAGGCATAAGGCTCCAACCTGTATAAACTGCTGCATGGGCTGAGCCCAGCAAAGCCACAGGGATGGAACTGCCCAAGGCTTTGAAGATTCCAACCCCTCCCCTCACAATACATTCCAGAGATGGCACATGGAGTGAAAGATCGTTCTAAGCTTTAAGGTTTAATGTTGTTTCCCCGTTGGGGTTTTGACTTGCTAAGACCAGTTACTTATTTTTTCTTGCTTACTTTCCCCATTTTTAATAGGAATGACTGTCCTGTGCTTAGCATTGTATTTTGCAAGTATATAGCTTGTTTTGATCTCACAGGCTTGCAGCTGGCAAGGAAATTGCACATTTTGAGTCTCATCTATATCTGATTCAGATGAGACTCTGGACTTTGAACTTTTGAGTTGATGCTGAAACAAGTTACGACTTTGGGGCTACTGGAATGGAATTAATACATTTTGCATGTGAAAAGAAAATAAATTTTGGGGCCAGGGGCAGAAAGCTATGGTTCAATGGTGTTCCCTAAATGTCGTGTGTTGGAAACTTAATCCCCAAATTCATATGTTAATGGCGTTTGGAGATGGGGTCTTTGAAAGGTAATTAGAATTAAATAAGGTCATCAGGCTAGGGCCCCCATAATGGCGCTGGAGGCTGCATGAGAAGAGGAAGAGTGATCTGAACTGACAAACTCTTCCCTCTTGCCATAAGATGTCCTCCACCATATTATGACACAGTCAGAAGGCCATTAGCAGATGCTGGTACCATGCTCTCAGACTTCTCAACCTCTAGAACTATGAGGTAAATAAACTTTATAAATTACACAATCTGTGTTTTTTTTTTTTTTTTTTTTTTTTTTTTTGAGATGGAGTCTCATTCTGTTGCCCAGGTTGTAGTGCAGTGGCACTATCTCAGCTCACTGCAACCTTCGTCCCCAAGGCTCAAGCAATTATCCTACCCCAGCCCCCCGAGTAGCTGGGATTACAGGTGCCCACCACCACACCTGGCTAAGTTTTGTATTTTCAATAGATCCAAGTTTTCACCATGTTGACTAGGCTGGTCTCGAACTCCCAACCTCAAGTGATCTGCCCGCATTGGCCTCCCAAAGTGCTGGGATTACAGGCGTGAGCCTCCATGCTCAGTTACAGTCTATGGTATTCTGTGATAGCAACAGAAAACTGATTAAGAGTTGATATTGTTAAAATATCTATACTACCTAAAGTAGTCTACAGATTCAACACAATTTCTATCAAAATTCAAATGGTATTATTTACAGAAATAGAAAAAACAATCCTAAAATCATATGGAACCACAAAATACCCAGAATAGCCAAAACAGTCTTATTAAAAAAAAAAGTTAGAGTCATCATACTTCACTATTTCGAAATATATTACAAAAATACAGTAACCCAGTAGTATGATACTGGCATAAAGACAGACCTATAAAACCAATGGAACAGAACAGAGAGCCCAAAAGTAAACCCATACATATAGTCAACAGACCTTCAACAAGGATGCCAAGAACACACAACTGGGAAAGAGTCCTCTCAGTAAATGGTGTTGGGAAGATTGAACATTCACATGCAAAAGTATGAAAGTCTACCCATGTCATACACCATACACAAAAATTCACTAAAAATGAGTTAAAGACTTCAGTGTAAGACCTGAATTTTAAAACTCTTAGCAGAAAACACAGCAGGGAAAGCTCCATAATGTTGGTTCTTGGCAATGATTTATTGGCTATAGCCTCAAAAGCACAGGCAACAAAAGCAAAAAATAGACAAAGGGGACTATATCAAACCCAAAAGCCTCTACACAGAAAAGGAAACAACAGGTAAAAGGCAACCTTCAGAATGAGAAAAAAAAATTGCAAGCTATGTATCTGATAAGGGGCGAATATACAAATATATAAAGGTTTCCTACAGCTCAATAGCAGAAAAACAAATAACCAAATTTTAAAAGTGAGCAAAAACTGTGAATTGACATTTCTCCCAACAAGACATACGAATGGCCACGAGGCATATAAAAAAAAGCTCAGCACCACTAATAATCAGGGAAATGTGAATGAAAACCACAATGAGATATCACCTCATACCTCTTAGAATGGCTACGATAAAAAGGAAAGGTATCGAGTGTTGGTGAAGATGTGATGAAATTGGAACCTGGTACAGTGTTAGTGGGACTGTAGAATGGTGGATCTGCTACAAAAAACAATACAGAGGTTCCTCAGAAAATTTAAAATAGAATTACCAGATGATCCAGCAATCCCGCTTCTGGGTATTTACCGGAATTAGATAGAAATACGGATCTCGAAGGCATATCTGCGCTCCCATGCTCATAACACCATTATTCACAATAGCCATGATATGTAAGCAACCTAAATGTCCAACTAGAGATAAATAGATAAAAAATGTGGTATATAAATACAATTGAATATTATTCATTATTTTTAAAATCATGAAATCCTGCCACATGAGATAATATAGATGAACTTTGTGGACGTTATGCTAAGTGGAATAAGCCAGTTATAGAAGAACAAATAATGCATTATTTTACTTATATAAAGTATCTGAAATAGTGAAATTCACAGAAGCAGAGAGAAGAGTGGCAGTTGCCAGGGACTGGCCAGGGGAAATGGGCACTTGCTATTCAATCGGTACAAAGTTTCACTTATGCAAGATGATTAAGTTCTAGAGATCTGCTGTACAACATTGTGCCTATAGTAAATAACACTCTATTGTACATTTAAAAATTTGTAGAGAGGGTAGATCTCATGTTAAATGCTCTTACCCAAATAAAAATGAACTAAATTGATTATCTAATTAATTAAATGACTTGATTTAAGTACAGATTTTTCAGTAAAGTGTCCCAAATTACACTGAGCATAGACAAGACCCAGCAACTAGGCAAAGTAAACTACAAGTATAGATGTGGAATTCTAATTCTCTAGCTACAGTAGTTTCTGCTTTTACATCTTAAACTGAGATTATATGCCAAATAATTGTTTAACTTGAAATTGCAAGATTAGTCCATGTAGTTACATTTTGTATCTCTCCCACACAGTTCAACCAGTAGAGTTGGCTTAGGAGAATCAATAAAATATGTATGTTTGTATACAAGTGTGTTCCATTTTAACATGGTCCACCACAGAAAACAGGCCATAAGTAAATGACGAAGGTCTGCATTTGTCTCCTGTTCCTCTCGTGATCACTTTGTGGTGATGCCTAAGATGATCATTTGTTCCAATGATACAAATGCTCAGGTTGGAAGCTTGGGATTCAGTCTAGGAGCAGGAGTGAAGGAGTCCTTACCAAAGCCTAACATGGGACTTGAAACCTGAGGTAGGAAATAGCTATTGAGCCAATTCACAGAGTCCCTTAGGGAAAGGTAATCATAAATTTAGTTACCTAAAACCTAGAACTTTCCTTACATTTCCTGGCCAGTGTATTGCTACATAAGGGTGAATCTCAACTAAAAAGATGTGAGCATTTTGCCCAGTCAGAAAAGGCTGTCATCTCTTAACCTTAAGAACAAAAATAAGTAAAAAATGTTCATCTAATTATATGTTTCTAGCATAACACAATACAGACGATGTTGGCAGATAATTCCAGTCTTTTACCTCACTAATTTTGCAAACACAGTAAAACAAAGTAAATAGTTTGAGTCATCATCTTTGGACTCTTAAAATCTATTACATAAATTGAAAGAAGCATAAAGAATTTAGATATTTTTAAACAAACTTACATATAATAGGCAACCAGTTCAAACAATTCCTCTAAGTTCCCTGGAAAGAGACCAATGTGTAATCATCAGTTTTTAAATAATCCATGCTGTGGTGCCAAATGAATATAAATGTAATGTTAAAAAAAATTGATCAACAAATTATAATCTCATTTATTATTTACAAAACATTTTTTGCCACATCCTCTCTGATTTTTTAATAACCACATTGTGAGGTATAAAAGAAGGGACCATAACCCTAATTTTACAGATATGAGAAAACTCATTTGCCCTGGATCTCATATCTCATTAGTGGTAAAAAGATCCAGTGTTCTTTACAGTATGCTGTGAAATATTTCCTGCTATTGATAAGACTTTGTTGCAATGACCTCTAAGAATTTTGGTGTCATTAAATAAAGGTTATATAAAGTTGTTCCATTTTTGATAATATTTTTTCTTCATATGGCATGCTGGACTTGAAACTTAGAGACCTGAAATTATGTTCTGATAACTCACCATAGCTTCATAGTGACACCACCTAAAGAGCTTTGCACACAATGTTGCTATATGTCCATTTGTGCGTGCGTGTGTTTGTGTGTGTGTGTGTGTGTGTGTATGTGTGTGGTGAAAGATGGGGAGGAAAGTTATAACTATCAGAAATATAATGCAACATAAAACATAATTAAATCAATTTTGCAAATTGTGAAATGTCTATTATGTTTTGATTTATTTCAGCGTGGTCCAAGAGTTATAAACTTCTCATCACAACAGAAATTGAAAGCAAAGGTCAATTACAAATGTTATCTCATAGAGAGGTCTACCATTACCATGTCAGAATGCCAGGAATAAGTAAAGGTCCCTTCTTGTTCTTGCTTACTTATCTTTAAGACCTTGTATTTGCCTCTAAAGCTGTATGTTTCCTTGAGGAGAGCATCTTGTCCCCATTTATGTGAACTCATCAAAGCACCAACCCTAGATCAATCTGCCTTCTTCATGTCCATATCCAGGACAGCTAGAGAAAAATCACACAGCCCTACAGACTGGGTGAGAAGACAAACTCGTGGTCCACAAATCAGCTAAGCCTGTGAATTCTTTTCCTTATCTTTGGTCAGTTCCTGAAGCCGGTGCCCTCTGATTTTTCAATGCTCTTCTGAAATTACTCAGGCCCTGATGCCCTCCCTCTTAGCCTTGGTTCTCTCAATATACTGCCCTTCCATTAACTTACTGATCACACTTAGCTGTACCTCATCATAGGTTCAGAGGACTAGATGTTCTTTTCCCTTTTCAAATCTATATTCTTTCTTTTTTTTTTTTTTGTCCTTAATCTCATCTCCTCAGACTTGCTCCACGACCTTGTTCCAACAAGCATTCTCTTTTTTCTTTAACTTGAATATCTCAAGTTTCAATGATTCCTTTATCTCAGCCTATAAACAAGTCTAAAAATACATATGTATTGCCCTTCGTGTAATCTACTGTACAATTTGTCTCTTCTTCGTATTTATTATAATACATTTATTACAATTCTTATCTGTACTTGCTGCGTCCAACCCACCTCTCAGTCACTTCTCAAGTTGCTGTAATCTGACTTTTACCCCAACTGCTCTCCTGCATCTTCACTAATGTGGGAGTCCCAACTCCCTAGCCACAGTGATTAGTACAGGGATGGGCATGTGACTTACACCTGACCAATCAGAGTCTTCCCTCAGGTTTATTTTGTATTTTGAGATAACAAGGAAAAAATTCCTTTTTTTTTTCTGGTTTTGGAGTTAATAGAATATGAATATAGAACTGCCTAAGATCATGACTCTAGCCTCAAAGCATCACTCAGCTTAAAAGAAAAAAAAAAAAAAAATAGAGAGTCTGAGGGAAGAAAAGATGGTGTTAAAATTTCTAGCTTTAGTCATACTCAAAGTCAGCTCTGACCCTGAGTGTCCTGATATGATTATTTTATCCATTAAATTCCACTCTTTGGCTTAAGTCAAATTCTTATTTGTTGACTTTTCCTTCTCAAGTTCCTCATCTGTCATCTACTCCAGCATCATCTTCTCACTCTATTATATTCATTTCATCCTGCATATGCTTCTTTTGATGATTTCAACCAGACTCATGCTTTCAAACTTTAAACTATGAACTGATAACTCCCAAGTCTATATCACCAGACCAGTTCTCTCCCCTGAATTTCATACTCAAATGCCAACATTATACTAAATAATTTCACTTTTTTTAATTAATTAATTTATTTTTTAGACTGAGTCTTTCTCTGATGCCCAATAACTTCACTTTGATTACCCAAGGGCAACTCACTCCAGAGTGAATATAAACCTGTTTTCCTGAGGTCAGTCCCAGGACATGTTTACCCTGGTGGTTCTGGAGTAATTATTAATAGCACTCTTTCACGTTCTCTGAAGTGTCCTGATTTTGAGGATAAAATTCATTGTCACTCTCTCTCAGACTCCATGTTTCCTACACTGAACCCACTATCCTTCTTTCCATATCTCAGTCAGTCAAATTGGAAGCTTAGAGTTATCCTTGACTCTTTCCCCTGAATCTGTCCTCCATGTTATAACAATATCCAGGCCTTGAACACTTGTTGACTCTATCATTTTCTCTCTGTTCCAGCTGCCACTGCTCTGGACTTTTACCATCTTTGAAATAGCCTCTTAACCTCCAGTCTTCTTCCTCTCAAATCTATCATCCACAATAGCAATAAGGAGGGCGTTGAATTCTTGGTCCAAATTCTTCATCCCTCCTAGTGTTCATCCTCCTAGTGTCCTCTTCGGAAATCAATCCCTGGCCCTCTCCTTACCCCAGTTACCATTGCTAATGACATTGAAGTTCCTTCCACTAGAGATGGAGTATATTTCCCTACCTTTTGACTTTGGGCTTATCCAGGTGATTTGCTTTGGTCAGTATAACCACAGATGTAACTCAAGTAGGAGTTTGGCAACTTCAGTTCTTGTGCTTTTGACCTTGTCATGGAAAGAGCATTTCTTGGCTAGCCCATAGGTCTAATAAAGACAAGAGTCAGGTCAGCAAAAATTGGACCCTGTCTACCACCTGCAGCCAGGTGCAGACAAACCCAGGGCTAGACAAACCCAAGTGCAGAACATTTAACTCCCAATCAAGTAGCAGAAGGGTGAAGAAGAATAAATTATTGTTGTTTCAAGCAAGTAAATTTTGCTGTGCTTTTTAATGGAACAATAGCTTATTGACACAATTCCCCTCTCTATTTTAGTTAATAATACTGAATTCACCCAAAAGAGAAGCCTAAAGATATCCTTGATTTTCTCTCCTCACCCTAACCTTTACATTCCAACAATTCCTAGATCTTACAAATCTATATACCAAACATTTCTTGAATCCAAATTCCCCTCTGTATTTCTTTTGCCACTGCTCTGATTCAGACCCTCATATCTTTGATCCTGGATTGCTGCAATAGATTTACCTGGTCTCCTTGTGTCTGGCCCATCCTCCTCAATAATGTGATCCATGTATCCACCAAAGGACCTTTCTCTAAGGAAATTTGACCATTTCTCCCCATTGTATTACTTCCCCTCTTTCCTAAAAATTCTTTAATGGGTTTCCATCATCCACAGAATAAAGTCTAACTTCCAAACAAGACTCTCACGGTCTGGCCCTAGCTAACTCTTTAGACTCATCCCTCACCACTCCTGCTTTGCAATTTTTACTACAGCAGCACTGCTTGTAGTTTCTCAAAACCTCTCCAGAAAGCGATCCCTGGGCATCACCTTACCCCAGTTTATGGTTTTCTCCTTCTTGCTCCCCACAATTTGCTGTACATATTTATATGTACTTACCACAGCATAATGACCTATCACTCTATCTCTCCTACTGTCTTTTTGAGGGGAGACTGTCTTACTCGTGCTTTAATTTGAATCCCCCGCCCTAGGGCAGAACCTGACATGTGTGACATGCTAAATAAATATTTAGTGAGTGAATGAATGAATGATTTTTTTAAAAACTCATAAAACATATTTATACTGTTTATGAAAATGCTTTTGATATTTTCTGTTCCTAATTCCAAATAATATATTTTTTCTTGCTATTAATACATGTGATTCAAAAAATCACCATTGACATCAATTCACTTATTTACCGAGGATCTTTTAACAGATCTGACATTAGTAATATGAAAGCAAGATAATGGAGTTTAGCATTTATTTCCACATAGAAACAGATATTTAGGCTGGGCGCGGTGGCTCAAGCCTGTAATCCCAGCACTTTGGGAGGCCGAGACGGGCGGATCATGAGGTCAGGAGATAGAGACCATCCTGGCTAACACGGTGAAACCCCGTCTCTACCAAAAATACAAAAATCTAGCCGGGTGAGGTGGCGGGCGCCTGTAGTCCCAGCTACTCAGGAGGCTGAGGCAGGAGAATGGTGTGAACCCGGGAGGCGGAGCTTGCAGTGAGCTGAGATCCGGCCACTGCACTCCAGCCTGGGTGACAGAGCAAGACTCCGTCTCAAAAAAAAAAAAAAACAAAAAACAAAAAAACAAAAAAACAAAAAAAAAACAGATATTTAGTAAGAATTTAATAGAACAGGGCCTCTTAGTCAGATTGCACTTTTCTTTGGTATATAATAGTGAACTAAACTTTGAAAAAAAATTATTTTACTTTATGGATCCATAACTGTTTTTTATTCCTTTAAAGTCTTTCTGCCCTTCAGATCAGATCAATTTACACATATTCCAATTTCTTCAATGATTATTGCTCTATTCAGGCTCTTCAGTCAATTTCGGTAATTGCTATAAAAGTAAAATTGTATTACATGTTGGACGGATAACATCCATCATGTGCTGCACTGATTAACAATTGAAAAACCTCAGTACACCTTAAAATGAACACATATCAAGGTATGTTTCCAAACATCTTTACACTTTCATAGCCTGAAAAGCTCTCAGAAAAAGTACTTATTTAATTTGGTCGAAAATCAATATTTGGTGTATTTTCAATTACTATCTTTTATAATAAAACTGTTAATGAATAATGTTTTCTATGACAACCAACTGAATATACATCACACATTAAAGGTAATTTCAACCAATATGAAAGCCACCAAAAAAGCAATACGCTTCTGAGTTTCTTAAATAGGAAAGCATTGCACACTTCTCGGTTATAAACAGAATTCCAAGTACAGGTTCTGAAGACTGAAAGCATATATCAAACCTTAGGAAAAGTAAAAGTAAATACAGATATTTTCTGCTTTACAGTTATTATTTCTGAAAGGTAGTAATTCACATATAACTTATCAAATGGTATTTGAAAATCTTCCTACCTAAAACAGCGCTTCTGAAAATACTTTCAGCAAATAATTATTTCATAAAATATATATGCACAATAGAGCAATATATTTTAGATATTAGAGAAATATATTTTAGATATACATTTATCAGGTTTCCTCTAAGTGAGAAATACTGTAGGGTAGAGGAACAGTTGCCAACAGAAAGGGTTCCAGAAGCATATATACCGTATCTAAGAGCAAGACGATGTTTAAATACATAATTCATATTTTCTTAAATAAATAGGAAAAAAGGTGAAAGGCAATGACTCAATCTATTGAGAGAAAATCTTTTAAACTTTCTGAAGTTCCAATTTGATCATGATGGCATTCCCCAAAGATTTAAATTGGTATTGATGAAAGACTTATTAAAATACAGAAAAGGTTGGGAGCGTGAATAGCCCGAAACAACAAAGGAAACAAATCACTCACATTTAAAAACTTTTTGCAACAGATATTCTTTTCTAATGACGTGTACTTTAGACCAGTCAAGAAATTGATTTCCATGTCCTAAGCATTCAAACCACTGTCTGTATGACAGGAGAGATCTAGAGTGGAGTTAATAATTTCTCATGGTTCACATGCAATTACAATATTAAACAGCATATAATTACAAATTAAACACTACATTTCTTTTTTTAATGTTGTACCCAGGATCAACTGAGCACCCAGGTGCAGCTAAAAGGGCAAAACGTGTACTCTACATTTCCTTTTATTTCCCCTAACAAGTGTATATTTTCCCTTTTTGTCTTTCTTGGTGCCGAATAAGCTTCCCTCATTATGGTGAACATTATTTATTTTTCCTTTTTTCATGTTCTACGCTCTAACCACAATCAAAATATACCTGTTCTTCTCAGATCTTGTGAGGTGTAAGAAATGAAGCTGATTAAGGTAGAAGCACTAATGGCGTGATAGCTTACTCTTTCCAGATTTAATCAATGAGGAATGCTTTGAGCAGCAAGCAATAGCAATATCAATAACAACAATAATAAACAAACTACAATGATATAAACCATTGGAGGTACCTCAATGTCAGGCTAGTTTGGTGGCACACCCATGTCATGAAGGACATAGGCTTTTTCTACTGTTATGTTTGACCATACTTAGCATATGGGATTTTGTTCTTTGAATGGTTGCTTCGTGGTTTCAAGATGCTTTTCCTAGCTGCAAGCATCACAATAACAAAGTAACATTTAAAGGCAGGAATTCGTAGAAATTAGACTGAGACAAGTCATTTACGTACCTTGTTCCTTTTATTAGGAAGTACAAACTTTCCATGAAGCCCCATAATAACTTCCCTTATATCTCATTGGCAAGGGAGAATAGGAAAGTGAGTCTCAGGCTTTTTCAGCCTCCATGGTAGAGGTGGATGAGAGAAGAAAGGGGTTGGAAATGATTTTTAGATTCCAATGTGAATGCCTGCCATATCAGATAGCATGCTTGAAATTGAATAGGAACCTTTAGAGTTTACATACAGAAAAGAAATAGCAACAAATTGAGGCTCAGTTTGTTTTAAAATCTCTCCCTGCTAGATATCTGTATTCCTATGTTCATTGCAGCATCATTCACAATAGCCAACCTATGTCTGTCATAGGATGACAATGGATGAATGAATTTAAAAAATGGGATACATATACAAAATGGAATACTATTCAGCCCTAAAAAAGAAGGAAATCTTGTCACTTGTGACAATATGGAGGCACCTGGAGAACATTATGTTAAGTGACATAAGCCAGGCCTAGAAAGGCAAACATCCATGATCTCACTTACATGTGGAATCTAAAAAAGTTGAATGTAGAAAGTAGCGTGGTAGTTACCAGAGGCTGAGGCGGGAGGTGGTGGCAGATGGGGAAAGTGGAAATGTATACATATATCAAATCATCAAGTTGTATACTTTAAATATATATAAAAATATGTGTAAATATATAAATTCTAACCATCATTTATATTTCAATAAAGTTGCAAAAAATAATTTAAGCAAAAACTATGTAAATGATTTTATAATATAATATATAATTTTATAACATTGTATAATAATATTCCTTAAAATAATACATACTTTTTTATTTTTAAAAATAAAACATAAAACTAATGCTTAGAAAATCGATTCCAGTGATGCTTTTGGACTTTAAATTGTAGAAAAACTAATATTCCTAGTAAATAAAAGCAGCTCATGTTATACCTTTCGTTGTCATTAACCTTTACTACTCTGTTATATGAGGTTCCCTGTCATTATTGTCCATTAGACTGCTTGGTAATAGGATAAACTTGGGAGAAATTGCGCAGGATCTAAATGAAATAAGCGTAAGAAGATAAGAAAAAAAGATCCTGACAGTTCCGAAGCCTCCTGGAGTAGAATTTGCCCACTTAAGAAATATTCTCATACCGAAAAAAAATGAAGCTATGGAGAAGATTTGGAACTCTGTGTATTTGGGCTTAAATTGACTGAGTCATTTGGTACTTTGGTTTAGTTTGGAAATGTATAAAAACATCAGGAAAAGAAATATGAAATGGAGTTGGGGGGCACAGGAGAAAATGTTTTCAGATTAAGATGTTAACAAATAATCAAATAGTTCATCTTATTTAATCTCACAAAAATCCTTCAAGGTGGCTATTACTAGCCTCACTTAATGTGAGGAAACTGAATAGAGAAAAAAATGACCAGGTTAGCCAAACTTACAAAGTGGGAAAATTAGGATCTACATCAAAGTCTGTCTGCCAAATCTATGCAGTTTCTATTTCTTCTATCCAACAGAGAAAGAGTGATCAGAACACATGCCCAAAAAGATATAAATCTTAGCTAAAATGATATCAGTTTTCTGATGGTGTATTAGTCCATTTTCACACTGCTATAAAGAAGTACCTGAGACTGGGTAATTTATAAAGGAAAGAGGTTTACATGACTCACAGTTCTGCATGGCTGGGGCAGCATCAGGAAACTTACAATCATGGCAGAGGGCGAAGGGGAAGCAAGGCATGTCTTACATGGTGGCAGGAGAGAGAGAGAGCAAATCAAGCCACATCCTTTTAAACCATCAGTTCTTGTGAGAACTCACTCACCATCATGAGAACAGCATGGGGGAACTTCCCCCGTGATCCAATCACCTCCCACCAGGTCCCTCCCCCGACACGGGGGGATTACAATTTGAGGTGAGATTTTGGTATGGACACAGAGCCAAACCATATCAGATGGAAATAAGAAATGTCTTATGATGCACAGGAATGTTCACAAAGCAATCACTGAATGAAGCTGATTGACCAGAGATTATCAAGAAAAGGGTGAGCCTTATAATATGAAGACTGCAAATTTGGCCCCTCAGAAGTGAGGGAGAAATAAGGGACAGTGAATGAAAGGGGAAAGTTTAAGGAGAGGAGGAAATGAGGGAGAGAAGAAAGTGGGGCAAGAGAGAAAAGCAGTGAGGTGATGAACAGGGGACTAGTTTTGCAGGAAATACTTATTATCTGTGTATTTCTACATATACAGAATTTGTGTGTAAAGTAGAAAAAGTCTCCACTGGGAAGATAACTAAAGGTTATTAATATTCGTTTTATCACTCAGCAACCAAGACACATGCTTATTTCTGCTCCCCAGAAGCAATGTTAGCTACTAGTTTCAATTCAGGAAAATGTATATCTTCAGAAAGGTTTTTATGAGATATTTATTCAGCTTTTTCTCAAACTTCTTCATATTTTCACTATAAATGTTAAACTGAAAGTGTGTTCCAAAAATTCTATTCCACCATGAAAATGTAGAAGCATACTTTCTGATGAAGTTTATGTGATGTAAATCATGATGCTGAGAACCAGCATAGAAAAGGATGAGATTTAAAGGTTTGAGAGGAATATCATAACCACGATGGGCATCAATAATTTCTATCAAATAAATTGTCACCCATGTCCAAAGAAGAATTGACTACATGATCACACAAAAGCATGATTCCAATGAAAAATCCAGTTCCAAGAATTAGAATTTCCAAAGGATGTGCATATTCAGCTTCTATTCCAAATGGGGCTTGAAACTTCTGATGAATTTTATGAATCTATTTACATACTCTTTTTGTGGTACAAGAATCTATGGAGGCTTAGAAATAGTGCCAAGTAGTATCAAAGACTGTAGTATAGCCAAAGCACCTTGCCAAAAGCATATACCATTTTGTCATTCTTTTTCAATCATAAATAATATTGAAATACTCTGTAAAATGATAGGTTCCACAAATAAAAGCAACTGGATATAAAAGTGATTAAAGAGAAGCACTGTAAAGCATTTCCATTGGTTTTCCCATGTCTCTGGTTTATATTTTTCAATGTTATTCTTTTTAATGCAAGGTACAAATTGAAATAGAAATCCAAGCAAAAAGAACAAGAAATAAAAGCTTTCATGAATGATAGCAGATCCCCATGTTGCAATCTAGAACATTGTATAATTATTAACATATAATTCCAAGCATTTTAAAAAGGTTCTTGCAGAGGACTCTCAGGTAAAAGCGAATCTACATACTCCACAGTTACAAATGCTGAACTAAAGATGCTGGCACTTTCATTTGTTGCCATTTCTCAGATCTCTGCAGATAGCCTTCTAGTTCTGGATGGTCATAAGGTGACTGTAGCCATGATTTTTGATGCTTCTGATTTTGTCATTCCACCTGTTTTAGCCAAGTCTCATTTACTCTGAGTAAATCATACCTAATAAATTTCTAAAACTCAAACTGACTTCTAATAACAGACTTGCTGATGTGAACTCAGGAAGTACAAATTCATTTACTGTTAAGATTAAGTAAACATACCACAACAGGATGCAGATGGGAGTTTAAGGAGCAATTTGAAGACACGCTCTAAGTTCATCGAGTCTTCAGTGAGCCACCTACAGTAGAGATCAGGTTTATTGGAAGGTGCCAGGACAGTGCCACCCTTATCATCAACCAACACCACCCTGCTTTCCCATAAAGACTGGAGAACTGTGCATAAGGTGGACAAGTCACCAGTCTTTTAGGGGGTGTTCATGGAGACTGATAATTCCCTCCCTTCCCACTGAGGAGAAAATAATTTTCTGAAATAAAATGATTATTTCCAGGAATACAAAGTAAGATGAGAGTCATGGAATCTGACTAAGATGTCACAAAGTTAGTATAAAATCTTTGGGAAAGGGGTGTTGACACAGTTGGGGGATAGTTAACTGACAAAAATAAAACTGCATCATATTTATCTTCTTACTGAATTAAAAACCCTCAACAAACTTGCTCCATGAAAGCTAAAAAGGGAAATTCTAAAATCATATAATTCACGGTTATCTCAATTTATAATTCTTGTAAAAATAGAATACTGTACCTATTCCTCTGCTTCGCTTCAGATTGTATTCGCAAGAACACAGTACAATTTACTGAAACAATAACATATATGTAGTTAAGAGTAGTTGCAGAATGCAAAAGCTTTGCTTTGAAATCAGTCTACCACCTATTTAATTGTTAGTATAGGAAGTTGTACCAGCATTGGAAGTTAGTTTAATTTGGGTTCCCCCCAAAAGTGGACCCTGAGGCAAGGAATTGGAGGCAGATATGAGGTAATCCCTCAGATATGAGGTAATCCCAGGATGCAAAAGTGAGAGACAGAGAAAGTGAAACGGAGAAAGGAAGAAAGAAAATCAAATGTATGCTACTTCTATAGAAAAATGAGACTCAGTCTCCTTGAGGATACTGTGAAGAACTGCACAGAATACCCTTCAAAATCATACCATCAAAGGTAGGAGTGGCGGGGCATTAATCTACCTACTCCTACTCACCGTTGGCTAAGGATTGCCTCCGGAGGTGTTAACTTACTTTCAGTTGTGCCTGCATTCATGGAATGACCCTCTGTTTTTTGCCCCACTGCCCACTTGGCATGGGTCTCTGGCAAGTGCAGGGGACTCATCTCCACAAGTGAATGGAAATCAAGTTCCCAAGGCGTTGGGGCAGTTTTGTGGTATGTCACAAATTCCTGCTATAGAGGTTAAGTGCTTTCTGCCTTCTTCATGGAATCACCTGCTAATGTAATAGATTTCTTTAAGTATATTATCAATTACGCAGGCATTTTAAGATAAAAAAAATACTCATCAGTTATTGCCAAATGTCAAATCTCAATCAAAATGACCTCCAGACTCTTTTCCCAGAAAAAAAAATATTTTTCAACAGGTACATCATTTCCAAAATAGACCAGACCTGTGATAGACTTTTAAATATTAAGAATACATAGGTTGGTGAGTAAGATTTGGTTATAGCTTAGCCTAGGGCCATAAACAACCCATAAATAAACATGAAACGACTGTGCTCCAAAATTCCTCAGCTATGTCAGGCCATGGGAAGTTCCTTTCTCAGGCTTCCACCTGAGAGGCCTCTGCTTGACATATGAGGAGCATTTATAGTAAACTGAATTTTGATAAAAAACTCCAGAAAAGCAGGGAACAATTGTTTACGAAAAACCATCTAGATTAGTGTTTTCAGAACTGTGCCCATGAGGCCATGGAAGAGAAAAAAATAAAGGGGTGGGTCTGGACTCCTCCCTTGCTTCAACAGGAACCATGGTGAATTTTTGTTTGTTATGTGTAGGCTTATGCTTCAGCTTGAAAAACACAGAACAAACTCTTTCGATTTACAAATGAAACACAGGCTGGGAGCCATTAAGTGACTTGTAAAAGACCACACTGCCAGACAGAAGCAGAGCTAGAACGAGGAATCTGACTTCCAAGTAACAAAGACTCTCTCCTTTAACCTAGTTCTGACCTTGGACTTCCCTCTTTGTCCCTGTAGAATCAAGTATAAGCAAGAATGGGGCTAAGTTACTTTACTGAAAATCCCACACACTTTGTATCATCAAATTTCTCATCCCCCATCCTCCATATCAAATCACCCTGGCCAGCCTTCAGCAGGAATTATGTTGAGTTGGTCTAGTAAGAGTCACCCTTACCCTGAGGTTTCCTTTTAGTAATTTTCCACCCACTGACCTGCTCCTTGGCTGTAAATCCCCACTTGTCCTTATTGGAGTTCAGCCCAATATCCCTCCCCCATTTCAAGACATCATTGCAGTGGTTCCTCTACCTATAGCGATAGTCTCCCCAAATAAAGCCTTCATTACCATCTTTAGCAAGAGTCCTTAAACATTTTCTTCTTTAACATAAGCCAGCAATGCACTTCCTAATTCACCTTAGTTTTCCTTTCCAGACCTGTGTCAATTCACAAAAATACTCTCAGCAGTAAGCCTCCCTATTGTCTTCCCTTCAACAAATGTAGGGGATATTTAAAATGGTACTTAAAACAATACTGACTATAGTCACTTCATCCTCTCTAGGGGAATGATTCAAATCTTCTCTGAGGTAGATAGCTCTTTTGTTTATAAAAATACTTTGATGATGGGCCTTGACTGACTTGTTCATAGAGAAATGTGAGGACCCTTGCTCAAAGTTTAAATGAATGAAAGCCAAATTACACCATGAAACAGAGTAAGAGAGACTAAGGTGGCCGGGAGGGAGGCCAGCAAGAAGGGAAGATTGGATGAAAGCAGGGGAGAGAAAGACGAAGAGGCAAAGGTATAAGCAATATGGAGGCCTGAGGAGAAATTCTCTGTGATTGGGCATAGCTAAAGAACTGAGAACATGGTGGCATGATATTCTGTTGTAAGCTTGTGGTACTGGGCTGGGTTGTCACCATTTTTTCCCTTCCCTGTTATTTCCAGGATTTAGAAATCAGCCACACACAAAAGCCATATGTTAGTTTTATTTGAAAAAAGGAATAAAGTGAAGCACAGCAATGGGGAAGAGGATAGGAGAGCCCAGAACGGAGAAGACGTGGAATTAAACAGATGTACTGCTGTTTAAGAGCTTAGCAGAGAATGGTGCTATACCATAAACCAGCCCAGGACGACGTAAGCCATCTGTGGGGAGTTCTCAGAGATAAGGGGGTGGAGGGCAAGGATAAGTGCCATTTGATTTGAACATCCTCCCACTAACTCTTTTCATCAAAGTCATTTCCTGCCCATAATGCATTAAAGAACTATGATAGAAGAATAGGACACAGTGTGTGAAAATTGCTCCAACTTTCAGGTACTTGTCAGGAGAAGCAGCATGTAATACTTGACATGACTCATTTAGGTAGGAGATGACAGCAGGTAAAATTAACAGGAATCTGAAGTGATGTGTTATTTCCCTTAAAGAAATATATGATCACAAATGAAAAAAATGCCATAAAATTCACGTATGTACTTTATTTAAAATGTTGACATACAGGAAAAATGTACTAATGAAAGAATTTGTGCTTATGTTTATGAAAGACTTATTATTATAAATATTATTTGTAGAATAAAACTCATTAACCCATTTAGATTCACAAATAATGCAATAGAATTTTTTTGAATTATTTGAAAATTTATACCACTAATGACTTTTTGGTAGTTTAGGCCTACCAAAACGGTTTACTTTGACAGCAAGAAAATCAAAATCACAGTAAGGGAATGGCTAAGATAAAATATAAATGAAAAGTTTTTTTCCCTACAGGTTATTTCAAGTAACTGACTTCCATGGGTAGGAGGCATAACTAAAAATAGATTTTAGAAAATTATTCTACGAAAAGAACATGTGATCAAATCCTAAAATGCTTCAGTCCTTCATGTGGCTCAATGTCTTTAGTACAGTGGTTCTCACAGTGTAGTCCCTGGCCAGCAGGATAAGCATCATATGTGAACTTGCTGGAAATGCAAAGTCACATCTTAGAGAATCATCGTTTGACAGTCAACGAAGTTGGGATGCTTTTATCACATCAACTTCCCATCAGTCATTGGTTAAAGGCTACTTCTGGGGACCTTATCCTAGACAGAAGGAGAGCTTGCCTCTTTGACCACAGGGGAAAAAAATTTCTCAGACAGAGAGTAACCGTAGCAGGTTTTTGTAGCAAGCAGCCTTTTGCATGTCCAGGTGAACACCGAAGGGATATGGTAGGGCACCAGCAGCCTCTGCTACGGTCTCTGAACTTCATATGAGAAAGATCTAGGTTTTATTACCTCAATCATCATTATTATGTTAATATCAATGATGAATTACACAGTCAGAAAGGGGGAAGGGGTCTCAGGAAATACACTCCAAAACTGTAATCAGCCACTTTACATTTCTTTCTGGGATTGTCCCTGCACAAGCTGAATGCGGTGGGGAACTGGTCCCAGATACGGCTGTGCAATGAATCCAGTATGCATGACTTTCTGGCAGGGAATCCCTGAAGTTGATGCATTTTACTTGTCCATATGATACTTATATTTAATAATCCAGTGATTCTAAATCTCTATTTAAATGTCATTGCAGGGCATGATATATTGTATGCCTGATTTAAAACAAACAGAAACTCCAACTGATTCAGTCAACAAATTCATCTAATTCTACTACTGATTCATAGTAACCACATAAATTGCCAGCAGGAACAGGAAAATCCCTCTATAGTAAGCCCTATTTAGGCAACATCCTTCCCTAAAGCTTATTTCCAGAAATAGTCATGAAGACAGAATACAACTGCCTCCAAGAATGTTTTCTTTCACTGGACTCTGTCATTTACCCTCTACTGGGTTCTAATCAGGTTTTCCAAATAAGTCTCCTGGAAATATCCCGTTGCAGCGTATCAGATAAGTGACCCCAGAGTCAACATAAAATTTAATCAGAAGACAGTAAAATAAACACGGTGGTCATATTTATTTATTACTGACTTCCAATAAATTTCCCAGGCCCAGTTCATACACCTACATTGATTTTCATGCAAAAGATAACACCCTTGCACAAATTATATACATATATACATACACATATATACATACATATATATATACACACATATACACACACATATATACACATATATACACACAGACACATATATACACACACACATACATATACACCTATCCCTAACTGAAAATACTTGTTTGTATACTAAACATGTCTACCTAGTAAAAGAGACAGAACCAATGAGGGAAACGAGATCACTGGGAACCCTTGATTTTAATGGTCACCTTGATATTAATGATCCAGTGGCTAAATTCAGCATATAGGAGTGTTTTGTTTGTCTTGTCTATTATGCTTAATTTGTATGAAAAAAGAATAAGCATTTATATATAGGGGAATTCAAATAAAATAATCCATGTTTCCACTTCCTCTTTCAAGAATCAGTATCGGGCAACAGTGGTCTCAGAATCTGTGTGGCAACAAGAGGCAGAGGTTGGAGCATGGCTGTCTCCTTAAGATAGGGCAGACACAGCCAGGCGCAGTGGTTCACACCTATAATCCCAGCATTTTGGAAGGCTGAGGCGGGCGGATCACCTGAGGTCAAGAGTTTGAGACCAGCCTGGCCAACATGGTGAAACCTCATCTATACTAAAAATACAAAAAAAATTAGCTGGATATGGAGGCGCACGCCTGTAGTCCCAGCTACTCGAGGAGGCTGAGGCAGGAGAATCGCTTGAACCTGGAAGGCGGAGGTTGCAGTGAGCCAAGATCACGCCACTGCACTCCAGCCTGGGCAACAGAGGGAGACTCCATCTCAAAACAAAACAAGACAAAAAGATAGGGCAGACACACCCAATTTATCATAGTTACCACTGTTTCCTTATTGTCTACCTTCCTTGCCTCTAGGGGTATTGAGTTCGTAACCCATTGTAAATAGAATTTTATACACAGTTTTGGAAATGTAGTGCATCTTACCTTTTACACAGATGCCTCAGATGTACGAAATTTTCATTTGGAATACAAGCTTCTGTGTGTTGACTAATTGCATTACTGTGTATAATTGATGGCGCTCAGCCAGTGCACCTAGGATGACAATGAATAGCACATAAAATATTCCAAGACAGCCTTTCCATTTCCTGTTGTAATTATTAGCAATATTCTCCAGGTCTCATCTTAAGCTAGGCCCTGCCCCTGCCCTGTATAGGTCGTCCTCTAGATAATTTCTGTGCAGCACCAGCACAGCAGAGGAAGGATCAAGATAAAGCTAAAACATAAAAAGAAGTTAAGTCTGTGTATACATTTGTGAATAGGAGAATAACCTGCTTGTAAGGAAACTGATCTTCTTCTTGTGGGATGGGTTATCTTTCTTTCTTTTTTGTTTTCTTTTTTTTTTTTAGAAGGAGTTTTGCTTGTTGCCCAGGCTGGAGTGCAATGGCTTGATCTCAGCTCACCGCAACCTCCGCCTCCCAAGTTCAAGCGATTCTCCTGCCTCAGCCTTCTAAATAGCTGAGATTACAGGCACCTGCCACCACGCCTGGCTAGTTTTTTGGGTATTTTTAGTAGAGACGTGGTTTCTCTATGTTGGTCAGTCTGGTCTCGAACTCCCGACCTCAGGTGATCTGCCCGCCTCTGCCTCCCAAAGTACTGGGATTACAGGTGTGAGCCACCGTGCCTGGCCATCTCTCAAACAATCTCAACAACTTTGTTTCAAAAATGTTTGTATTGATGCAGGCTCATTTGAATAGGTGCAGTACCTAGTAAATGAACTGTTTATAGTTGAACCCTTCGTTTGGATGAAAGGACAATTGCCAAAAGGTCTGTCTTGGTATTTCACAGTAACTAATCATATCTAACCTTTGAAAATTTCCAAGCTTAGCTGATAAAAGGGAAAAAGCTCAAGTGAGGGTTATGCTCAGTCTAAAGCATTTTGGCATTACAATGGAATAGGAATATATATTTAAAACAGGGGCAAGGGAGGAGGCCAAAGAGGGAAGGAAGGAGGAAAGGAGTGATGGGGGGGAGAGAGAAAGAGAGACAGAGAGAGAGAATATGACAAAATGACACAATGAATGGCAGAGAGGGAAAATTCTTATTTTGTGGGTTAAGGATCAACCTCAGCTCTTTGTATCTTTAAGTTTCTTTTCCATTCAAACCAAAGTTTTGAAGCATGTGACTTTATGAACAACGTTATTTATGAACAAATAAGCATTTGCTTAAGCATTTTAAAGTCAGTCATGAGTTGATTCATGTCAAGGTGCAAGATTAGGCTGCTACTATTAGAGAGATGCAGCATCTGAGAGCAGAAAGATTTTCTACTTTGGTGGGGCTGCAGAATGATTAACAATTTGATATTTATCACCAGTGTCTGACACAGGGTTATTTTCAATGAGGGAAGATTGAACAATGAAGGACAACAAAAGGTAAGTTTCTCTATTCATTTTCTGAAAAGATTTCCAAAACTGTACATTCAAAAATCTCCCTGGACAAGCCCTTTAAGTTCTACAGGCTCAGTGAAAATACATCTTATCATTATCTGCTGCAGTAAAAATAAAGTTGAAATTGTGCCCATATATCATGTATTCATTTCTCACATATTCCCCCCAATCATTTGTGTAAGAATATTGTCTTAGTTCATATGTCCCCCAACCAGGATTACAGCCCAACCCCCTTCCATAATGAAACATAATGTTTTGAAGCGATAATAAAACTCGTATCACATATGCAACAATCATTAAATCCATAGACTTTCTGTCTGTATTGGGGAAATCCCTGAATTTGCAATGCCCATCGCTTGTCATAGACATCTTCACATTTGCTTTATATACAACATCTGTGTAGCTCACTCATGTGATCATGGGAAGAAGAAAGATAAGAATTAATGGGGGTTCCACATTGGTACTCTGTTGATCCACTGTATTAATTTGCCATGGATGTGTAACAAATTACCATAAACTGAGCAGTTTATAAGAATACTCGTTTAGTACCTCACAGTTGTGTAGGCCATAATTCCGGGTGTACGTGGCTAGATTTTCTGCTCTGAGTTTCAAAAGATTGAAACCAAGGTGCTGGCTGGGCTGAGCTCTTTTCAAGAGGCTATGGGGGAGAATCTGCTTCAACCGAAAGTCCATTTAAGTTGTTGGCAGAATTCATTTTCTTGCAGTTGTAGGACTGAGGTCCCCCTTCCTTTTCTAGCTGGCAGCTGACAGCCTCCCTCAGCTTGTAGAGGCCATCCACCGTTTTCATGTGGTCCCCTTCATCTTCAAAGCTAGGAATGGTCGTGAATCAAAGCCTTCTTGTGTTTTGAATGTCTCTGACATTCCCGTCTGCCCTCTTCTTCTGCCAGCAGTTGGAGAAAATTCTCTACTTTAAGGGTCCATGTGTTTAGATTAGACTACTTGATACCCTGATAGCTTACCTTTACAACTGTGTTATGAAGTAACACAGTTGTGACAAGACTCAATCACAAATTTCATACCCAATTACATTCACAGGTCCTGGGGATTGGGACCTGGAATCATGGGGAGAATTTCTAGAAAATGTACCTACCACACCTATCAACGTACTTTTTTTTTTTGAGACAGAGTCTTGCTCTGTTGCCCAGGCTGGAGTGCAGTGGCATGATCTCGGCTCACTGCAACCTCCCCCTTCTGGGTTCAAGCAATTCTCCTGCCTCAGCCTCCCAAGTACCTGAGATTACAGTCACTCGCTACCACGCCCAGCTAATTTTTGTATTTTTTTTTTTTTCTTAGTAGAGACGAGGTTTCTCCATGTTGGTCAGGCTGGTCTTGAACTCCCGACCTCAAGTGATCTGCTCTCCTCTGCCTCCCAAAGTGTTGGGATTACAGGCGTGAGCCACTGCACCTAGCCCATTTTGATATATGCTGTCCCCTTGTGGGAACAATTTATAAGTATGACATGGACTATATCAAATGTTGGGTGAATAACAGCATTCTAAATGTTCAATGAAGGAAGCCTCAGCTTCCTGGTTCACCATAAGAATTTGCCTCTAGAACTTGGAGGTGAGTAAATCACCTACAGTCCTCAACAGCCGGCTATCAATACATCACATCTAGACCTCTAGGGGAAGGCAGGCTTATATACAAAAGATGAAAAACCTAGACAAAAGGATGCTTTCTTTTTAAAATTATATGAGCTGTATCATATGAACTCTGCACTGCCTCAGCCTTTGGATGCTAATGTGAAGTCTTAATAAATGATCTTGAGATTTGAGGGATAATCAGTCCATTAATTTCTATAACAGATATCTAAATGAGAGTTACTAGAACAAGATAATGTGAACACTAAACATAGTGTTATTTTTCTAGTGCATGTGGCAGATTATATTTTCTAAAGATGACCACAACAATAACTCCCATCACATACGCTTTTCTGTCAATTTTTGCTTCATGTGTTTTGACATTCTCTTCTTGGGTGCCTATATGTTTATAATTTTCACATCTTCTAGTTGGATTGACAATTATAAAATATATTCTTTTATCTCTAGCAACAATTTTGTCTTAAAGTCTATTTTGTCTGATATTAGAATAGCCTCTCCAGCTCTCTTTTGATTACTATTTGCATGGTATATCTTTTTCCATTCTTTAACTTTCGACATATTTGTAACTTTGAATCCAAAGTATGTCTCTTGTGGCCAGAATATAGTTGTTATCATTTTTAAAAATCCATTATGCTGTTTAATTCACTTATATTTAATGCTATTACTGGTCAAGCAGGATTTGTGTCTGCCATTTTGAAATTTATTTTTCATATGCCTCATGCCTTTTGTTCTTCTAGTCATCCATTATTGCCTTATTTTGTGTTAAAAAGATACTTTCTGGTGTACCATTTAGTTCTCTTGTCATTACTTTTACTGTATTTTTTTAAGTTATTTTCTTAGTAGCTACCCTGGCAATGACAATTAACAGCTTAACTTAAAGCAAACTAGTTCGGATTAATGCCAATTTAATTACAACAGGATACAAAGAAACGTAGCTCCAATTTATCTCCATTCTATGCACCCTTATCTGTGTAGATATTGTCATAAAAATTAAAGCTTTAAACATTGCATGCCCATCAATACAGACTTATAATTATTGCCTTATGAAATTGCCTTTTAAATCAAAGAGGAGAAAAAATAGTTTAAAAAAGAAATTTCTGCTGTACTTTATACATATTTAACTACATAGTTATCTTTACCTGGGTTCTTTATTTCTTTACATGGTTTTGAGTAACAGTTTGATGTCCTTTCATTTTAGCCTGAAAGACTCGCTAATTTTTCCTGTTGGACTGGTCTAGTAGTGACAAATTCTCTCTATTTTTATTTATCCGGAATGCCTTAAATTCTCCTTCATTTTTGAATGATAGTTTTGATAGATATAGAAGTCTTAGCATCTTAGTTGACAGTCTCTTTCTTTTAGCACTTCAAATATATCGACACTCTGCCTTCTGTCCTCCATGGTTTCTGATAAGAAACCTGCTGGTAATCTTATTGGAGATTCCTGATCTGATAGTATTGCTGCTTTCAAGGTTTCTCTTCATGTTGACAGTCTGATTATTATTTGTCTAAATGTGGATCTCTTTGAGTTTATCCAACTTGGAATTCATAGGGATTCTCAAATGTGTAGATTCATATCTTTTATTGAATTTGTAAAGTTTTTGGCCATTTTATTTTGAAGTATTCGGCCAGGCACAGTGGCTTATGCCTGTAATCCCAGCACTTAGGGAGGCCAAGGCAGGCGGATCACTTGAGGTCAGGAGTTTGAGACCAGCCTGGCCAACATGGTGAAACCCCGTCTCTACTAAAAATACAAAAATTAGCAAGGCGTGGTGGTGGGTGTCTGTCGTCCCAACAACTTGGGAGACTAAGGCAGGAGAATCACTCGAACCCAGGAGGCGGAGGTTGCAGTGAGCCAAGATCGTGCCAATTCATTCCAGCCTGGGCAACAGATCTAGACTCCATCTCAAAAAGAAAGAAAAGAAAAGAAAAAGAAAAGAAAAAAGAAATATTATTTCTGCTGTCTTTTCTCTCTCTTCTCCTGTTAGGACTCCCATTATGAGTATGCTAGTATGCCTTCTGGTGTCCCACAGGTCTCTTAGGCTATGTTTTTCTTTCTTTCTTTTTTTTTTTTTTCTGCTCCTCAGATTAGATTATCTCAATCAGTCTATTATCAAGTCCACTGATTCTTTCTTCTGCTTGCCCAAATCTGTTGAACACCTTGACTGAAAGTTTTATTTCAGTTACTGAACTTTTCAGCTTGCAAGTTTCTTTTTAAATACTTTCTCTCTTTGTTGATGTTCTGTTCTGTACTTGTAAGACATTGTTCTATGCTTTTCCTTAGTTCTTCAGCTCTTTATAAAATAGCTGATTTCAAGTCAGTATCCCCAGCAACTGGGCTTCCTCAAAGATAGTTTCTATTGACTCATTTTTACCGTGGACACGTCATAGTTTCTTGTTCCTTTGCTTGCCTCGTAATTTAAAACTGGACATTTAAAATAATATAACGTGGTAACTGTGGAAATCAATTTCTCCTACTTGCCCAGGGTTTCTTGTTTGCTTAGTGACTTTTCTAAACTAATTCGGTGAAATCTGTATTCCTTGTCATGTGTGGCCAGTGAAGTTTCTACTCTGTTAGCGAATGATTCACTTGAGATTTCCTTTCATGTCTGAAACCAGTAAGTCTCCTAGTCTTTGTTGAGGGTCTCTGAGTGCATGTTGAGGCACCCCCTCAACACTCAGGCAGAGTTTACAACTCCACCTTAGCCTTTACTTCTTATTTGCATAGCACCTTGAAGTTAGTCAGACATAAAAAGTTAGAGACTTCTCAGGTTTTTCTTGAGCATGCAAAGAGCCCTATATATGTGCATGGCCCTCCAGATTTCCAGGAACATGTTACAATTTTTGAAGCCCCCATGGACATTTCATTTCCCAGTTATTCCATATAAGTTTTTTGTTTAGCCTATTGTCTACCTCAATTGCAATCTATCTGCCACCTCAGGCAGCTTCAAGGTTCAACAATTGCCTCCGTTGTTTTTGATGAATTCTCTGAAGAAAAAGGCTTACCTACTGAGCAAGCTCCAAGTCAGGTAAAATAAAGACAGTCTTGAGGTTGATGTTTTCCAGGGAACCACAGACAGGTCAAATAACGATAATTCTCTGGAATGTCACAAAGTGCTTCAACTCTGTTCTACCCTTTCCGGTGGCTGTCAGGATGCTGGTTTTCACTGATTGTAGGCTATTGGTGTTTAAGGCTACCATGGAGCTGAAGAGAGGGGGATGGGAATATGGAAAGTTAAAATGCTAGAAAGCTTGCAGTTCTTGATGAGTTTTAGCCATTGTGCTTGAATAAATGCTACCCAGATTAGCACAACCCTTTGATTAATTTCCAGAGTTCTGAAAATGTTGATTCTGACCATTTTTCAGTGTTCTTATTATTTTTATGTAGGAGTGAATTTTCAGAGGTCCTTACTCTGCCATTTTCAGTCAATGTGACATTAACACCGCACCATTAAAAAGTGGAGTCTATATCTCCACCTCCTTTAAATCTGTGCAGGCCTTGTGAGTGCTTTGACCAACTGAGTCAGTGGAAGTAATGCTACTCCAGTTCTACTTGTAGGCCATAATTACCCTGCCAAATCCTACTTTCTGCCTCTTGGAAGCCAGCCATCCTGTAAGAAGGGCAACTACCCTGAGACCATCATGCTGTGAGAATCTCAAGCTACACAAGAGGCTCTGAAGAATGATACAACATGTAAAGAGTGAGAGATCAAAGAGCACTAAGGTACTAGGCATGTGGGTAAAAAAATCCTTCTTGGAAGCTAACCTTGCAGTCCCATACAATCTGAACCAGCTAGATTCAGAACCTGAATCTAGCTCATACAATCTGAACCAGAAATTTGTCCTGCTGAGCCTTTCCCAAATTCTTAGCCCACAAAATTGTGAACAAAATAAAATAATTATTTTTAGCCACTAGTTTTTGAGGTGGTTGTTATGTGACAATATAGGCAGAATGGTAGATAATTAAAGCCAGAGACAGGAGATTCTGCTCTGATGAAACCAGAGTCATTGTGACTGCCATTACTGCTATTCCAACACTCCCAGTGGGTACCTTTATCATTAAGTTGTTGAAAATTGTTTATTTGTCCCCCTTTTCAATTGATTTGTAAAAGGAATGCTACCATAATTCCTCCTAAATATTCCTTTATTCTCTCTCCTCAACTCTAATGTCTTCACTCATCATGGGGTTTTTGGAGAGACAGAAGTCAATTTCAGTTTTGGAGACATGAAAAGGTTTACCCACCTCTTTAAAGTAAAGATGGCTCCCCCTTCCATTTTACCCTAACCCCTACATTTCCTGTGTTACACCATCATCATTCCCCACAGTGACAGCAATCCCAGTAAATAATGTCTCCTTGCTCCTTCTCTGGGACTCAGCTGTTTACTGCTCCATGCCCCTCGATATGTGTATTATACAGACTTCGTGTGGACAGCATGAGGATTCTTAAGTCCTTGAACAGTTTTTTTTATTCAGAAAAAATCAATATTGTTACTTTATTAATTCTTAAAATTTACTTTTAAAAATAATATTCAATTACTGAAACAACATTTAACAAGCTAGCTTTCCTTTAAGTCTTTAAGACCAGTTTGCAAATCCTACTATTCTATTTATATACACACTAAATCTTAACAGTCACTGACTAGAAAACCTTTGATTAATACTCAGTCAACTCAAATTGACCAGACTGAACTCCTTAAACTTTTAGCCCTGTTTATAATTCAGTTAATTCATTTACAAAAATTAAATTACATTCATAAATTTATTATATTAAAATTTCTCTTTAAGTATTTCAAAGGCATGACCTAAAACTAAAAGCTTTATTCAGTCATTCAGCAAATTTTTGAGCACCTACTGTATGCCAAGCTCCTTTATAAATGTTCTGGATATAGCAGCAAGCAAAACAAATTGCTTGCCTTTGTGGAGACTATATTTTAGTGGGTAAAATAGTTAATAAATAAATATATGATATCATTCCAGATACTGATAAATGCTCTATAGAAGAGAAAGTAAAGTGATACAGTCATTTTTTATTGAATGGTCAGGGAAAGCCTTTCAGAAGGGCTAACATTTAAGAAGAGTACCAAATAAGGTATTTTCACAAAATGTAATGCTAGAAAATCTAAAAATTCAACTTGAGACCTAGTGAACCTGAACTTCTCTTAGGCCTTCAGTACTGTTTGCCAACTTAGTAAATTTATCTCACACTTTCCAAATATCAATCAAAAGACTAAAATCAGTGACAAAATCTTACATTTGAAATTGGAATCATAATCTAAGTCTTGCATATTCTCTAACATGCCAAATTCTCTCTGATATTGCAAAAACATTACATACAAAATGTATAGAGTATTGTAATGATTATGAAAATCTATCCCAAAATTTAATTCTAAGCTTATTTTAAAACATTAGTATTAAGGTTAGAATGATTGAAACAATGACATAAATTCTTTACCCTTCCCTGTATCCATGCCGTTTGCCAATTGACTGCAGTTCCTCCTATCAAGAGACAATATATTTTCCTATCCCTTGGTTCTGAGTCCAGGCACGTGCCTTATTTTGGAAAATGTGATGTTAACAAACATGAGACAACTAGAGGCTTGAAAAAGTACTTGTTCTCTTTTGCCTCTGTCATTGCCATGAGACCATACCTGGGCTATCCTGCTGGAGGATGAGGGACACATGGAGGAAATTTGAGTTGCATCACAGAGATTTTGTGGTTGTTACACAGCATTATAGTAGAGAGAGATAACTCTGATACAGTCCCTGTATTTGTACTTCATGTTCCATGGGTAGAAAATAAACTTAACAACTAAGACAGAATGTTTTCATTTCAAGGGAGTTGAGCGTTTTGTGCAAAATTAGTCAAGATGAGATTCACCTGCAAAAGTAACTGACCAAGGAAAAATGTATTTCCCCTGATGTAAAAGTCTAGAGAAAGGCAGTAAGATTGGTACAGCAGTTTCATCATGTCAAGGACCCAGGCTCCTTCTATCTTGTTGCTTTAGTATAGGTCACCTCATTGTCAATGATGACTACACCAGTTCTAGCCATCTTATCTATATTCCAGCCACAAAGAAGGGAAAAAAGGGAAAGAATAAATATAGGCTTTTTCTCCCTTCGGAGATAGCTTCTGGATGTTGTACATCGCTTCTTACATCACTTTGACAAAAACGCATTGATATGGTCAAACTTAGCTATAAAGAAGGCTAGAAAATATAATCTGGATTCTGAGCACACATATGCCCAGCTAAAAATCTGGAGTTCTATTAAAATTAAAAAAGTAAAATATAATATTTAAGGATAACCAGCTGTCTCAACATTGCAATCTCAATGCTTAAGCAAACTGGAATTACCAGCTAGTTAAACTAGGGTTACCATCTCAGCAGACAGGCCAGGTAGCCAGGACACAGAATCTACTAGGGTAAGGCCCTAATAGGTGTCCTTGCCTTTTATACATTTGCTATGAAAACAAGAGACTGTATTTTTTTGAGAGCGACTGGTCTTTGTTGGTTTCAGGTTTTACCCTAAAGTTAATGGCTCCATTTGACTGAACTAGAAGTCGACCCTGAATTCCAATTAATTTTCAGCTAACTTCCTTCAGTCAACCTCTGTGCAGCCTGATTGAATTCTGATTTCTTATTATATTTTTTCCTTTTTAGAAGGATGAAAACCAAATCAGTTACAGTTTTCATGTCTCTCAGTCATAACCCTAACGTCATCTAATAACATCATCATCAAAGTGCTTTACATAAGCAACTCTGGCATTCCAGCTTTCTGAGATCTCTCTTTAGATTTAGCAAAAGGAAATAATTTCCTAAAATGCCCCTGAGGTTTCCCAAAGGTGGCCATTTGTCTCAAATCAGGCTAGGATCACCTCTTCAATCCTCCCCAGACCACCCCTACCCATTTTGTAACTGCCCCTCCCTTTTGTTTTCCTCTGCCTGGTGCCTTCCTCACTTCTACTTATCTCAACAATAGTTGATGCAAAACATCGATACAGCCTTGCCCATCTTTTACTAAAGCAAAATAAACAGTAGGCTGTTATTTAAAATACTTTGTTGAAGTTTTCTGGTAAACAGAGGGTAATTTAAACACTAATTTGGAAAGATTTAAAACCTGTTCCGAGATATTTTTTTCTAGAGCCCACAGGTCCTACTCATTCCCAGAGGTCTCACACTGACCCCCTTCCTCTTTAGCCACTCAGCATGCCATCCTGTTGCTGAGAAGAAAAGCCCTTATCTCCTCAGATTAGTGACCTCTGTCTTGTGCTCTCTCTCAAACTCTTGGGCCTACAGCACACTCCCTTTAAGGAAGAAAAAACAGGTGAAAAGCCCATTCATAGCATAATAATCCTTCAGAGATGTAGTCTTCCTCCAAAGAAAAGAACATTTTACATTTTTATGCATCATAAGATCTGGGCCTTGCCTCTGCATAACTAAGAAATACATTAAAGTAGTATTTTTCCTGTGTACACAAAAGCTCAGGCATCCCAGTGATAAATTCTGCCTTCACCTTGAGAGTTACAAGCAAAAATTCCAAGGTAGCTTTTTAAAAATAGCAACTTTTAGTCGTGCTTTTAAAGCACATATGACTAATTAGGCAGGCTGATAATACTTTACCATGTTAATTTACCACTTAAATTCCACCTTCTGGATAAGAAATGAGATGGCTTACTAGAAAGTCACTACCATTCGACTAAGATAAACAAAAAATAAAATTTAATGAGAAAAGGAAAAATAATTGTGCCAGTAATCAGGGATGAGTTATTATAATTAGGACTAAATTTGAATTCGGACTTCTTAGAAGACAGAATCAAAAGGCATGAGTGTTTGTCTAGTTGATTAACCTGATGTGTCTTATACAATCCTATGATGTGGTGAATGGTTCTTTTAGATTCTCTTGAGTAGATCCAGAGAGAAGTGGGTCTAGAACCCACAGTTATTGTGTAAGGCAGGAGTTGGTAAACAGTTTGAGTAGTTGGCCAGAGAGTAAATATTTTAGGCTTTGCAGGGCTTTATGGTCTCTGGGGCAGTTACTCAACTTGGTAAGTGTAGGACAAAGGTAGCCATAGACAATCTGTAACTGAATGGATGTGGCTGTGTTCTAATACAAAAACATGTGGTGATCCAGGCTTGGCTCACAAAGTGGTAGCTTGCTGACCCTGGGTATGAGGGTATATATTAGGTAAGGGACTGCAGTGAATGGATGAGAAAGTTCCTTCTCTGGAAAAGGGGACTAGTTGGTTGAATATGTGAGATATTTATTTTGTAACCATTTTCTTAATGGCAACCACTTAAATAGTATAAGGTGCAGGCCCCCCAAAACTTGATACAGCCCCCGTGCATAGGCAGTGAACAAGTAAATACAGATGTGGAAATGTCATGAAATCAGGGAATGATTCTGGACAGGTATATATGTAATGTCTTCACTTCCTCTTTGCAATTCATGTAAAATCTTTAAGTAATAAAATCAAATTTTCTTTTCTATATTAGCTCACACAAGGTTTGAGCCAGACCTGTATAACCTCACCATTTCCATTGTTTTCTTTGAAACTATTTCTGAAAGTATTTTAAAGTTATCTTGGGGATTAGCCATATTTTCAGGCCATTTTTTCACTTCCAAGTAAAGTTATGGTGGCTTAACTGATGCTGTAGAGTAGAATCCAGGGAAAGCACACGATAAGACAGGAGTATCTGTGAATTCTGTCAGGTTTTTGTTGTTGTTATTCTTCCTTTCTTTCTTTTTTGAGATAGAGTCTTGCTCTGTCGCCCTGGCTGGAGTGCAGTGGTGCAGTCTCGGCTCACTGCAACCTCCACCTCCCGGGTTAAAGCAATTCTCCTGCCAGCCCCCCGAGTAGCTGGGACTACAGGTGCATACCACCACACCCAGCTAATTTTTTTTATTTTTTTTGTATTTTCAGTAGAGATGGGGTTTCACCATGTTGGCCAGGATGGTCTTCATCTCCTGACCTTGTGATCCACCCACCTTAACCTCCCAAAGTGCTGGGATTACAGGAGTGAACCACCACACCCAGCCCTGCCAGTTTTTAAAAATTGCATACCACCATCTCCTCCATACACCTTCAAACAAGTATTTTATCAGTCAGAGCTGCCTTTGTTTACCTGCTTTAGTCTCTCATAAGAATCCCTTTGTTCTCAAAAGTATCCTGATTTGGTTTAAGATGATCTTACATTAAACTCTTCCCCCAACCAGAGAGCCTTAAACAAAACCCTAAAACTAAGATGCAAACTGGGAACCATGATTACGGATTCGCTGATGTGTAGCCCAAATGCATGGAAAAGTTTCTTAAATATTTGAGGAATGGAATGGTGTAATTGCCTTTTAGGTTGATTGAAATACATCTTTTAAAGTTTTCCAGTATGTGGACATATCCATCAGAAGGATTCCATCATGAATTTGCATTTATTTATGTGAAAAAAATGCTATCAGAGCCTTTTGTTCACCCCCCTAATCACGCCATCTTTTTGTAGGCAAAGAAGATTCAATGCAGGCTGACTGCAAGCAGAGAGAATGGTTTGCTCTTTCTGAATTATCTGCAAGAGAGAAAACATTTCCTGGAAAGTCAATCCTCCATAAGTTGTAGATCTGTCTCTACAAGTTATAGCGAATACTGGCACCTACTGGTGAAAATATGACAGAGCAGCTATCACACAGAAACCACTGAGTCAGAGAGAAAAAAGAAACAAAGATTAGAAATTCAAAATATGAAATCAGGGATACCCCTGGCGGAAATAAATTATCAGAGTTGAGAGAGAATGATAAGGTTCATGGAGAGAAAGAGATCCTGAAGACTGGTAGCACACATGAAAAATTTTTTTTTAAATAGCTAAGAGATGATCATTACTAACAGACATGATGCAACTGTAAAACCTCAGTATCCAATATAGCAGTGACTACCACTTCACTTGTCAAAAGTTTTCTATTTATTACTAAAACCAATAGAAAAAATCCTAAATTTTATTTGACTAAAATTTTACTTAATTCCTGCAATCGTTCATTTAAAAAATATTTATTGAGCACACTGACTATATTTTAAACACTATTCTAGGCTCCAGGAATACAAAGCCCCTGCTCTTGTGAAACATGTTCTATCGGGGAGGGGGTCAGCCAGTAAAAAAAAAAAAAGTAAATAATAACTAGAATACATAAGGAACTTAAACAACTCAGTATCAAAAAACAATTAATCTTATTGTAAAATGGGCAAATGATCTGAAAAGATGTTTCTCAAAAGTAGATATACAAATGGCAAACAGGTATATGAAAAATCACTAATCGTCAGGGAGTGCAAATCAAAACCAAAACAGTGTGGAGATTCCTCTAAGAACTAAAAGTAGAACTACCATTTGATCCAGCTACCATTTGATCCACTACTGGGTATCTACCCAGAGGAAAATAAGTCATATGAAAAAGATACTTGCTTGCACAGGTATGTTTACAGCATCACAATTCACAATTGCAAAAATGTGGAACCAGTCCAAATGCCCATCAATCAACGAGTGGATAAAGAAATTGTGGCACATATATATGTGATGGAATACTACTCAGCCATAAAAAGGAAATAATTAATGGCATTCATAGAAAATTTGATGAAACTGGAGACTATTATTCTAAGTGAAGTAATTCAGGAATGGAAAAATCAAATATCATATGTTCTCACTCATAAGTAGGAGCTAAGCTATGAGGACACAAAGGCATAACAATGATATAATTGACTTTGGGGACTTGAGGGAAAGGGAGGAGGGGGCGAGGGATAAAAGACTACACACTGGGTTCAGTGTATACTGCTTGGGTGATGGGTGCACCAAAACCTCACAAATCACCACTAAATAACCTACTCATGTAACCGAATACCACCTGTTCCCCAAAAACCTATGGAAATAAAAAAAATTAAAACCAAAATGAGATATAATCTCATCCCAGTTCGAATGGCTATTATCAAAAAGACAGTAATTTTAAAACGCTGGCAGGATGCAGAGAAAAAGGAAACACTATACACTGTTGGTGGGAATGGAAACTAGCAGAGCCACTACAGAAAACAGTAAGGAGCTTCCTCCAAAAAACTAAAAATAGAACTATTATATGCTCCAGCAATCCCAGTGTTGGCAATATTTCCAAAATAAAGGAAATCTATATATCAAAAAGGCATCTGCACTCCCATGTTTATTGCAGCACTATCCACAATGGCCAAGTTATGGAATCAACCCAAGTGTCTATTAATGGATAAATTAATAAAGAAAATGTGGTATATATACACAATGGAATACTATTTGGCCATAAAAAAGATTAGAAAAGATTAAAAATTTAAGTGAAATTCTGTCATTTACATCAACATGGGTGGAACTGAAAGTCATTACGCTAAGTGAAATAAGCCAGAAGACAAACAGCACATATTTTCACACATATGTGGGAACTATAAAAGTGAATCTCATGGAGATGAAAGGTAGAATGGTGGTACCAGAGGCTGGGAAGTGCAGGGGAAGGGGGAATGAGAGATTGCTTAAGGGATACAAGCATTTAGATAAAAGAAATAAGTTCCAGCATTTGAGAGTACAGTAGGGAAATTCTAGCTAACAATAGTTTATTATGTATTTCAAAACAGCAAGAGTAGATGTGTAATATTCCCAACACAAAGAAAAGATAAATAGTTTAGGTGATGGATATACCAATTATCCTGATTTGATCATTACACATTGTATACAGGTATCAAAATATCGCATGTATTCCTTTTGGGAACATGTACAACTTTTGGGGTATATGTACAACTAATATTTATCAACAAAAATTAATAGAAACAATAAATATGTAATATTTCAGATATGCGGTAGGGAAAAATGAAGTAAAAAAGAGGTTAGGAGTACTCTGTTGCTATTTTATACAGGGCAGTCAGGGAAAGCTTCATGATAAAGTAACTTACAAGTATTTCATAAAATTTTTATGCCTTCAGATTGAAAGATGTAACTTCTTACTTCTTCTGTAAACTATACAATAAGTATTCACGGCCAGGTGCGGTGGCTCAAGCCTGTAATCCCAGCACTTTGGGAGGCCGAGACGGGCGGATCACGAGGTCAGGAGATCGAGACCATCCTGGCTAACATGGTGAAACCCCGTCTCTACTAAAAAATACAAAAAGCTAGCCGGGCGAGCTACTAGGGAGGCTGAGGCAGGAGAATGGCGTAAACCCAGGAGGCGGAGCTTGCAGTGAGCTGAGATCCGGCCACTGCACTCCAGCCTGGGCAACAGAGCGAGACTCCGTCTCAAAAAAAAAAAAAAAAAAAAAAAGTATTCACACATTAAGGTATTTACATCTATTTGGTCAGTTTATGGAGCAATGGGAAAAGAGAAGTCACCTTCCAGGTACCTACTATGTGCCACACACTTTATATACTATATATGTTATCTCATTTAATCCTCATCATCAACTTCTGAAGTATTAGTAAGCTTGTTGTATAAATGGGGACACTAAAGTTCAGTGAAAATAAGTGAATAACCCAAGACCATATAGTTGTTAAGTATCAGAGGCAGGATTTGAACCCATGTCTGATGGGATTCAAAGTCGTGAAGCTAAAGTTGGATGCCCTAGGTAGCTATTAGAAAGTGCCAGTCAGAGAAATTATACTGCCTTGCATATTAAGTGATGTAAATTTACTTTTTATCTAGACTTATCTTAGGGCATGCAGAACTTTCTACCTTGTATTTATTTATAGTGTGTCAATTTTTCCCGAGGTTATATAAGTTTTATGAGAGTGGCATCTGTGTCTGAATCATCTTTGGTGTCTGGTAGAGTGTCGGAACCTTGGCAGGAACCCATTAAACACGTGCCTAAATACTTGACTGAATGAGATAAACCCAGAAACTTAGAATTAAGTCACTAACTATTAAGCCTTTCCTCATATAACACTAATGTTTTTCGAACAACACACTAGGGAAAAGTCTTATGGTAACTAAGAATGTCATCTGCTTCTACCAAGGTAATTAATAGTTAAATCATAAGCACTTAAATAAAATTAGAAACAGGATTTGCAGGTGAAATTCACAATATTGACTAAGTGGGTTTGAGTTTTCTTTGAAGCAAAGTGTTGATTGTTGTTGTTGGTAGTGGTGTTTTTCCAACACAAGGAGCCCCTCCTACTGCTAGGCACATGAGTTTCATGACCTTTAACCTTTTGAGAATATATCTGAGAATTGTATATAAACACAGATATATATATATATATACACACACATATATATGCCATTCTTTCTATATATATAAAGTTTATGTTATAGATTCCGTAGTCATATTTCCCCTTTGTAAAACCACTGGACTAGAGGATCAAAAATGTTGTTTGAACCTGTAGTCATTTTTATTGCATTTTTACTCTTCAGAGTAATAAATGAAACAGTACTTCTTTCATTCTGGGACACACTACTTAAGGGCATCTTTGTAACCAAGCAGGTGAGAGATTACTACACACTCAAGACTAAACTACTGGAGAAACCATGAACAGATTCTGTAGAACAACGTAGAACAGTGTCTTTGTTATGCCCAGGATCAATATGTAAACGGCTTTTGCTTCCTCTGGAAGCAGAGGAAAAGAAAGATTTGAGGACATGAAAAGAATGACTCTTACAGCAGGGGAATAAGTGGACATCTGAAACACAGCTGCAGGCCAAGAGATAAGGAGGGTAAAGACAGTGTGCCTCCCTGCAAAGGGGCAGGGCCAATGGAGTGAAAGCACAATATATCTGATACCAAGTTTTAAATTTCCTTTCTGCATTGTAAATCCCTGATGTTATCCTCAAGCCTTAAACAAGACAATTTTCTGTTAGCTGGGTTTTGAGAAAGAGGCTGTTTTCCACAGTTTGGGGAATGAAATGTGTCAGAGAGAGGTAGTAGTATCATGGAGAACCAGTTACTAGGAAGCAGGGGTGACTGAAAGAAAAGCTGTGATGTATGTGATACTAAGTGAGGGGACAAGAGAAAATTCATGTTAAGCTTGTGACACACGTAAAAATACCCAGGGTTCCTCAATCTTACTGGGAGAGGAAAGTGACTCCCAACATTCTCAAATAATCATGTTCCTAGTTTATATTAAAGGGAGAGGTAATGCAGCCCCTCCACCAATCCCTAAGGACTAAAGAACTAGACACATTTGAATTATACTATAGTGGTGCCTTTCTTTTCAAGGATAATAAAGGGCATTGCCAAAAGGGACATGTAAGAACAAATGTATACACATGGAAAATTCATTGAGTAGTCTCAGGTCACGGCACAAAATGAAAAGATAATTTGTATTTAAATAGTCCATAAAGTATATCCACATTTTCCCTAGACTAATATTTACTTTATTACTTCAAACTACCCCTTAAAAGAATGGATCATCAACGGGAAGTCATAATAATTTTGTTTTATTGCTTGCCATATGGGATTTTCCCCTGAATATTTGGACATTATAACTGCAGACAATTTGAGAATCTTTACCTTGGAGGCTCTCCATCCAACATCATTTTGAGAGAAGGGAAGTGACATTGCCACAAATATCCCTGATGTTCATCTCCTCTATAAAATCCCCGTGCTTAAACCCTCACAGGAAGAACTTCCAAAAGAGAAACCAATGTTTTTGTACACCCAATACTTCTGGGCAATTTTCGAAATTTGATTTTCTGATGTTTGAGATGGTGATGAAGTAGTAGGGAAAGGGAGAGTTGTAGCTAATGTACTTCGAAGTGGATATCTCAGCTATAAAACTAAAAAAGCCAAAACGGGATGATTTTTCCTCCAATGAATAAGAAATGAATAGCATCAGGAAACAAGCAACAGTCATAAAATAATGAATCAAATCTTAAATTGGTAGCATTTCACTGTCAGGGTGACTCACTCCTTTTCCATCCAACTCATCCTTTCATTAACAAAAGAAAAAAAGTCACTCTGATCATCCAGACTTCTTGAGTATCCAATTTTTTCACTATTACTGTTCCCTCTTATATTTACAGACCTGTTTATTTAATCAAGTGAGGTGGAGGCAAAGAGCTTTACACTGTGCTTTGTTGTAAGGAAGCATAGATGGCTACAGAAACAGGGAAATATTGTGGTATAGAAATAGTAGCTAATACTTACTTAGTATTTACTAAGTGCCAGATAAAAGAGGTAAAGTATTTCTAGTTCCAGATCCTTGAGAATCGCCACACTGTTTTCCACAATGGTTGAACTAGTTTACAGTCCCACCAACAGTGTAAAAGTGTTCCTATTTCTCCACATCCTCTCCAGCACCTGTTGTTTCCTGACTTTTTAATGATTGCCATTCTAACTGGTGTGAGATGCTATCTCATTGTGGTTTTATTTGCATTTCTCTGATGGCCAGTGATGATGAGCATTTTTTCATGTGTCTGTTGGCTGCATAAATGTCTTCTTTTGAGAAGTGTCTGTTCATATCCTTCACGCACTTTTTGATGGGGTTTTTTTTTTTTTTTCTTGTGAATTTGATTGGGTTCTTTATAGGTTCTGGATATTAGCCCTTTGTCAGATGAGTAGATTGCAAAAATTTTTTCCCATTCTATAGGTTGCCTGTTCACTCTGATGGTAGTTTCTTTTGCTGTGCAGAAGCTCTTTAGTTTAATGAGATCCCATTTGTCAATTTTGGCTTTTGTTGCCGTTGCTTTTGGTGTTTCAGACATGAAGTCCTTGCCCATGCCTATGTCCTGAATGGTATTACCTAGGTTTTCTTCTACTCTCAGCAAACTATCGCAAGAACAGAAAACCAAATACCACATGTTCTCACTCATAGGTGGGAACTGAACAATGAGATCACCTGGACACAGGAAGGGGAACATCACACACCAAGTCCTATTGTGGCGCGGCGGGGAGGGATAGCATTAGGAGATATACCTAACGTAAATGACGAGTTAATGGGTGCAGCACACCAACATGGCACACGTATACATATGTAACAAACCTGCACGTTGTGCACATGTACCCTGGAACTTAAAGTATAATAATAAAAAAAAAGAGGTAAAATAACATACCCATATTATAACTGGTAAGTGGCAATAGCAGAATTCCAACCACTGTGCTTTACTTAGTGTGAGTTCATATACTGACTCTGCATTTACTTATAGACCAGATTTGATCTTAATGACATGAATAATTCTGAAGTACTATATTTTGCAGCCTTGAGGGAATATCATATACTAAATTCCTACTCATTTATTTCTACACCAAGAGGATGTTGTGGCATTCTTGGTAGCACAATGAGAATAACAGAAGAGGTTCCTGGATCTATAATTGTTTCCGTTTACTTAAACTTTCTGACCCAGGAAACTCTGAGGTTTCAAGGATCATCTAATGGAATACCTGGGCATCAGGAAGTGCAGTTTTGTGTAGGAGTTAACAGCATAGACCTGGGAGCCGTAATGTCTTGGTTTGAATCTTGGCTCCTCCACTTAATAGCTTGAGACAATAGGTTACTTAACTTCTCCATGACAGTTTCCATATCTCCAAATTGGAATAATAACGGCACTTACTCTTAGGGTTGTTGTGGGGATTAAACAATAGAATCAGTCAAGCGCATAGGTCAAGGGCCATACTGCTTTAGCACCTCATGCACAGAAAGCACAAGGAGAAAATTGAGATGAAAGACCAATACAGAGCCCTTTCCTCTCTATTACTGGAGGGAAGCAGTAAAATAATCGTGTCACCTTTGTAAGAAAGGGATCATGCCACCCTTTTAAGAATAAGAATGAAGTCAGTAGTCAGTTGGGCCTGTGAAGGAAGCTCCAGGTAAATGCAAGGAATTTCGCTCCTTAAACATTGTGGTTTTTGTGCTAGATGTTCTAGGCATCATATTCCATCAACTGAGGATTTATTGTATCCATATGGCACTGATGTAGGGAATGGGGATACACAGAATTGCAAATCGGTCTATCCTCCAGAAAGTATCATTTTAGTTATGAGTAGACATCTTGGGGGTACAGAAGGGCTAGCCTAGATGCTAGATATAGACGCGTTAGAAGTTCAAAGAAGAGAATGGTGGGCAAAGGCTGAGCAAACCAGGAGAATTCTGGATTTACAGCTAAGTCTCATCTTGATCTCATCCAGGCAGATCATAGATGCCAAGAGAGAGTCAGGGAGGTCCTCTAGGCATGGCAAAGGGTACAGGAAAAATATAGAAATGTATATGATATCACTAGAGTCCAACAGTTCTACCAATTGGCTGGAGGAGAAGATTCCACAGGTAGAGGAGTAGTGGGAGCTGCAGTGAGAGGTGTAGAAGGAAAAACTACCTCCATAGATTTGACTCCATCTGTAGAGGTAGCTTTTCCATGGCCTGAAGTCTTGATTCCAGTTTGGCACCTTGGTGAGCAGAAGTTTCAGACCTTGTCCCAAATATTTTTGGTAAAATACAAGGAAAACTACTTCAGAAAATAACGATAATAATGAGTGGTTATCACAAATTCCCAGTGAGCTGAATGGATTATCATTTCCTATTCAGATTTTTTCAATTCCAAAGGATATTAAACCTACTGATTGAATGCACAAAGCCACATGGCCCAAATAGCATCTTGGCAACATCAGAATACCTTTTGATCCTCCCAGTAAATGGTCTCGTCATGTTCCACTGTTGGGAATGTTCACAGACCATATGCTCTTCAGAAGCATATATATATTCCAATGGATTTTCTCCTACTTTTACTGGTAACCAGTCAAGGATTCAGATATTATCTATACAGATACTAGGTATACTTAATTTCTCACCCAGTTTAATTTAAAAGCACCCCTTAAAATACTGCCCAAATGTAATTCTTTTCAGTGCTTTTAGTGTCAGCAACAGCATGGCTTTGCCTATTAAGTTAAAACACAAAAAGGTTACAAAAATGTTTCAGTAAATATTTAGCTAGAACAAGGTCTTCAGAAGAAAAATAAAGGAGAACAAATAAAGGTTTCATGTGGCCAATCTTACAAGTGGCACTTTACAAATAAATACATCTATATCCAAAGCCTTTTCATTTTGTGGAAATGTCTTCTATCAATCAGTTAATGACATGTGTCCTAGACCAGACACTGCAGACAACCATTCTAGCTTGTGGTGGGAGTAGGGTTAAAGAGCAAGGGTGAGTTTACAATGTATCAGCCTAATATGGTCACATTTTAGGTATTTAGGATACTTAAATCAAAGGGAATTGGCATATGAATATGGGGCAGACAGAGATTTATTTCTTCCTTTATATTCTCACCATATAAGAATATACAATATACTTCTCTAAGTGTTTTTACTATAGATTTTTACTCAACTATAGAGAAAGTGAAATGAGGTCAGACTCCTTGTTTACAGTGTCCAATGTAATTAAAATAAAGTGTTGCTTCACCTGGCTACTCACTCCGCCAAATGCCAAGGGAGGAAAAATCAAGGAGTATTCCCAGTCATTAATATCAGAATGAAACTGCTTTTCTAGAACTAAAATTGCCATGTCAAGTTTGGTGTAGGGTAGTCAAAGGGTCCAGGGGTCCTCCCCTCAGGATTCTAAGTCCTGTCAACACCTTGACTCTCTCTATGCAGAGATGGAAGAAACTCAGGGGATCAGGAAGTTGAGCTCTTTTGTCTATGCCTCCATGGCAGATACTGGAGAATGACTCACACTTTCTCCAAACCCCTTCTAGCAGGCCTTCTTGTACTACAGATGCTAGAAAGCTAAACACACACACACACACACACACACACACACACACACACACTTTCCAGACTCCCTTGCAGCTAGAGTTCTAATTGTGGTTTATAATCTAGTAGTCAGATGCATCCACAGGATGACTGGAATGAGACCGTGAACTTTGTGCTGGATGTCAGTGATTCTTGCAAGCAGTGAGTTCAAGGCATTCAGTTCATTTGGAGAGCACTGGTGAAGGTTCTAATAGCTGTTCTCTAGAATGACAGATGCTGAGCACCATGAGGCAGCAGGGGCGAACTGTTTGCTAGAAACATTCTGCAGTGTGATTGCTGGTACTTCTGGCCATGTAGCATCCAAACCACGTTCTCTGCCCCTCCCAGAAATTCCTTGAAGTACGATCCTTAGTTATTCATTGCCATAACATGATGCACAACAACCCTATAATTTCAGTGGCATACAAAAATAAGCATTTAGTTATCCCATAAATCTACAGAATTCAGATGGCCTGGCCTCAGCTGATTTTGGCTGGGTTTGCTAATATATCTATAGTCAGCTGCAATTCAGCTTGCCTAAATGCCTGGGGATCAAGTGACTGTCAGACAATCCAAGACAGCTTCAGCTGGGGTAACTTTCATGACTTGGCTCTGTATCACGTGTCTCTCATCCTTCAGCAGGCTAGTTTTGGCTCTTGTCATCTTCTTGAAGATGACAGAGGAACAAAAACAGAAGTAGAAGTGTGCACATGCTTTTTCAAGCTTCTACATGCTTCATATCCACTAACATCTCCTTCACCAAACCAAGTCACATTGTCAACCTTATAATCAAGGGACATATAGATATTATCCTTAGTGAGAGAAACTACAAAATCACATGTCCAAAAGGCATATTTTGCCTTTTGGCAAAAGGGATGGAGACAATTGGGGCCATAAAAGTCATACCACCTAATACCTTCAAATAAACTCTTCTGCTTAAACTGGGCAGAGGGGATTTAGTTGTTTTCAACTAAAAAACTTAAGTAATATACCCACACTGCTTGATAATCAGGGATTGAAACTCACAATTGTGGGAAAACTACACCAGAAAAAAATCTTGGAAAACTGAATTGTTTGCCAAGCAAATATAGTAACTGAATTAAGAATTCTATGATTGACCTCATGATCTTTGGTTTGCTCCTTCCCTCCCCTTTCTCATTTCCTTTTGTTGCCCTGCTGTCCCTTTCCTGGCCTTTTTCCTTAGAGTATAAAGAAGCAGAATGATAGTTATTTGCTAATAAATGCATTGAAAATGTCTGAAAAAACATCAATAACAGTTAACAGGAGTTGCCTCTGAAGAGGGATACAAAAACATGAAAAGGTGGAAAGTAATTTTCACTGTGTGATCTTTTATGATTGAATTTTTTAACATGTTACTGAATTATTCTTTTGGTGAAAAATTAGACCAAAAGTTAGATAAGGAAATGGAAAGAGATAGATGAATAGACCAACAGTGAAACAAATTCTATGTGTAGCTATTGGTTTTACTCTTTTCTGTGCTTAGGAAATATAGGGCTAGCCATAGTTTCGGACAGAAATTCATGCCACTGGTCATAAATAAGATTGGAATTGTTTAGTTAAAAATTCATTACCATGAATCCACACAAATACAAATAAATTATTGAATAAATAAATACATAAATGAAGGAAGGAAGAGACAAATCTTAAGGGCAGAAAAATTCCAAATAATTTTTGTATATAACTTCAAGGAGGTGGAACATAATTCCTCATTCCTTAAATATGGGCATGCAGTATGGAAAGGGAGAAAGAAAATGTGACTTTATGGTGGAGAAATCTGACAATCACTACTTCAGCCAGGTGATCAAGGTCAACATCAACAAGTTATGTTGATAGTATATACCCTTTATATGATGTTATGAGAATGGCACTCCTCCCAAAAACACAGAACCCTAGTCTAATCAGTGAAAAATATCAGACAAATCCCAATTTTGGACTTTCTATGAAATGTCCGACCAGTACTCTTTAAAACTGTCAAGATCGGCCGGGCGCGGTGGCTCAAGCCTGTAATCCCAGCACTTTGGGAGGCCGAGACGGGCGGATCACGAGGTCAGGAGATCGAGACCATCCTGGCTAACACGGTGAAACCCCGTCTCTACTAAAAATACAAAAAAAAACCTAGCCGGGCGAAGTGGCGGGCGCCTGTAGTCCCAGCTACTCCGGAGGCTGAGGCAGGAGAATAGCGTAAAACCCGGGAGGCGGAGCTTGCAGTGAGCTGAGATCCGGCCACTGCACTCCAGTCCGGGCGACAGAGCAAGACTCCGTCTCAAAAAAAAAACAAAAAACAAAAAAAAACTGTCAAGATCATCACAAACAAAGAAAATCTGAAAAAATGTTACAGCCAAAAGGAGCCTAAAGAGACACGAAGACCGCATGGGATCCTAGAGCAAAATAAGGACATTAGGTAAAAATTCCGAAAATCTGAATAAAACATGAGCCTTAGTTAGCGATGATGTATCAATATTGCTGCATCAGCTGTAGCAAATGTGCCATACTGATGTAAGATTTTAATAGAGTAAACTGGATATAAGTATATGTAACTCTCTACTATCTTCAAAATTTTTCTGCAAACCAAAACTGTTCTAAAAATAAAGTTTATTAAAAATTCATTACTAATTCTGAAAAAAATAATTAAAATAATCAATCAATCAGTCATTCAATCAGTAGGTATTATAGAAGATACAAGTAGCACAATCTAAACACCTAATCGAACTCATACAAACAGAAACTTCAAACTTGGAGCCAGGTGCTTGTGTAGCTCAGAAAACAGCCATCACAAGATCTACACAGCTCAGTAGTGAGCCCATTTGAAAGCAGCTATGGTATGAATAAATAACTATACCTGATCTGCATAGTAAGTGTACAGTACTAGCTTTCCTGTATGCTTGAGCAGTCTTTTAATATATGGGGAAGTCAGGAAAATGCTTCTTTTTCCTTATGTGTTAAGATTGTGCTATCCCTGAAAATAAGTGTTTTTAGTGGAAGGTTAGGAGGGGTGCATGGGCTCCACTCATTACAACTCACCCCAGTGTAAAGGTCTTAAAGGAAACAAGACTCAGCATGCCAAAGCCCACCTTATGCTGTTGTGTAGGAGCCATTAGGAAGTTATTTTAAAGGGGGCAACTCTTAGTGGGAAAATATAGTGGAGAAGGAAGACTGATGAATCCAAGAGCAAGATCAGATCCTTTGAGAAGGAGGCAGGAGTTCCTAACAGAAGAATGGAGACTTGTCTGCAGAAAATTGAAAAGTAAAGTCCTCTTAAAAAGATCTGTGAGGTAAGAATGGAAACTGAGATGGCTCTCCTACCCTCCATGAAAGGTTAGAGCTAACTGCTTTCTTTGTGGGCTATAGGTTAGATAATATTTGGTATTCAGTTTAAAAATATTTCCCACATCTGTTGTAGTTTCCTTTGCTTTGCTTAGAGCACGTTTCTCAATCTGGGATCCACGAACCCCCAAGAATATATCAGTAGAATTTAAAGAGTCCATGAACTTGGAAGGAAAAAAAAATGACATCCTTATATTCACTAATCTTTATTTGACATTTAATATTTCCTGCAAGTATGAATGTAAGCAACAAACCACAATAGTAATAGCAGTACCTGTGACTGTCACCAAAGAAACAGATATTTTTCATATCATATTACAGTTATTGTAGATATCATATAATATGTTTCATAATCATTACTACTTTAAAATTTAGGTCATTAGATCCACCATTAGATCTTGTTGCTTAATAACTTAATTAAAAAGTACGTAGATTACTATACTACACAATTGCTTTTAATTTCTGATAACTGTATTTCAATAAAATTTGCTTCCTTTGTAATCCAGTGAGTTTGAGTGCATGTATTTAAGCCACTATTTTGATAAGGAGGTCACCGACCCCATCAAAGTTTCCAGGGCACAAATGATTTAAATATTATAAATCCTGGCCCAGAGTTTAAAAATCTGGTACAGTTTTACTGCTTTGTTTGGCGGCATTCTTAAGGAAAGCAAGGAGTAGGTTTGGAAGTATAAAGAAAAAGGTCATGTCAACTGCCTCCCTACTCACTACCATTTTACCACCTCTCAACACACGCCTGTGCACGTGCACACGCGCGCGCTCACACACACGAAACAAGGAGGAATGTCGCTCCTGTGTGCTGTGCTGAGACAGCAGTAAAGTAAGAGGTGGATTGTGCACAGCAAAGAGCAATGGGCAGCCTCAGGACGTAGAAGAATCACAGGCAAATGGACACAGGTGCAGAGAGGACACAACAAACTGTTTTTTTCTAAATATACTAGAGGATGTGACCCTTAAGGGCCATGAGAAAAAAGGAATCTTGTACCCTGCCATTCTAGTTGATTACAATATACTTAATAACACAAAAGAAAAAAATACATTACATGATGAGAAATATTGACTCTGAGAGCCATTAGTTTAGAGTGAGGGCTACAGAAGGCTTTTCACTGAGGCTGTCTTTCATTAGTACAGCATCTTTGTTGGTGATGGTTTCATTTCTTTAAATTATTCCATAAAGTTTGATGTATATAAAAGAATCTATCACATTTAAATAAGTTATAAAGAGTAATACTAAATGAGCCTTTATGAACCCATCACCCCATTCAAGACCCAGAACATCATCAGTGTTAGTACCTCTACTACCTGTTCCTATCTTATCCCATCCCTGTCTCCCCAGTACTGTTCTGAATTTTGGGTTCACCTTGCTTTAGGATCTATCATGTGTGTATGATTCCTAAGAATGTGTTGTGTAGTATTGCTTTTTTTTGAGCTTTATAAAAATGATACCCAACTGCATGAAGTTTTTGGTGATTTTGTTAATAATATGCATCAGTGTTCTTGCATAGAGAAATGGTTAATTCATTTTTACTCTGTTGAAATAATTAATATCAAATTTATTTATCATTTTTCCATCAATGGACAACTAGATTATTTCAGAATTTTTGTATTATGAATCATGTTGCTATGGCCATTCCTAAGGAGAGTTCCTGCTTCACATGCAGGAGAATTTGTCTAGGTGACATACCTAGAAATAAAGTTACTAGGTCATAGGGTATACAAAATGTTCAACTTCACAAGATAGTACTAAATTTTCTTTTCCAGAATGGTACCAATTTGTACTCCTATCAACAAAGTATGAGTTCCTATTGATCCACATTCATACAATAGTTGGAATTATCAGATCTCATGATGTATTTTCATCTTTGTACACCAAAGATAGTATTTTGCCTCATCATAGAAGGGACATAAAAATGTCAGCAAGTGCTAAAAAGTTTTGTCAGCATAGCTTACTTCAAGGTTACACAAAAGGTTATACAGAGGCTGAAACAAGGATATCAATGTAGATAGTTTGTTTGGGGAAGTGATTCTAGGGAATAGAAGTAGGAAATTTGGGAAAGGAAAAGAAGAGAGAAAACCAATACGGGAGTATATTTTTGAGTTGGTCACAACTGTAGACAACTAGGACTTAATCCTGCTTAGTTAGACTCTCTGAGAATCTCTTGGAAACAAACACTATTAAAATGCAATTGAAAATTATCTGGCCAAGGATGGAGGAGGGACTATTTATCTTAGGCTCCCATCTCACATTAGTTAAGGGTTGGCTCTTGGGCCTTTAACTCCCTCACATTCCATAACACACATGTGTGGGTACAAGGGTGTTCCAACAGGCCTTCTTGTTGAAACATCAAAGAAGTCCTGGGGTGAGAAGTGAGATATTCGCTGTGAGGCTAAGGCAAGGCACTCTTTGGTTTTGCCCACATAAAGCTGGTTAATGGACTAATGGCTTAACTTAATGGTAGGCTATAAGGCTGTGCAGTGAGGGACAAGAGATGTCCAATAGACATAGCTAGTAAGTGGCAGAGATGAAACTTAAACACAGGTATCTATCACAGATCAAATATTAGGTACTTGGCACATAGCATGAAAACACTGTCCACTGCCTACCAATAGCCATCTCTAACTTTCATCTCTGCTGACAGAATGCCAATTGGTTTCAGTAGCAAAGATCTCTGGGGTAGAGCTGGCACAGTAGCTCCATGGTGCCACCACAGGCCCAGATTTCTTCTACCTTTCTGTTCCAACATCTTTAATGCTAGCTTACATCCAGTCAGTCACTCCATGGTCCAAGATGGCTCCAGGCATCATGCCTGCGTTGGAGACTAGCAGCAGGAGGAAGCAGGGGGAGGGACAAAAGGGCCCTCCTCCCAGCCAAATCAACTCCCTTTAAGCAGGCTTCCTAGAAGTACCACCCAACACAATTACCTCTCACTGGTGGAACTCAGTCATAGGTTCACACCTTGATACTAGGGATGCCAGGAAATAGAAACTATTTGCTAGATACATCACTACCAGTAATAAAACTGGTATTCTGCCACTAAGGGAGAAGGTGGGAATAGATATTGCATGGCAACTAAAAGTCCCTGCCACAGTAGTCATTTGATTTAGAGCAGGTTTTTAATATACATGTATGAGTCTTCTTATTTGTAAAATGGAAATTAACACGACTACCTCACAAAGTTGCTATGAGGAAAAATTAGATAATATAAACAAAATTGCACAGTGCCTGGTATGCACAAAATACTTAATAAATGCTAGCTGCTATTAATTCACTTCTATGAGTCATCAGCATCAGGGCCTAGCTTTGAGCCAACCCCCAGATAACTGATCTTTATCAGTGTCCCTGCATTTATTAGGTTTGAGGGTGTTGGGTGCTGACTCACACCCACAACACTCATAAGTGTTTAAAGCTAGAGTGGCGGCTTAGTAATTTACAATGGGAAATATAACTGTGAGGGAGACCAGACACTCTGACCAGGTTATTCTCACCCTGAAGGCAATGAACATGTGGCATACTAAAGTTGATTGCTGAGCATGAAGTCAGGACAAACAGAATTCATTATACAATTCAGATCTTTAGTGGCATTGGGCTTGTTGTATCCATCTCCACAATTGGGCTTCTGTTATCTGGTGGTCAGAAGCTCAGGCTAGAAACATGACAGGTAACCTCTTCCCATTGACAGTGCTGGGAGGTGCATTACTGGAAAAATTCACAAAGAATGTGGAACATGTGGAAAAGCTATGAGGGTAAACTAAAACAATTATGGCATAGTAAATCTATTCTGAATAGAAGCCCTATACATTTGGCATAATTTTGGATAAGTTGTAAGTAAGGGAAATACTTTAGCAAGACCCATTTTTAGATAATAGGCCCAGAGTAAATGGGGCAGCTAGAAACCTGATTACATCTTTGTTTAAAATATTTATTGGATTGCAAGTTGAATACATTTTTAAGTTTAAAATATAAATATTTTCACTGTTTCATATGGAGATATAAATAAATATTTAAGAACAATTTAAAATAATATAAAATGCTTTAAATTAAGCAAATAGAAAATAATAACCTATGTGTATACAATACACACGTGCGTATATGTATGTGTGTATATATAGCACCTATATATAGCACATATATATATATCAAATTTTCTAATAACAGTAGCAAAATGTGAATTTTACTGATCTAAGTCTACGAAATCAGGTAAAATATTTTCTTCATATCCAATAATTTTGGGGAGGGGATACTATTTGATGTAGCTCACTGTTGGTCTCGTGTAGAAACAATTGTGTGATTAAATTAGAAATAATTTAAAATTAATGTTTTTTGGGGGAAATTTGCAATGCCCCTTGAAACCTCTAGAATGGTTAATCCTTTAAAAATCGCATAGGAGAAGTATGCAACCAATCTCATAAAATCAACTTTGAGCTTCTAGAAGAGCAAGCTGCAAAATAGCTCTATGATTGGAGAACAAACATGAATAGAGACTAATGGGCTGATGTGTAGCCTCTGTATTTATTCACTTCTATTTGTATGAGATTAAAAGAAATCCCAATACAGCATTTTCTCCCACTTTCTCATCCTTCGTCCTATTAACAGAAAAAGCAATTATGCTTGGCAAAAAGAAAAATGTAATGCTGGCCGGGCACAGTGGCTCACACCTGTAATCCCAGCACTTTGGGAGGCCCGAGGTGGGCAGATCACTTGAGGTCAGGAGTTCAAGACCAGCCTGGCCAACATAGTGAAACCCTGTGTCTACTAAAAATATCAAAAAAAAATTAGCTGGGTGTGGTGGCAGACACCTGTAATCCCAGCTACTCGGAAGGATGAGGCAGGAGAATCACTTGAACCTGGGAGGCAGAAATTGCAGTGAGCTGAGATGGCGCCACTGCACTCCATTCTGGGCGACAGAGCGAGACTCTGTTTCAAAAAAAAAAAAAAAAAAAAAAGTAATGCTATCAGCAATTAGAATTACAAACTTCACATACAATGATGTATGTAATGACCGTGACACATCCAATACCATAAAGTCTCAAAATGTCAGAGATACATGGTTTGCAAAGTATCATCCCTATACCAGCAGCACCAACATCATCTAAGAACTTGTTAGAAAGGCAAATTATATCCCGACACCTATGGAATCAGAAATTCTGGGGCTGGATCACAACAATCTGCTTTTAACAATTTCTCCAGGTGATTCTGATGTCCATTAAAGTTTGAGAACCACTCATCTAGACAGAACCGTGCTGCTTCAAGTATGATCTGTCAACTGGTAACATTGAAATCACTAGGGTCTTGTTAGAACTGCAGAATTCCAGACCCCACCTAGACTTATTGGATTAGAATCTAAATTTTAATAAGGTTTCCAGGTGACTTGTGCGCACATTAAAGTTTGAGAAATATCATACTTGTCCAATGGTTTCTTTCATGGGCTGAACTGTGTCTCCCCCAAATTCACACGTTGAAGTCCAAGCCTTCAGGGGCTCTAAATATAACTGTTTGGAGATAGGCCTTTGACGAGGTAATCAAGTTAAAATTAGGTCTTTAGACTAGGCCCTGACACAATATACGACCAGCATCCTTATAAGATGAGCTTAGGACACAGACATGCACAGAGAAAAGACCATAGTAAAGATATAGGGGAAGATGGTCAGGTGCAAGTGAAGGAGAGAGGGCTCAGGAGCAACCAACCCTTGATCTTGGACTTCCTGCCTCCAGAAGTGTGAGAAGATACATTTCTGTTGCTTAAATCACCCAGTCTCTGGTCCTTTGAATGGCAGTCCTAGCAAACTAATATAGTTTCCAAACGCAGGAGTCATCTAGGGAGTTTTTAAAATATTGATACTTGGTTTCCATTCCCAGAGGTTCCAATTTAAGTGGTCTGAGGATCAGCTCATAAATCTTGATTTTAAAAACCTCTCCAGCCAGGCATAGTGACTCAGGCTCGTAATCCCAGCACTTTTGGAGGCTGAGGCAGGTGGATCACCTGAGGTCAGGAACTGGAGACCAGCCTGGCTAGCATGGCGAAACCCCGTCTCTACTAAAAATACAAAAATTAGCTGGGTGCAATGGCAGATGCCTGTAATCCCAGCTACTCGGGAGGTTGGGGCAGGAGAACCGCTTGAACCCGGGAGGCAGAGGTTGCAGTGAGCTGAGATCGCACCACTGCGCTCCAGCCTGGGCAACAGTGAGACTCCATCTCAAAAAAAATAAAAACAAAAAACAAAAAAACAAAAAAACTCCCCAGGTAATTTTTAATGTGCAACAAAGTTTGAATACCACTGCTAATCTACTCCAGTGGTGTCCAATCTTTTGGATTACCTGGGCCACATTGGAAGAATTGTCTTGGGTCACACATAAAATACACTAACACAATGACAGCTGATGAGCTATAAAAAAAAATCGAAAAAAAAATCTCGTAATGTTTTAAGAAAGTTTACAAATTTGTGTTGAGCCACATTCAAAGCTGTCCTAGGCTGCATGTGGCCCACAAGCTGCAGGTTGGACAAGCTTGATCTACTCCATTCTTTTCATTGATGAGAAATCTAAGACAATTGTAACTCTTAAATTTCAATCTCTTGATACTTGCTTACCTGATCTCCTACCATTATGTACCAAAACTACCTTCTGTAAGTATTTGTGAGAATATTCTACTGAAAAAGAGAAAGTTAAATCAAAGCTGGCAATAATATACACTCTTTTCGTGCTTCAACTTTTTAAGTTTTAGTGTCTGTGTGTGTGTGCTAGGGACCATTTTGAACTTTGTGTGCGTGTGTGTGTGTGTGTGTGTATGATAGTACATCTTCCCCAGTACAGGTATAGGGAAGGTCCCCAAAGATAATCTGTTGAACCAAGTTGTCGGTGCCACTACCTCTCCCTAGGTTCTTCTTTTCCCTCTTGTTAAGGTTCCCTCAAGGCTCCTAGGATCCAAATTAAAGACACTCAGATGCTGTAAACCGGCCTTCCAAGGCACTGGCAGCAAACCACTAATCAGTTTTTTTTTTCTCTCTCACTAAATCCTTTCCCATGTGCCTGTGAACTTTTGAAGCTCCCAAACTCAACACTCCCCTCACAGGACAACTATTTACTGAATATTTACTCTTTTCCAGGAACTCGAGGGTTTCATTCAGACTTAATAGAAACCCTATAAGATTACACATACACACACACACACACAGCGCACACGCGCACGTGCAAGGTGCAGTTTCTAAAAGTTAGCACACTCCATAAAAGTGATTTGGCACCCTTAAAATACCATACACCCTTGTGGAGAGGGGAACTCTGCTCTAAATGTGTGCTTTTGCTACATTGATTAATGTTTAGTATTTTACTTGGCCTGAACATTGATATGATCACAGGTTCAAATAGACTTATTTTCTTGACAGTCTAATAGACTTTCTGATTAGTTCCCCAGATACATCACCTACCTTCCTCTCCTTGGCTGCCTTTCCACTATAGAAGCTGAAAAAAACTGATACTTTCCCAGTCTCCTTTGCCACTAAGGGCAGCTATGTGCCCCAGATATTGCCAATGAGATCAAAGTAGGATTCTGTTAGATAAATTTGGGAAAAGATATTTTTTCTCTGATAAGAAAGTTGCATGAGGAAAAATACTCTGACCTTTTCCACCCCGTTTCCTGTCATTGAACATGGGATCAGGACTCAGTGTCTTGAGCTGTTAGAGCCATCTTGAAGCCGTGAGGGTAAGACACTGACTCAGAACCCTGATATTGTTGGGTCACTGAATCAACTCCAGTTATCACCTGCTGTCAGACTTCTCTATTTTTTTTTTTTTTTTTTTTTTTTTTTTTTTTTTTTTTTTTTTTTGAGAGACAGGGTCTTACTCTGTCACCCAGCCTAGAATGCAGTGGTGCAATCATAGTTCATTACAGCTTTAAAATCCTGGGCTCAAGGGATCCTCCCACCTCCGCCTCCTGTGTAGCTGGGACCACAGGCCCATGCTACTATGCCCAGCTAAACTTCTGTAGTGTTACAAGCCACGTTTAGTTGGCTTTTCTGTTACTTTCAGCAAAAAAAAAAATGAATAAATAAATAAAAATAAAGTTAAAGTTCACAACAATATACAGATTTTTTCAAATATAGAAAACTCTCATTTTTTTTAGAACACAGTGTATTCTGAGGGTCCACACTTGAGTATCATTTAATTAAATGACTTAACTTTTAGGAGTGAAGAGAAAGAATGCCCAGGTGAATTTCAAGGAATGGTAAACCTAATCTGGACTGCCAAATTATTTTATTCATTCATTTTTTTTAAATAGACCTTACTTTACTAGACTCCAGGGATACAAAGATTAATAAGGCATTACCCTTGTTTTCAAATAAATGTTATTACTCTAAGCAAGATGGATATGTAAACCAAGAATCATAAGGTGGTAAGAGCTAAGACAGAGGTATGTAGAGGAGAGGAGTTATGTGATCAGAGAAGTGGGAAGCTTAACGGCTCCCTGGGGAGGACATTGGAAGAGGATCATGGAAGCTTCCATTGAACTCTAAAAAATTATTCCAGTGATCTGACTGGAATAATTAATTTTATTTCAAGGAGGGGTCTTTTTTATAATTATAGGTTATAAAACAAATAACAATTCAAGAAAGATCAGGGACTAATCAACTGCCAGAAAAGATTCCCCCATCCATTTTTCTCTCCCACAAAGCAAGACAAAAACATGGTTTTGTGTGTGCCTGTTGGTGGGGGGGGGGGGGGGGCGGGGGGGGCGGTGGTGTGCATATCAACAGGGTTGTTTTCTAGAATAGAATACTTCTGTGTTGTGAATTAAGACCACCTGTTAACATTGCATCAAACCAAACAATTTGATGGTAATCAGTCATCAATATGAACCACAAATTCATGCATTCCAGGAGATGCTCTCCTCTGCTCCTTTTAAGCAAAAATGACAATAATTAGTATTTACTTAATAGTCACAGAAAAATTTTGCATTTGGTGATAGAGAAAGGGGAAATATCTCCCCCCCCTTTCCCCCACCACCAAAATGATTTTTCTAAAAGTGGTTAATAGAAGGAACTCTCTAACCTTAGAGGAGAAACTAACATGTAGTTTTGCACTGTTAAATCCTTATAAGAAACAGAACAGGTCCTCACTGGTTGCCTTGCAAGGGAATAATAGGCTTTGGAGCATATCTGAAAATAGAGAAAATAAAACCAGCAATAGTCTTCTAAAATTTTCCTGGAATACAATACGTAAAAAATAAAATATTAAATAGTATCCTTCAATGAATGCTTCAACATTGTGGCATTCACATTAATTGTGCCTCCGGAACATTTTGATTGAGTCAACGATAGCGAGATAGATATGCAACAACTGCAGTTACCTTAAGCGCTGGCATGTCCTGGGCTGGAGAGGGTTGTTCCAAGATCCCAACTCAGGCTACAGTAAAACATCTGCCACCTCGCAGAGAATGAAGAAGCCACTCTGGCAAAGGATCCCAGCTAAGCCCTCTGACTCTCCTGTCCCCACCTCTAAAAATTACACCGGAGGAAAGTGGGGGAGGAGGGAAATACACGAAACAAACAAAACATTCCTAGCTCCATAAACGCCGCATTCGGACATGTGAAGGTACTCGGGAAATTAAGAATATGGCCCCAGAGTTTTGTTTATCTGCGGTCTGAGCACAGATTTTATATTCTCTGTTGCTTTTTTTAAATCTAACTTTCTGTCTCCAATGGAGAGAGCCAGAGGGAGGAAGCAAAGGCAGACAGACACAGACTGGAAGACCCCCCTCCCCGCGAGTCCCCCAAACAGTAAGCATCAGAAGACGAGAAACTTGCCTGGACCTCACCTAGACTGAGAGGCAGCTGGTCCAGCCTCTGGAGGGGGTCAGCCTGCTGGGATGAGTCGCTGAAGCTGGAGCTGAAATGCAGACCCCAGGCGGGAGGCAAAGTCCCGCTCCTAACCCAGGGGAACAGAGTGACTCACGCGCTTGGCTTCCGCCTCTGGGCGCTGTGCGCCCCTCTCCCTCCCCATCCCCAGCAAGTACCAGGAGGACCTAGTGCCTCAGGAGAGGCGGTCTCCAGGCGCCCCTATCCACGGGGCTCACAGCCGGCTGCCCCCAGGCGGCGGCGCCAGAGTCGCGCCAGGCACAGCCCGCCCCTCCAGGCAGCCGCCCGCTGCCAAGGGGTGAGAGCCTCCTTCGTGGATCTCACTCTTCTCGGCTCCCCGCCACCCCAGAACCCCCGACCCCGGGCTGACCATTTGAGCTCAACACACCTTTCATATACTACCTGGACGCGGCTTTGCAAAGTCCCTCCTGCAGGCTGTGCCAAACGGGCTTCAGGATGCACAACCAGCCCCAGGACTTACAACCGGTCTGAAAAGACCCCACCCCCGCCATCCTTGGTCTCCACCTTGTGGTGGCTCCGGAAGCCTCTCAGTCCAGAGACAGGTGCAGCTGGCTCCTCAAGATCCCAGGTGTATCCTTTTCCATAGGTCTTTCCTTTCCTCCGACCCTACCTTGCAGGAACTGTCACCCCCCCCCCCGCACCCCCTGCCACACACACACCCGTGGCCCATCTGACACATCCACCTGCAAGGTGGATATGGCGATGCCCAAACTTCCCAGTTTGTACCTATACCAGGAGTACCCTTACTGCTCACCAGAGCCAAGGCACAAGTTACTCCCATCTCATCTCCTAGGAGCCCCGTTCCTTGTGGAGGAGTCTGCAAGTCTCTCCTCTCTCATATCCCTTCTGGGTCTTGGAAAAGTACTGTGGGGAATGATGGGACCCTGGTGCCAAGGGTCACCTCTCTAATCTGACATGGATTAAGAAAAGGCAAGACTCCACCCAAACTGGGTTTGGTGGCAGTGCTTCGTGGGGACAGTCAAGGTGTCCTGGGGTGCCAGGTTATAGAAGGGTTAATGGCTTCAGCAAACATGACATGGGAATTCCGTCTCACGACCTTGTGTGTTCTGGTAAAGGTCATCTTGTTCTGCTAGGAGGAGGGGTAGGGGTGATGAGCCCTCAGTCCTGCCTTCACCATATCAAAACTGGGAGGAAGAAAATGTATAAAAAGAGTTCCTTTATCCCTGGCAAGGGTGAGGGATTATAGAGTTCAGAGAGAAAGAAACAAGAATAGGGAAGGGGTGGGTCATTTTCTCAACTTGAGGACAGCATTTCAGCTGTCAGACTTCTTGTAACTCTGGTAAAGGATGGGGGTCCAATTTCAAAAAGTGGGCAATATCCCCTAACACTTGCCCTTTCTTATCATCCCATTGCTTTCTCATACCACTATAAACTGAGATCTCCCCCACAATTGGATGCATAGGGACTATAAGTTACTCATTTCAATGTATTAGTAATCCAGCACATGGCCTAACACATAGGGGAAAATACAGCTTTATTGAAAGCTCAGAAGTCTAGTATCCAGGACCTTCCTCCCCCTGTCTCTGGCTCCCACCTCTTTTCATCTTTTCCCATTTCTTTCCCTTTACTTTTCTTCCTTGTCTATACCTACTTCCCTGAATAATACCAGCCTTCAGTTTTTCTACCTCTATTTTCTAATTTTATAAGGCAGCGTTTCATTTCCAATTTTATTTGTTCTCTTTTTCTAAAGTCCCCCTACTCTGCTTTCTCTTCCGATGCCCTATTTTCAAACTTCCCTTATACAATACTTCCCTTATACAATACTCAACTCTTTTATTTGCTGCCTGTTCTAGACAGTTTATACAAATTGAATTATAAAATATATGGGCCTTTGTGTGTGGCTTCTTTCACTAAGCATAATGTTTTCAAGTTTAATTTTAATGAAGTGCCTTTCCTCGAGCCCTACCTTGCAGGAACTGTCGCCCGCCCCACACACAGTCATACACACCATTTTTGTTTGTTTGTTTTAAGGTTGGATCAAAATTCTTACCTATCAAAAATCTTACATTCCTCAGAGAGTAAGTGTGTGTGTGTGCATGTGCGTGTGTGCATCCAAGACAATGTGTCTTCTCGCGCAAAGCAATCAGCCATATATTACCAGAACCATGTCTTCATTAATTCACTCAACTCACATTTACTGTGCACCTAATGCATACTAGACATTGTGTTAGGTCCTAGGTTTATAGAAATGAATAAGGCAATGTGACTACCATCAAGAATGCCACAGACCAAGGGGTGGGGAAAGGGGAAGAGCAGATAATAGAACAAAGTTACACAACAATGCTGTAAGAGAAATGTGTACAAGGTGCTGTGGGAATAAGAAGGAAGCATACAGTACTTCATGGAGGAGGCAGGAGGTGGTCAGGAAACATTTTACCAGAAGATGGCAATTGAACTGAGTCTTGAAAAACAACTAGGAGTCTTCCAGGAAGACAACAAGGGAGAAATATATACAAGATGAGTAATTTACTTTGGATTTTAATTTGGGTCTCCTTTCCCTTGTAATGGCATCATTATTAAGGCAGATGGTGTGTAACATTGTTCCAGAGTTAAAAGAGTTCTCTTCCCTGATAGTTCCAGGGACAATTCTTGGTTCTACTTGGATCATGTGTCTATCCCTGAAACAATTACCATGGCCAGGTAGGTAGTATATTCTGATTGGTTGGCCCGGGTCATGTGCCCACTCCTGGGTTTTTGTTCTTTTTTTTTTTTTTTTTTTTTTTTTGGAGAGAGAAACATAAATATAAATACCTTTCAGTTCCTGCCAGGAAAGATGTGAACAAAAGTAGCATGTCAATTATATGTATACAAGCATTTCTGACATAAAATGATATACCTGACTCTGAAAAATCTCTCGTTTTTCAAAATCACACACTAAAACTAACAAGGCATAAGAGTTAGGGCAGATCATTCAAAACTTATGCATCTTTATAAGCAGAGCATTAACAATTTTTTTAAAATAATATATCAGATGATGACTTGTGCACAGCTCAAACACACAGCTTGTTATGGCTAGAGGCCACCTCAGTAGATATTAAACATGCAAGAAACCAATAGAGAGGAAATTCTGCTTGAGAGAGCTGAGGCAGTGCAGATGGAAGTGGAAGTCTAAGACAGAAAGGCTGCTATTAAGGTGGGCACAGGAAAAAGTACACTCTGCCTGAGGCAAGAATCATGCAAGGCTGAGGGTCTGCTTCCTTGGGGAGGAAGCCCTGGGTGTAGAACCTCACTTTTAATTTAAAAAAAAAAAAAAAAAAAAAAAGGCTAAAAGGGCTTTTGACTGTGCAGCAGCCAAATTGAAGGATTTTTCCTTTCATGCTGAAGGTTATAATTCTACTTCCACCCAACGTCCACATTTTATTGACATTCTTCCCCTATTTCCAATTACATACATACGATTTGTTATAGATAATGTGTTACAGCAGAAGAGATTTTGTATATTTGTTTATTACCTATCAATTATTTATCAGGTCCATGGAGTCTAATCTAGTCTCATGCTTTAAAATTCCAGTTATTTGCTAATGACTCCCAAATGTTTGTCTCTGGACTGGTTATTTCTTCTGAACTCCAGACACTTATCAAGCAACCTGTTGAGCAACCTGCTCCACATCCTCACCTGAATGGCAATAGGAATCTCAAACTTCCCTTATACAATACTCAACTCTTTTATTTGTTGCCTATTCTAGACATTTTATACAAATGAAATTATAAAATATATGGGCCTTTGTGTGTGGCTTCTTTCACTAAGCATGTTTTCAAGGTCATCCGTGTTGTAGCATGCATCAGAACTTCATTCCTTCGTATGATTGAGTAATATGGGCCTAATTCTTAGATAAGAACTTCAGTTTGGGAGTGTAGAGGAGACGCAGGAAAGATCTCAGAGAAAAGCTGCAGAGCGAAAGCTTGATGGAGGTTGTGTTTTCCGATTGGATAGTTGTCCCCCATATGAATCCTGTGCTTGCCTTGCATCCTGTGAGACCCTCAGGCTCAGCTGCAGGACTGTCTGCTGGCAGGGTAGTGTCTGCAGTCCTGGCTTTTTGCTTAATGACAACAATGCTGCATTAATGCCTCTTCCTGCAATTGCTTCTACAGTAGCTCCTATGAGGTAAGATCTGTGGGATGCCCGGATCCCCTGAGGGAGATGCATGGCAGAGCACCTGGGGTCTGGTTCCATCTGCTCCCAAGGTAAGGTGAACTTGAATCCCATAGTCCCAAGGGATCCCCTCCAAATCAGTGGTTAGACAACAGTGGAGTCATTCAGTCAGCATGTGGTTTGTGACGGTTCTCTCTATTCATACAATAAATCTTTGTAAAGCACCCACTTTGGCACCGGGATGCTAAGCTGTGCTAAGGAATCAGTCATCCTGTGGTCCTGTGCTAAGTGCTCCTTCCAGTCTCAATATGTCTGTAATTCTCTTCTTCCAAAGGAACTTGCAAACCCTGTCTTGCAAATACTGTCTTTGCCTCCCCTAACTGAAGATCTACTGGGGAAGATTACACAGAGTAGGGGCTCTGAAGCCCCCTCCACACACACAAAAAACAAAATCCCAGGAGTGGGCACATGACCCAGGCCAGCCAATCAGAATACACTACCTGCCTGGCCATGGTAATTGTTTCAGAGGTGGACACATGGTCCAAGCGGAACCAATCAGAATTATCCCTGGAGTTTTCAGGAAAGAATTCTTAACTCTGGAGCAAAGTTATACACCATCTGCCTTAAAAATGATGCCATTACCTGGAAAAGGAGATGCAAATTGGAATTCAAAGTAAATTATTCATCTTCTATATATTTTTCCCTTCTTGTCTTCCTGGAAAACTCCTAGTTGTTTTTCAAGACTCAGTTTAATTGTCATCTTCTGGTGAAATGTTTCCTGACTGCTTCCTTCAAGTCATGTATTACTGAGGTCTTCTTTTACTACTTTATTTTGAATGGCAAGTCTCCCACCTTATCCCTTATTCCTGCTTAATTCTTCTAATTGTCCTTATCACTATCTGATATACTAAATATCGTATTTAATTATGTCTTTATTTTCTGTCTCCCACTTGTAGAATATAAACTCTATGAAAGCATGAATTCTGTTTTATTCAATGCTGTATCCCCAGTGCCTAGAACACTATCTGGCATGTGGTAGGCACTAAGGAAATATTTGAGTGCATATTTGCCTATTGTGCACCAGGCACTGTCCTAGGCATTAGGAATAGGACAGTAAATAAAAGAGGTAAGCCCCTCCCTCACCAATGTGTGTGTGTGTGTGAGACCAGTTCCCAAATATTAGCTTATAGAAAGCAAGACTTGTCTCAGTTTCATTCAGCCTATTCTATATGGACAAGCAAAACTCTTACGCTTAAGAGAACAAATAATGAATATGATATAATGAAGATTCGCTTACATATTTACCTATATTTGCAAATTATATAAATTCTCTCTGAAGTGTTGCTTGTTTTTTTTTTTTTAATTTGAAAAGCCCATATAATCATTATCTGATCCAATTCAACCCTTTATTCATTGGTAGATAGTTCTATAACATCTTGGCATTAAACCGTTACAAGCTGACTCTAAATCTGTTTTGTTATGGAAATATTTCATTCTTATAGGTACCCAATATATTAAAAAAGGGTCTCATAAGTAAAATTACAATGAAGCTGCATGGTACTAAAATAGCACGATCGTAATTATGGAGTAGCACGCCAGTGTCATGGGGCAGCACATAATTAAATGGCAAACGAAATAGGGAGAGAGAATGTGTTGTGAACTCAGACGTGGACAAATAAGTGGTGACTGGAGTGTCTGGTTCTAAGGGTTAGGCATTTTGCATTTTGCATTTTCAGTGAGCATTTTCAGCTCACTGAATCTAGCACCCTTAGGGTTGGGTGTTAACAGATTGGGACAAAGCACTTACATTTCCGAGCCTAAGTTTCCTCATCAGTTAAGTGAGCATGCTAATACCTACCTTATCTTTTAGGGCTGTTAGAAGAAATATCAAAGATTTATACAGGCTGGGCATGGTAGCTCAAGCCTGAGCCTCACTAGCTCAGCTGATCAGGAGACTGAGACAGGAGGATGCTTGAGCTCAGGAGTTCAGGGCTTTGATGAGTTATGATCACGCCACTGCACTGTACCCTGGGTGACCTAATGAGGCCCGTCTCTAAAATAACAATAATAATAAAGATTAATAATAATAAATAATGAATAATAGATTAATCCTTTTTCTTTATTACTGGGAATAATTGAGTTTTTCTACAAACAATACTTCTTGTATTTTCTTCCTTGGTATGTTATAAGATTCTTATTCAAAATTCCACGTTGTCTCAAGTATTCTTACTGCAAGCCAAAGTTTTAATGCAGGAACAGTAGGTCTCTGGAGATCACTATGATGGGAGAGCAGCTAGCAAAAAAAAAAAAAAAAAAAAAAATACATTCTGAACAGGAATGGTTTGCTGCATCTGGTCATCATACCACCTAACTTGTCACCCATAGTTTGTTCCTAGAATGAAAACTTTCTACCCTCAGTAGACGGATGCATGGGCAACCCTGCCTGGATGGTAAAGGCCAGTTGATCACCCAAGAATGTGATTTTGTGGATACTTAGTACTTTTCAATGTATCAATACACATTATTTTTAAGTACCTACTAAGTGCTGGGTCCTGAAAGAATACGGGCCCTTAGGTGAGATTGCTCAGGATTGAGTCTCCACTCCAATATTTATTAGCCATGTCCCATCTCTGGTTTCTGATTCCTCATCTGTAAAAAAGAGAAATAATCAGAGTAATTATTCACAGAATTCTCATGAAGTTTAAATAAGATAATCTACATAAGTCCTTAGCACAGTGCTCGACACATTATAATCATTGAATGAATGCTTAGCTGTTATTATCTTGTCCTATAAGTATAGTTGCATAGAAGAAGGATATAAAATAAATTGAAGGAATTATTCCTGTCTCTAAGAAACTTATAATCTATTTCAGAAGAAAAGGACTATATTAAAGAACTAGAGAGAAATCACAAGATAATTATATTAGTTAAGGGTTTTTATTTGCAAGCAACAGAAATTAACTTTGTTTCATTTAAGAAAAAAAGATTGAGTGTTGGAGCAAATTCATTTTAATGATTCAGGAGTGTTCCACAGACTCAAAAAACAAGTTCAACTATCAAACCTTGACAAGGACAAGAAGCAAGCTAGCTCCTGAAATTTGGCAACTAGAACAAAGTATGAATTCTATGTACCCCTGAATTCAGGCAGTGCTAAAGTCTGAATGTTTGTGTCCCCCAAAATTCATATGTTGAAACCTAATCCCCAATATGATAATATTAGGAGGTGGGGCAATTGGGAGGTGATTAGACTATGAGGGTGGAGCCCTCTTGAATGGGATTAGTACCTTACAAAAGAGACCCTAGGGAATTGCCTTGCCCCTTCCACCACGTGAGGACACAAGTTGAAGGCACCATTTCTGAGGAAGAAGACCTTTGCCACACACCAAATTTTTTTTTGTGAGACAGAGTTTCACTTTGTTGTCTAGGCTGGGGTACAGTAGTGCGTGATTTTGGCTCACTGCAACCTCCGCCTCCCAGGTTCAAGCGATTCTCTTGCCTCAGCCTCCTGAGTAGCTGGGATTACAGGCACCCACCTCCACACCCAGCTGAGTTTTTGTATTTTAGTAGAGATGGGGTTTCACCATCTTGTCCAGACTGGTCTTGAACTCCTGAACTCAGGCAATCTGCCTGTCTTGACCTCCCAAAGTATTAGGATTACAGGTGTGAGCCACCGTGCCTGGCCTCCAGACACCAAATTTGGCAGCACCTTGACTTTGCAGCCTCTAGAACTGTAAACAGCAAATTCCTGTTGTTTATAAGCTACCCAGTTTACAGTACTTTTGGTATAGCAGCCTAAGCAGACTATGACAACCAGTAAGGTGACTTCAGCTCCAACTTCTCCCAATCTCTGGGGCTCTGTGTCCTAAGTTTCACAGTTTCAGGAGGGAGAAACTGATCGGTTCAGCTCATGTCAGTTTTTAACTTTCTTGTTGATTAGTGGTCATACGCTCACATGAGACATGTATTTGGCCCCTTGTTAACTCTCTGTCCTCTGCCCTTATCTTTTTTTTTTTTTTTTTTTTTTGAGATGGAGTCTTGCTCTGTTGTCCAGGCTGGAGTGCAATGGTGTGATCTCGGCTCACCGCAATCTCTGCTTCTCAGATTCAAGCAATCCTTCTGCCTCAGCCTTCTGAATATCTGGGACTACAGGTACCTGACACCATGCCCAGATGATTTTTGTATTTTTAGTAGAGATGGGATTTCACCATATTGGCCAGGCTGGTCTCGAACTCCTGACCTTGTGATCTGCCCATCACAACCTCACAAAGTTCTGGGATTATGGACGTGAGCCACCACGCCCGGGCCTCTGCCCTCATCTTTTATAGTGCTCCAGCACTCTGACTTCTTTGCTTTTCTTCAAAAAGAGCCAGACATGCTATGCCTCAGGAAAATTTCCACTTGCCATTCTTTTTGCCTACCATGTTCTTCTCTTAAATAACCACATGAATTACTTGCTTATCTCCTTCAAATGTTTGTTCAAATGTTATCTTCTCAACAAGGCCTTCCCTGGCAAAATTATTTAAAATTTCAACAGCCCCTCCTCTACACACATGCATACACATATACACTTCTACTTCCTCCTTCTGTGTTCTATTTTTCTCTGCAGTAATTATAAGGTTCAGTACCAGTTAGCTATTATGAGTAATAAAACATCACAAACTTAATGGCTTAAAACAACATTTGATTCAGCTCATGATACTGTGGGTTGACTGAGCAATTCTTCTAGACTGGACTGACTCAGCTCATCTTTTCTGGGTTTGCTCATGCATTGATGGTCAGCTGGGAGGTCAGCTTGTGACAAGATGATCCAGAATGGCCTCATTCACATTTCTAGTGTTTGGCAGGCTGTCAGCTGGAGACCTCTGTTTTCTTCTATGCAGCTTTCTCATCTTCCAGCAGGCTTCCTTGGATTCATTCACATGATCATCTCAGCATTTTAAGAGCAGTAAAACAGTAAGCCCCAGTGAACCAGCGCTTTTCAAACCTCTGCTTGTGCTTATGTCTTATCTGCTAAAGTCTTATTGGCCAAAGCAAGTCACATAGCCAGCTCAGATTTAATGAGTTGAGAAAATAGACTCCAATTCTTGGTGAGAAGAGCTGCAAAGATATGCTGCAAGGAAACATGGTAAAGAGATGTGCAAAAAGGGATAGGAATAATTTGTGGCCATATTGCAATCTACCACACCTTCTAGCATAACATGTAATTTACTTATTTATTTTGGATATTGAAAAAAAGACTCTCCATTCATTTGTGAATCCAGGGCACAAGAATAACACTGGCTGAGAGGGATTTGTGTAGAAGGATCAGTTTCAGTTATTTTGCTCACACTGAAAAAAAGGTGACTGTTTATGTGAGAAGGTTTCCTTCCAATCAATCCATCAATTACCACATTTGTATGTAACAGCATCTGTGCAGTCTTTTAGCTGTTTTAACAGAACAATGTATTAACTACCCTAGTAATTGCACAGACAAAATCAACATCCCACATGAACATTTAAATGAATGCAAATCAACCTAATGGCCTCTCCTAGAGGGAGCATAATCATGCAAAGAACATTTGTGCTAACTGATGTTATATATGCAAATGAGATTTTAATTTTGATACACTTTCACATGGACCTAGCTTCAATTCAATGCAAATTCACTTGTAATATATCATTAAAGCTGAATCAGTCTATTTTCTAATGTGCTTAATATTGATACAGACAATGAGGTTTAATTTTTAGAATATCAAGTGTTCTGTTCTGCACATTACTTAACCACCTCCGAGAGAGAACATTATTTTAAGGATGGGGACATAATGTCTTGCCTTCCTACGTTTTTTCTCTTCTTTTCCCCAACCATCCTCCACCACCCCACTTTTCTCAATGTTGCCCTATAATTTTGTTTGTTAAGATAATTTTAAGAGTTCAAGGCCGGGCGCGGTGGCTCAAGCCTGTAATCCTAGCACTTTGGGAGGCCGAGACGGGCGGATCACAAGGTCAGGAGATCGAGACCATCCTGGCTAACACGGTGAAACCCCGTCTCTGCTAAAAAAAAAATACAAAAAACTAGCCGGGCGAAGTGGCGGGCGCCTGTAGTCCCAGCTACTCGGGAGGCTGAGGCAGGAGAAGGGCGTAAACCCGGGAGGCGGAGCTTGCAGTGAGCTGAGATCCGGCCACTGCACTCCAGCCTGGGCGACAGAGCGAGACTCCTTCTCAAAAAAAAAAAAAAAAAAAAAGTTCAAAATGGCATTACATTTGACCTCAGAACAAGGAAGGAAGGAAGGAGAGAGAGAGAGAGAGAGAGGAAAGAGAGAGAAAGAGAAAGAAAGAAGAAAGGAAAAGAAAGAAAGAGAGAGAGAGAGAAAGAAAAGAAGAAAGAAAGAAAAGAAAGAAAGAAAGAAAGAAAGAAAGAAAGAAAGAAAGAAAGAAAGAAAGAAAGAAAGAAAGAAAGAAAGAAAGAAAGAAAGAAAGAAAAGAAAGAAAGAAAGAAGGAAAGAGAGGAAAAGAAAGAAAACTAATTGAACACTTGCTCTGTGCCAGACATTAAAACCCTAAACTAGTCCTGTAAGGTAGATATTATTGTCCCCAGCTTACAGCTAAGGAAACAAAAGCACAAAGAAGTTAAATAATTTACCAAAGATCATACAATTATTAAATGGCATATCTAGCATTGAACTTAAGTCTTTGAGCAGAGCTTTTTGAGGATGTAATTAACAACCACTCCTGGAAAGTATTTTGCATTTCTGATAAAAATGTTTGAGCATTTTTCTAATAGATGTTGAGATTTACAGCTCTGTCAGGACTCTCCAGAGAAACAGAGTCAAAGGTGATAGATATAGTTGTAGACGTAGACATAGGTAAAGACAGATTGATTTATTACAGGAATTGGCTCACACAATTATAGAGGCTGAGAAGTCTCATGACCTGCCCTTTGCAAGCTGGAGCACCAGGAAAGCTGGTGTTATAACTCAGTCAGAATCCGAAGGACTGAGAACAAGTGGGGATGGGACCAGTAAAGAGGGAGTAGTGATGCAGACATGAGCAGGAGTGTCACTAATGTCCACGGGCAAGAGAAGATGGACGCATCGTCTCAGCTCAAACAGGGAGTAAATTCACCCTTCCTCCACCTTTTTGTTCTATTCAGGCCTTCAGGGATTTGCTGATGCCCACCCACATTGGTGAGAGCAAGCTTCCTTACTCAGTCTACCAATTCAAATTGCTAATCTCTTCCAGGAAACTCACATACACTTGCAGAAATAAAGTTTTACCAATTATCTGGTCATCCCTTGGCCCAGTGAAATGGACACATGAAATTAGCCATCACAAGACCTGTCTGGGAAGTTAAATCTATGCTCACAATGCATTAACTACTCAGTCAGTCATTTTTTGGTTTGGATTCCAGAGCCAGACTTTCTTTCTATTATCCAGTTTAACATTAGTATCTGTCAGGCCTCTGAGCCCAAGCCAAGCCATCGCATCCCCTGTGACTTGCACGTATATGCCCAGATGGCCTGAAGTAACTGAAGAATCACAAAAGAAGTGCAAATGCCCTGCTTTACCTTAAGTGATGACATTCCACCACAAAAGAAGTGAAAATGGCCGGTCCTTGCCTTAAGCGATGATATTATCTTGTGAAATTCCTTTTCCTGGCTCATCCTGGCTCAAAAAGCTCCCCCACTGAGCACCTTGTGACCCCCACTCCTGCCCGCCAGAGAACAACCCCCCTTTGACTGTAATTTTCCTTTACCTATCCAAATCCTATAAAACGGCTCCACCCTTATCTCTCTTCGCTGACTCTCTTTTCAGACTCAGCCCGCCTGCACCCAGGTGAAATAAACAGCCATGTTGCTCACACGAAGCCTGTTTGGTGGTCTCTTCACACGGACGCGCATGACAGTATCTAGCCATACTTTCATGTTTTTTAAAAAATATATTCTACTGGCACTCCAATGCATTGCTTGGTGGAGTGTAAATATGTACACTTCCACTCCTTTGGAAAATTGTTTGGCAGTATTTCCAAATGCTAACTTATGCAAACTCAATGACCCAACAATTCTACTCCTGAGTATGTACGCAAAAGAAATTAGTGCACGTTCTGCCAAAAGCTTTAAGCAATAAGGATCACAGATGTTTTAATTATAATAGCCAAACACTGGAAGCAACTCTAAATGTCCAACAACAGGTAAATAGACAAGTAAACTGTGATATAGTCATAAAAATATACATACATGTCAATTGAATGAACTACTGCTGCATACAAAAGCATGGATGATGCTCACAGACATTTTTTTGTAGGGCAAGAGAAGACTAGGCACAAAAGAGGACATATAGTGTAATATCATTTATATGAAGTTCAAGAAAAGGCAAAACTTGTAAATGGTTACCTGGGTGAGATAAAGTAGTATTGATTGGGAAGTGGCACAAGGGAGCAACCTGGGGGGGTGGAAATGTTCTCTACCATAATCTGAATTGTGAATTGTGGTTACACAGGTTTAAAAATTTATCAAGCAACTAAGATTAACATAACATAGTTAATTATAGATTATATACACTAATCTATATATAATATGTAGATTATACATACTATATAGTATATGTCAAAGGTTTTATTCAAACATATATACTATATATACATATATAGTATATAGTATAGTATATATACACATATATCTTATATAGTATAGTATATGCATATACACATATATCAGCATATATGCATATACACATATTAGCATATATGAATATATACAACATTAACATGCATGTGTGCATATATTAGCATATATGCATTTAGTGTGTATGTATATAATTATATATGCATATATTAGTATATATGTATATCTATGTATATACATAGATATGAACTAGGAGAGAAGAGAGTTTTTATTTCTATAATCGGTTACAGGGAGAAGGCCTGGAAATTACTGCCAGACGAACCCAAAATTACAAAGTTTTTCAGAGCTTATATACCTTCTATACATATATACACATATACACATAGATATACTATATGTCAAAGGTGTTATTCAAACTTACAGCAAATGAAGGTAAAGAATCTTGAATAGGATTATTCTTAACTTTCTTGAAGTATTATATATATTATATATGAATAAATAAATAAAACCTTTGACATATACTAGAAATCAATTTGTCTGAGAAGTTGCTTTAATATATGTTTGGCTCCAATGTCGTGTGCTTTACATTCACTGGATAAAATTATGCCCCTTTACTGTTATCTGTCTAGTCAGAAGGCAACCTATTATTTACTGCTCTACTCAAAAGCCTCCCTTATCCCAGGTATACCTATGGCTTGTATTACATTTATCTCTCAGATTAGTAGTTGACCTATTTATTCATGCACTGTCAGCCCGTTACACAGTAATCTCTCTGTTTCATATGTCTTTGTTTTCCCACAGTTCCTGCCTCAGTGCAAAGCCAACTAAGGAACTTCAATATAGTTATTGAATTAAACCACAGAATAAGTTGCTTTACATATTTCATCCACATCTAATTTTCCAAGGAGATGAACAATTTGGGGCAGAGGTAGCATGCAAGCTTTTTGCCCTAAGCATTCCTTGCTCCCAGATTTGCTTTTCCATACATCTATCAGAGATGCCCGGAGAATGTAAGGTTATTGGAAAAAGAGAGTTGCAAAGCATTGCCTACAGAACATAAAGAGAACCATGTTTGTTTCTTTATAAGTATACCTATGATATTTGCCTGAAAACACAAACACTCATATGAAATCCTTTGGATAATTCATACACACACACACATACACACACATATATGTATATGTGTGTATATCAGCTTTATTGAGCTATAATTTACATAACACATAATTCACCCATTTAAAGTGTACGATTCAATAGTAGTATATTCACAGAGTTGTACAGCCATCACCACGATCAATTTTACAATATTTTCATCATCCCAGAAAGAAACCCTTAACCATCAGTAGTCGCCTCTCATTTTTCCAATCCTCCAGGCTTAGGCAAGCACTAATCTACTTTCTACCTCTACTGAATTGCCTATTCTGGACATTTTACATATACGAAATCACACAATGTGTGATCTTTTGTCATTGGCTTCCTTCACTTAGCATGCTGTCAAGGTTCATGTATGTTGTAGCATGTATCCATACTTAGTTCATTTATTTTGTTGAGTAATATTTCATTGTATGGACATTGCACATTTTATTTATACATTGATGAATTGATGGACATTTTGGTTGTTTCCACTTTTTGACTATTTTGAATAATGCTCCTATGAACATTCATGTATCAGCTTTTGTGTGGACTTTGTTTTCATTTTTCTTGGATATACACTGAGGAGTGAAATTGATGGATCATATGGTACTCTATGTTTAAACTATAAGGTTCCCATTTCTCCACCTCCTCATCGACATTCATTATTATCTGCTTTTTACATTTTTATTTTATTTTTTTGTAGAGACAGGATCTTGCTTTGTTGCCCAGGCTGGTCTTGAATTCCTGGTTTCAAGTGATCCTCCTGTCTTGGCCTCCCAAAGTGCTGGGATTGCAGATATAGGCCACCATGCCTCGCCTATTTTTTAAAATTATTATTATAGCCATCCTAGTGGGTTGGTATCTCAACTGTTACATTGATTTGCATTTTCCTAATAATTGGTTATGTTGAGCATCTTTTCATGTGCTTATTGGTCATTTGTATGTCTTTTTCAGAGAAACGTCTATTTAGATTCTGTGTCCATTTTTAACTGGAGTGTGTTTGCATGATTCTTACGCAGAGCAAAACACAAATGCAAAACATAAGAGGACATGTGACTCCCATTTAATTTTCCTTCACAGTGGCAAGGCCAACATAATTTGGGAATATCAGGTAATAGTGTTCCGGGACCAAACCGAGGGTCGGGCTGCTGATCTTCGCGGCCCAATAATGAGATGCAGATGAACTAGGAGAGAAGGGAGTTTTTATTTCCGTAACCAGTTATAGGGAGAAGGCCTGGAAATTATTGCCAGACCAACCCAAAATTAACAAAGTTTTTCGGAGCTTATATGCCTTCTAAGCTATATGTCTAGATATAAATGTGCATTCATCTAAAGATAGAAGTGATTAACTTCTTTTAATCTATAACTAAGATGTGAGTCCTGAAGACCTTCCTCTGAAGCCTCAGTAAATGTGTTTAATCTAAATACGTCCCGGTCCTGGAGTGTTTACCCTTATCTTGTCTCCTGGTAAGTCATGGAGGTCTGGGGAGTTCCTTTAGTCCCCAATAAAGCTTGTTTGTGGAGGCCTGGGGAGTTTCTTCAGACCCCCGGTAAAACTTTTTTAATCCTAAAAGGGTCCTGTTAAGAATTCCTTCATTATCTTGCCATGCTTCAAGGCCCAGGAAAGGCCTGGGCAACACTCCTGGTGGGCTTTTGTTACCTTCCAGCCTTTGTGTAAGGGCACTGGCTCTATCAGCTTTTAATATTTAACTTCACCACTCAGTCAGTGCAGGAACAGTTGTTATGGAGGCCTGCGTTAGTGAGTCCTGGTCTGCCACGTTAGTATGACTCAATGAAGATAAAATAATGCAGAGAATAAAACCTAAATGAAGCATAATTGTGATATGTTTTTATCTCTTTGGAAAACAACTTAACTCCAGTCCTGTAAGACTTAGTATTTATCTCAAGCATTAGCAGCACTTCCTTTTTTTTTTTTTTTAATTTTCTTTCAGCTAAAAGCCAAAGAACTGTTAAATTGAGGCCTTCATTTTGTCAGAATTGAGATTAAAATATTAAGAGAAGTTAAAGCAATTATTTTCCACTGGGTGGGCTATTACTAGGTAAATTTTACTTTGCTTTTCAATGTATCTAATAAAGACTCTTTGTATGATTATCCCCCCACTCAAGCCCATCCCACATCCAGGAGTTATTTGGTTTCATATGACCTTATTATGAAAACATTAAAACCTGTGTACCATCTAAAACTATCTTTAGGATTAATGATATTTGTAGTAAAATAGTCAACTTTTATTTTTTAGTATGAGACTTCAACAGGAAACAAAAAGAGCTGTCTCCACTGGACTGTTTACTAGACTGACACCAACTCCCATGTATGAAAGAGCCCTGGCCACACCACAACGCAAGAGATTTTTATGATAAAGAAGTATAATTCCACTACATAATTTGCAACAAGTAAAATGCTACGACCTGAAGTCCCATAGAGCCTGATGATATCTCAACGTTCCACAGTGAGTGTTCTCTGGGTCACTTACAGCTCCTATTATGAACTCTGCAGAAATAGTCTTGCTACTCGCATGGTCTGCTTACCACTCTTCATTGGTATGGTTAATTCAGTATCTTCTGCCATCCTGTCTTTCTTTTAATATCCAAAGCATCTCAAATTTCTCTCCAGACAGCATTGACGAAGGAAGCAGCAAAGTTTCTCTTCTGACCTGCTCACAACTCCAGTTCTCCTAGATGCCCACAATTTTTGCAATAAAGTTTCAGATTAGAGAATTTCACTTCCCAAGGCATATCTATTTATGGTAAAATGGCTTCTGAAAACTAAAGAAATTCACTCTTGGCCCGGCGCGGTGGCTCAAGCCTGTAATCCCAGCACTTTGGGAGGCCGAGACGGGCGGATCACGAGGTCAGGAGATCAAGACCATCCTGGCTAACATGGTGAAACCCCGTCTCTACTAAAAAATACAAAAAACTAGCCGGGCAAGGTGGCGGGTGCCTGTAGTCCCAGCTACTCGGGAGGCTGAGGCAGGAGAATGGCGTGAACCCGGGAGGCGGAGCTTGTAGTGAACCAGGATCCGGCCACTACACTCCAGCCTGGGTGACAGAGTGAGACTCCGTCTCAAAAAAAAAAAAAAAAAGAAAAGAAAATGTCCACCACCATCCCCACCCTCAAAAGTTAAAACTCTCATGGGAGATGGGCTGATTGGCTTTGGATTGCCCGTCAGCTTCAGGGGAATGTCCTTGCAGTAAAATTCATGGTAAAGGCATTGCATTATCTGGTCCTATAGCATTTCCCTCTTTTTAGTGACCCAGAATTTGGCATGAAAATGTGAAAGAAAAACTTAAAAGCTAGCCAATGAAAAATCTTTAACTATCAAATCTGCCCTGTCTGTCCATCTGTGTATTTATGCGCTGTGTGTGTCTGATATCTTGCTACCAAAATAAATGAGCGCTCTGATTAATGGATTATTAATTAATTATTAATAATTATTACTTAAATGTAATAAGCACTTAAGTCAAATATCTTTCCAGAAAAAAAGAAACTTTAATGCCTTTTAGTTCACATGGCTTTAGTAATCTTTGGGAAATAAAGATAATTTTAAAGGTTATTGGTAAAATAAAAATGTTTTGAAAATTTAGACATTTGATCTAAATTAGGCTGCTCAGATACTGTGTTTACTAAACTACACAATCTGGTTTTTTCACTTTTGATAATTGTTCAACTTACCTGCTTCAGAGCTGTTAGATTCTAGGTAAGGCCTTGGGACATGTAGAGTTAGCCATGCCCCCTTGCTATGCTGGAAAGAATCAAACCTTATCTGCATTTCTGTCTGGTGTCCTAAGCTCCACACTCTGTACATAATTAAAATCGACTACTTACCAGGTTTTTTACCAAAAGTAAAAGTTAGTTAACATTGTAACATATGTAATTGAGACTACTGGTGAAACAGTCTCGTGCAATGTTTGCAAGGAAAGTAGAATGTGTTTTTGGTAAAAGATTATAAGAAGGCACAGGAGCATGATTTTTGCCTAGCTTAGAGGGTTAAAGGATTGTTTTAATTTCAATAGGATAAAACAAAAGGTTTGAGCATGTTGTGGAACATTTTTGAAAGGTTAACCTTGTAATAGAGATTCTGTGTGTGAACATATTGGCTAAAGCTAAAGGGGTATTATTTAGTTTCCCCATAACTTGAACATTGGAATAAAAGCACAGCAGAGTTTTCTTAGCACACTGATGTGCTCTTTTGCAGAACGTTGTAAAGGGTTATAAAAGTTTTCTGAAAATATTACCTTTTTGCCAAAGAGATTAAGATTGGATAGATTTGGGCCGGGCGCGGTGGCTCAAGCCTGTAATCCCAGCACTTTGGGAGGCCGAGACGGGTGGATCACGAGGTCAGGAGATCGAGACCATCCTGGCTAATACGGTGAAACCCCGTCTCTACTAAAAAATACAAAAAAACTAGCCGGGCGACGAGGCGGGCGCCTGTAGTCCCAGCTACTCGGGAGGCTGAGACAGGAGAATGGCGTGAACCCGGGAGGCGGAGCTTGCAGTGAGCTGAGAGCCGGCCACTGCACTCCAGCCTGGGCGGCAGAGCAAGACTCCGTCTCAAAAAAAAAAAAAAAAAAAAGACTGGATAGATTTGTCTATAAGGTTTTATTAAGAATTAGGTTTGACATTAATAGTACACTAATACAAAGTTGAAATTTGGCTTTCTCTCTTGAACAAGACTTTCATGTAATATTAAAGAGATAATGAAACATTTTTGTTAAGAGAGAGAAAAAAAAAAGATTGTTTGGAAAGCTAAGTCTTCCCTGCATCAATAAGTAAAGGTTTTTGCATTTTTAAAATCTTTATCATTTTGGCTAATAATGACTTACAGTGACCTGAGATTCTATTTTATAATATCAAGTGTTTTAAACCTTTGATATTTGACAAACTTTCTGTTTCATTTCAGAATCAAGGAGACTTTTCTTTTGAACTATGTACAGCTTTTAACAATTGAGTAAAGTACACTTCTATAAACAAAATTTGGAGCATATTTCTTTCTCTCTACCAAATTTCTCCAGAATTTAGAAACTATCTGTGAGCATTGTTAATTTATGGCAATGTAGTTATTAGCATAATAATTGCAATAAGAATCTGCTTTATTTTATAGCAGGACACAATTGGAGACACTTGCTATTTTACCAAGGCTTTGACTGAAATGGTATGCTTTCTGATATAAGTAGACTGCTTTAAGGAATCAAATTTTACTCATAGGCTGATAAAAGCCCCATGGAAAAACTGGCATCATACCTTGTCTACACAGTCCCTGTACAGGTCCCTGTACTGCAATAAGTAAAGAATGACACTTTCTGACAGGCTGGGGAGGCCCAAGTTATCTTGGGACCTTGAAAGAAGAGGAATTTACCCAACTTGTACGAGTATGTTCAGGAACAGATAAACCCATGGCTGGGCTCAAGGCTTTAAAAAGTTTAACCTGAGATTCCAATAAAGCCAATTTTAAAAAAGAGCCTACATGGCGAATAATCATTCTTGTTGTACTTTATGCAAATAATCAGGCTGAATATAATGATACTAAAGCTTATTTTGCAAACAAATCAATCCTACCATGATTTGTTTTTAATAAAAACTGGAACTGGAGAGAAAAAGATTATATTTTTAAATAACTATGGAACACTTGTTTTTAGATCCTAGTATTATCCATTGTATTTCAGTTTTTTCTGGAATTTAGACTGACCCTGCTTATTCCTGTGAACCAACCAATGATCTCTGGCTGCTACTCCAAAGAAACAAGATGAATAAATATCACCTTTTGTTGGGACCCAGAGTTATATAAATGACCCTCACCCTACTGACACTTTCTAACTGAATTCCTCTCTACCATGAATACAAGAGATCCTAATAGTTAATGCAGCAGTATCATTGCCCCTATTTAGCCTGAAAAAAAGCTCCTTAGAATTAAGGGTCCCCTAAGCCGGGCGCGGTGGCTCACGCCTGTAATCCCAGCACTTTGGGAGGCTGAGGCGGGCGGATCACAAGGTCAGGAGATCGAGACCATCCTGGCTGACACGGTGAAACCCCGTCTCTACTAAAAATACAAAAAAATTAGCCGGGCGCGGTGGCGGGCGCCTGTGGTCCAAGCTACTCCGGAGGCTGAGGCAGGAGAATGGCGTGGGCCCGGGAGGCAGAGCTTGCAGTGAGCTGAGATCCGGCCACTGCACTCCAGCCTGGGTGACAGAGCAAGACTCTGCCTCAAAAAAAAAAAAAAAAAAAAAGAATTAAGGGTCCCCTTATAAAAGGAAGGGGGAAATGCGTCAGAAGTGTTTGAACCAGAGCGAGCCCATCTTGAATAGAGGTTGGGTAAAATGAGATTGAGACCAGCTGGGCTGCATTCCCAGGAGGTTAGGCATTCTTAGTCAGAGGATGTTTACAGTTAAGGAAACAAGTTAATATTGTTTACTGAACAGAGCCAGGATTTAATAGACCCAGGAAATAACAGACCCTGGAAATGTTCTGATGTCCTGATACCTTAAAAACAAAAGCATTCTTAGTTTAAGAATAAGTTTAACTTTAAAGATAATAATATATATTCTTGCAGAAGACAGTATTTACATAAACATTAACAAACTTTTGTTACAGGCCCTTGTAGTAGAGCACATCTCCACCATGATGTTTTGCTTTATTTTATAGATAATTAACCATTGTACCTAACATGGGCATTTTCCTCCTCTTGCTTTTGGGAATACCCTGCTCCATCTGTGGAGTAGCCATTCTTTAATTCCATTATTTTTTTTCTTTTCTTTTTCTTTTTTTCTTTTCTTTTTTTTTTTTTTTTTTTTTTTGAGATGGAGTCTTGTTGTGTTGCCCAGGCTGCAGTCCAGTGTCGTGATCTCGGCTCATTGCAGCCTCCGCCTCCTGGGTTCAAGCGATTCTCGTGCCTCAGCCTCCCAAGTAGCTGGGATTACAGGCGTGCATGCCACCATGCCAGGCTAATTTTTGTATTTTTAGTAGAGACGGAGTTTCACCATATTGGCCAGGCTGGTCTGGAACTCCTGACCTCAAGTGATCTGCCTGCCTTGGCTTCCCAAAGTGCTGAGATTACAGGTGTGAGCCATTGCACTCAGCCTTCCTTTACTTTCTTAATAAACTTTCTTTCACTTTACTCTGTGGACTCACCCTGAATTCTTTCTTGCATAAGATCCAAAACTCTCTCTTGAAGTCTGGATTGGACCTCTTTCCAGTAACAGAACCAATCCCTCTCAGATACCAAGGAATGACAGAATATCCTAAAGTCTTTCACAGAGCAGTAAAGAAGATCTATACTTAACAGGGAGCAAAGCTTCTAGAAATTACTCTTTTAGGCATCACTCTGCACATTCATTTATGGTAGCATCTCTCAATCTTTCTCCTTTCTCTCATTAATCTCCCAGATGACTCTCTCACATAGATCTCCAGCCTTTCTAGATTCTTCTATTCTGGGAGTAGCTCTATACTCTTTCATATGTAAATCAACTTAGTGTTTTCACTTTCTCTAATTCTTCTCTTCACTTAATACCCTAGCATCAGTAATCCAACAACCAAGGATTCTCAAAAGGTGAAAGAGGGCAAAAGGCTGGGAATGTATACACATTACTAAAATCGATTATTGTTATAGCTAAAAACAGACTTTCAAGGCACGTGTGGTGAAAATTTATCAGCTCAGTCCTGTCCTCTCTTCCTCTTCTCCTAATTCGTCCCCTTTAGGGTAAAGGTGGACTTGTTATAAAGGATTTATATTCCTCTCTAAACTAAGATACACAGGCTATACTCTACTGAAGAAATTGAGGAATTACAGATATACTGCCTAATATTACAAATCTCACAGCATGGGCATTCCCAACTTGTTGAGAAAGACAGAACCTGCTTTAAAGATGAAACAGTCAATGTGTACTTGACCTCAACATTTTTTTAAAAAGTTGAGCTAAGATATCTTTTTCTTATTTCTCTCTAAATTGCAAGCCCCCTGAGGGCATCATTGTGTTTACTTTAGGGCTTAGTGGCACTTTACTTATAGTAACTGCTCAATTACTATTATTTCAAGACATGTGTCTAATGATCCAAAAATGAGAAACAGATAAATCATTTAAAAATAAAATTGTAATTTTATTTTCCTTCCTTCCAAAATGCAAATGTCCAACATTCTAAAATATGTTGTTTATCTAAAGAACCTTTTCCAACTCTGCTAAATCCATAGAAACATTAGTCATTCTTATTATTGAACCAAGAATTCATCCATAACCCTGTAATGGCTCTTCTGATCTCCTGAGGGAAAATACTGCTAAAAATAAATATTCACCATTTTTTTTTTTTTTTTTTGTGAGGAAGAAGTATGTACTTCAACATCTATCATCCTAGGAATATTAATAGTTTTACTCTTGGATTTTTGTTCTCAGTTCTAACATGATTTTGAAAGATAAAATATTTGGGTACAATGCTCATTTAAGTCGTATATGCATAAGACAAGTCTCTGACCATATTATACGGTCTAAATATCCTTATTATACTTTAATGTAGAAAAAGCAAACAGCTTGTGAGGATGTTTGCTTTGTAAACAAAGATGCAAACATTGCATTCAGTCACTGATCATATCTCTTCTAACCTAGGAGCCTCTATTGAGGACTAAATTGTAGAGCTTGGTATATCATTTGAAAAAAAATACTCATAGGCTTAAAAGTTTAAAACAAGATGAACCTTTATAGGAACTTCACTAAGGAAGGAAGGAGGAGCCAGGGGCTAGGTATTCCCACATTCCAGTTCCTTAGCAAATCAAAAGTACAGACTTTCTTTTATACCTGTATATGTCCAATGTCTTCATTTGAATCTTCCTGAAAGCAGAGCCAGGTATGCAGCTCTCTGTGAGTGGCTTCCACTTTTCAAAGCCCCCATTCACCTAGGCACATTTTGGGTTTTAGGTACATAATTGAATCCTATTTCTTTAGGTACATAATTGAATCACCTTTCTTCCCCTCAGTGATTCTTCATAGTTTCTGGGTTATAATGGGCTCATTTTCCTGTTTTCCAGCATGTTTATAGATTTATTTATATATTTATAATTATCTTTTACATTTTCTGGAAACTGGGCATAAGACAAAAAAGCTTGCTTTATGGGATTAATCTACTATCATAAATTGAAATCTTGAATTTTCACTAACCCTGTGATGATGGACCAGACAGGTACTAAAATCTCTATTTTGAGTTTATTATAATCTCTGCTAATGAACCTGTGACAAAATTTTGGTTCAAGATGGCTGACTAGATACTTGCCCTCCCCAGAAAGATGAACTAGTGACAGAGTGGATCCCAGGTATAGAAACTTGTCTGGAACTTGCTCTTCTACATTAAAATATGAGTGCTAATCATCCGCCAACATATATTGTCTCTCTCTTCCTGCTAACAGAATTCCCAAATTTTAGATGGCCACTCAGCTTGTGTCTACATGTCTTAGCCTCCCTTGCAGATAGGTGTGGCCGTGTGGGTAAATTCTAGTCAAAGAGATATAATGGAAACAGTGCTGTGCTGTTAAATGTTTAGCAACTAGCTTTCAGCTGGGGAAGTGGGAGCTAATTTCTAGCAAGTGTTGATCTCTGTGGTGTAAATACTCCCGTCATGGGTAATTTCTAGCTGCAGTGTCCCTCAATGCAAAGTTGGGAAGAGATTTCCACACCATTAGATGGTATTCCCATCATACAGATGACATAGATGCAAATAACCTCAATAGCCTAGATACAAGCATACCTCAAAAATATTGCATGTTCAATTCCAGACAACTGCAATAATGTGGTTATCACAATAAAGTGAGTCATACAAATAAGTTTGTTTCCCAGTTCACGTAAAAGTTATGTTTACACTATATTGTAGTCTAGTGGAGTGTTCAATGGTGTCATGTCTTTAAAAAACAATGCACGTACTATAATTTAAAATACTTTATTGCTAAAAATGCTTACAATCATCTGAGCCTTTAGCAGGTCATAATCTTTTTACTGATAGAGACTTTTGCCTCTACCAGTAGCTACTGACTGATCAGGGTGGTGGTTGCTGAAGGCTGGAGTGGCTGTGTCAATTTAACTAAGACAACAATAGAGCTTGTTGCTTTGACTGACTCTTTCTTTCATGAAAGATTTCTCTGTAGTATGTGATGCTGTTTGATAACATTTTACTCGCAGCAGAACTTCTTTCAAAATTGGAGTCAATCCTCCAAAACTCTGCTGCTGCTCTATCAACTAAGCTTGTGTAATGTTTTAAACACTTTGTTATTATTTCAACAATGCTCACAGCATCTTCACCGGGACTAGAATCCATCTCAAGAAACCACACTTTTTGCTCATCCATAAGAAGCAACTGTGATCTGTTAAATTTTTTATCATGAGATTGCAACAATTCAGTAACATTCTCAGGTTTCACTTATAAATCTAGTTCTCTTGCTATTTCCACCACATCTGTTTCCTCAGTTGAAGTCACAAGCCCATCAAAGTCATCCATGAGGGTTGGAATCAACTTCTCTCAAACTTCTGTCAGTGTTGATGTTCTGACCTCATCCAATAAATCTTGAATGTCCTTAATAGCATTTAAATGGTAAATCTTTTCCAGAAAGTTTTTGATTTACTTTGCCCAGATCAATCAGAGGACTCACTGTGTATGGCGGCTATAGCCTTATTGAAATATATTTTTTTAAATAATAAGACCTGAAAGTCAGTTCATAGGCTGCAGAATGGATGTTGTGTTAGCAGGCATGAAAACAACATTAATCTTCTTGTACATCTCCATCAGAGCTCTTGGGTGACCAGATGGATTGTCTATGAGGAGTGAGCAGTAATATTTTGAAAGGTATGTTTTTTTTCCTAAGCAGGAGGCCTCAATAGTGGGCTTAAAATAATTAGTAAAGAAATATTAGTAAATATTAGTAAAATAACTGTAAACAGATGTCCTGTCATCCAGACTTTGTTGTTCCATTTATACAGCACAGGCAGAGTCAATTTTGCATAATTCTTATGGGCCCTGGGATTGTCGGAATGGTAAAAGAACTTTGGCTTCTACTTAAAGTCAGCAGCTGCGTTAAGTCCCTAACAAGACAGTCTGTACTTTGAAGCTTTGAAGCCAGGATTCATTTCTCCTCTCTAGCTATGAAAGTCCCAGATGATATGTTTCTCCAATAGAAGGCTGTTTTATCTACATTGAAAATCTACTGTTTAGTGTAGTGACTTTTATCAACGATCTTAGCTGGGTCTTCTGGATAACTTGCTGCAGCTTCTACATCGTCACTTGCTGCTTCACCTTGCACTTTTATGTTATGGAGACAGCTTCTTTCCTTAAACCTCATGAGCCAACCAACTTCAAACTTTTCTTCTGCAGCTTCCTTTCCTCTCTCAGTCTTCATAGAATTTGAGTTAGATCTTTGTTCTGAATCAGGCTTTGACTTATGGAAATGTTATGGCTGGCTTGATTGTCCACTAAAACTTTCTCCGTATCTTCCTATCATTTGCATGTTCACAGGAGTAGCACTTTTAATTTCTTTCAATAATTTTTCTTTTGCATTCACAACTTGACTAACTGACACAAGAGGCCTCGCTTTTAGCCTGTCTCGGTTTTTGACATGACTTCCTTACTAAGCTTAATCATTTTTAGCTTTTGATTTTAAGTGAGGGACATGTGACTCTTTCTTTCATTTGAAAATTTAGAGGCCATTGTAGGGTTCTTAATTGGCCTAATTTCAATATTGTTGGGTCTCAGGGAGGAGGGAGGCCCCAAGGACAGGGAGAGAGACAGGGGAATGGCCAGTTAGTGGAGCAGTCAGAACACATGCACATTTATTAATTATGTTCACTATTTTATATGAGCATGGTTCATGTCACCCCTAAAAAATTACAATAGTAACATCAAAGATCACTGATTACAGATCACCATAATGAATATAATAATAATGAAAAGTTTGAAATATTGTGAGAATTGCCAAAATGTGACACAAAGACCTAAAGTGAGCACGAGCTGTTGGAGAAATGGTGCTAGTAGGCTTGGTCAACACAGGATTGTCATAAACCTTCAATTTGTGAAAACGTATCTGCAAAGTTCAACAAAGTGAAGCACAGATCTGCCTGGTAATAGTAGAATGTAGTAAAATAATTTTCAAAAGATGAGTTTTGAATATTTACCTTATTTTTAATATAATCTGTTTAATGATACGTTGTATACAATTTAGTTTTTAGTAATGACTGTGTTTAACAACTGGCTCACAAAATTGAAACTTTTTAACAAATGCTTCTTGTGAACTGGTACAAGCTGGTGCAAGTCAACTCTGGTACACCTGTGAATGCAATCTGTGTCTTACCCCTCCAGTGGCATATTAGATGCCATGTTTTGAGCTGGAAAAAGTAACCGCTTTGCTGTTTCGATTGTGTTCTGGAGGAAAGTGGTGTTCATGGATACTTGGGTGTTCAGAAGGTACACTGTGGCACAGACTGCTAATTGTCCCTAATATTCACTTTTTCTTTCTTTTCTTTTTCTTTTCTTTTTTTTTCTTTTCTTTCTCCTTCCTTCCTTCCTTCCTTCCTTCCTTCCTTCCTTCCTTCCTTCCTTCCTTCCTTCCTTCCTTCCTTCCTTCCTTCCTTCCTTTGTACGAGAAATCTCCATTTTAAAACTGGGTAGCTAGGCACCCAGCTAAAGGCCACTTTTTCCAGACCCCTTGCAGTTAAGTGTGACAACCACATTCTGGTCAAAGCAATGTGAACAGAAGTGGTCTGTGCAACTCTTGGGTCACATTCTTAAAAGGAAGATGAGTGACCTCTACTTATTTTTCTCCTTTTTTCTACGTGGGTTAAAACAGATATGATGATGCTGAGTCACCTGTGACTTTGAGGATAAGAAAAACATCGTAGAGGATGGCAGAGCAACAAGAAGAATGAAATGAAAATCTCTTAATGACTTTATGGACCAGAGCTTCTTTATCCTTTTGTCCTACTTAGCAGCTTGGACATTCATATAAAAGAGAAACAAATTGGGCCGGGTGTCACTCATGCCTGTAATCCCAGCAATTTGGGAGGCCAAAGCGGGTGGATCATGAGATCAGGAGATCGAGACCATCCTGGCTAACATGGTGAAACCCCATCTCTACTAAAAATACAAAAAATTAGCTGGGCGTGGTGGCACATGCCTGTAGTCCCAGCTACTCTGGGGGCTGAGGCAGGAGAATCACTTGAAGTCAGGAGGTGGAGGTTGCAGTGAGCCACGATCATGCCACTACACTCCAGCCTGGACAACAGAGCGAGACTCCCATCTCCAAAAACAAAAAAAGGAACAAATCTTCCTTCCCGTTAAAGCCATTGTTATTTATTCTCTGCTAAAGCAGCTAAAGCAATATACAGAAGCTGATAACAATAATTCCAGTTCTCTGAAATAAGACACTATCTAATGCTTTTGCTAAGAACCCTCCTCCTATTTCAGAAATAATTGATTATAAGTAATCAACTTATTGAAACATTTTATGGACCAATATAGTTTTTCTGTTGAAAGACATGACCCTTATGCAATCTCATATTTCTTCCTAAAACATGTTTTAATTGTTTGATGGGTATAATTATGATAAAATTACTATTTGATATGTTATTGAAGGTTTTCAGATAGTATTATATCTCTGCATTTCATTTTGGGAAGTTTCAATATCTTCCAGCTCACTGATTCTTTTCTCAGCCATGTTCAGTATACTAATGAGACCATCAAAGGCATTTTTAAATTTCTATTACAGTGGTTTTGATCTCTAGCATTTTTTAAATTCTTTCTAAGAGTCCCCACTTCTCTACTTAAATTATCCAACTGTTCTTGAGTGTTATCTGTTTTTATCTATATTTTTAATCTGTTAGAACCCATAACATATTAATTGTAATTATTTTAAATCCACTGTCTGATAATTCTAAGATCTTTGTCAGAACCAGATCTGGATCTGATGTTTGTTTTGTTTCTACATTCTGTGATTTTTATTGCCTTTTAGAATGGCTTGAATTTTTTGTTAAAAGCCAGACATAATGTATCAGAAAACAGAAATTATGGCCTTTAATGTGAATATTCATGTTAACCTGGCTAGAAGTTGGGCTGTGTTTAATGTTTGCTGTAGCTGTAGGTATCTGAGGCTTCAAATTCCTCTAGTGTTTTTGTTTTTGCCTCACCTGTTGACTTTGGGCTTCCCTAGTACTCATCAAAGAGTCTGCATCTTGCTGCTATTTCAGCTAAAATTCACTGCCATTTTACTAGACCCCTATTGGTGTGGTGGTAAGGTTCTGGGGAGGGAAAGCATTCTACAAACTTATGATGAAATCTTAATCTTTTAATAGGCCTGTGTCTTTGGGCTGTGACTATCACCAGTGTTTCCTGGCTTTATTGTTCCCCTCTTGTGAGAGAGAAATGCTAGAAGGGAATGGAGTAGGAAAAATGCCCTTCCTTAACTTGGAATAAGATCCTGGTTAAAATCTTTTCCACTGGAGATTAGGCCTTTGTCATATAGAATACCCTGGGCATATTTCAAGGTGGCTCTTCCTTTTACCCTGTCAGAGCCACCAGGAGATCGTGCTCAATTTTTTTCCCATAAGTATGTGGTGGGGATCCTGGAGGTAAATCCCAAGAAAATATGGATTCCCCCCACCATAAGACTGCATTCTAGAAGTTTCTTCCTCTCATTTTAGTCCACACTCTACCTCTAGCAACTTCTTATTATTGCCATTTAAGTATTCCTACCGGTTTATGGCTCTAGCTGCTTCTGCTCCTGGTTAACAGACCTCATCTGTGACTCCTTTAATTCACCCATCTCTCCAGATTTCAGGGTGATGGTTTGCCCTGTACTTCAGTTCTCTGATGGGTCCAAGAAAAAAATCATTGCCTTTTAGTTCGCCTTTTCCTGTCATAAGGATGGGAGTGACAACTTTCCGAGCTCTTTACATGTTAGAGCTGAAATAAGAAGTCCAATGACATGCTATCTTAACTTGTAATATGTTTGTATACCATATTGAATTTAAATGGAAATTATAAACGAATTTTTTAATTTGCTACTTAGGGTCGGGTGCGGTGGCTCATGCCTGTAATCCCAGCACTTTGGGAGGCTGAGGTGGGTGGATAACCTGAGGTCAGGAGTTTGGAGACCAGCCTGTTCAACATGGCAAAACCCCATCTCTACTAAAAATACAAAAATTAGCTGAGCGTGGTGGTGGAAGTCTGTAATCCCCGCTACTCAGGAGGCTGAGACAGGAGAATCACTGGAACCTGGGAGGCGGAGGTTGCAGTGAGCTGAGATAGCACCATTGCACAACAGCCTGGGTGACAAGAGTGAAACTCCATCTCAAAAAAAAAAAAAAAAAGAAACTTAAATCTGGTGAAAAGGATCATTTACTCCAGTAGGAGGATCTTTGGATTCCCTGGCAAGCTGTTCATATAAATTAAAAATATCAGGATGTTATAGGCTAAGTCTACCATCTCAGATCATAATACATAGATGGGAACCTTCTGGGCTGGCTCTACTAAAACCACCAGTTTCCTGGCTTATATCAAAGGACATTCAGTGAATTTGGATTTTACCTTAAGCTAAGTGAATGAATTTCTAGTGACATGAGGGTGGACTCATGGTTTCCTAAAAATTTGAGTCCATTAGGATGGGGAAAGGGACAGGAAACTGAATGGGTGTTCAGAGTTTAGTGCCATAAAAATCAGTAGAGCCAAGGAAGAAGATATCCTACAGAAACCACCTAGACACCAAGAGGCTCTGACTTGCCAAGACTTCCATGGATAGGTGGCCACAGGGTAATATTATGGTTCCCAGAATAGTCTCAGACCATAGAAATGTAGACTAAGGTTATGTACTCAGCAGTGTGGTCCTGAATTGGGGAAAATCTCACTCCAAAATCTTGCATCTCTCTTGGAATAAGTAGCCTGTGTTATTACCTCAATCCACTGTTGACTTGTATGACTTCACTTGTCCAGAACCCATTCGTTCAATATTCTCTTCACAGCCATATGCCATGAGCACTGTTGGTTTCCCTTTTCCTGTCTCACAAATGATTCAAATCTACTTACACCCACCTCCTCCCCCTTGTACTCTGAGAGTGGGATATTTCCTCTAAAGAGAACCTGTCAGTGCTAATTATGGAGGAAAACCTATGTGGCAATGTGTAGGTTTAAAAGACAAGAAAGTCCCCCCACAGAGGTTCTGTGAAACACTGGATACACTGACAACTTAATAAAAAGCTTGATTCAGTGACATTTTTAACACACTGGCATGGAAAGTATCATTAGAAATAAAGTGACTTTCAAGGGAAAAAATGTTTTATGGAACTGTGTGAAGAGCTATGATTGATCTTAAATTTCCTTTGTTTCATGGCTCCTGAAGTGGTGCATCAAAGAAAAACTGGTAAGGAAGTTGTATTTCTCCTCAGGTCCCACACCTGGTAACAGCTTCTTTCTGGCATTGGGGAGTGTCATTGTTTGAGAAACTCATTCATCCAAAGAAAACAGGCTGAGTGTTCTACTTTCTTTCTCTTCCAAACCCACATTCATATAGAGCTAACTTGGAGGGTAGGTAAGAGGAAAGGCAAAAAGAAGCAGGGAGAGGATGAGCCATGTGGACATAGTTGGATGTGTGTGTGCTCTGGATTGGGGCAAACACAGTCAGGGAAACATTTGGTAGGCACAGCTTTGAGAAAAACAGGCTTGATGTTGTTTGTTTCAGACATGTGAAGGATCATTGGATTTACAAAAAGTTTTTTCTCTCTCTTTTATCATTCTCATGGAAATAGTAGGAAGCGATTACTCTGTGCTCGGGCTTCACCAGTGTTCTAAAAAGTTGCCTAATAAATCAGGCACATAGTAGCCAAGCAATGCAATGATGAGTTTGTACTTTATTACATGGCTTGGGAGATGATGAAAAAAATTATTATTAAACAAGTGTCAAGAGCTCAATATGCGTAGTGGCTACTTGGGTTAGCTATTCAACCTGGAAAAGAAAAAAAAAACTATACAAAATTCTAAATGAGGTATGTCTATCCATGTTTATGACTGCTATCCACTGACATTTCAAATAATCAAATCTGACTAATCTAAAAGAAGCCACTTAGTCAAGCTCTAAACATTTATGCTTATTTTCATGAAGTAGATATAATAGTCAGACTTTCTATGGCCATGAATTACAATAATGACTTTAGAAAATAAACAATGTGGTAGATTCCTCCCACCAAGAGGAATCTAACCACCTTGTGAATCTAACCACCTTATGAATCGCTTTGCCCAATATACGAAAGAAGTAATATTGTTCCAATTCTAAGCCTAGGTGGCAAGAAATCTTGCTTACTTTTGCTTTCCCTCTTGGATTCTTTCCTTTGTATAAGTCTAGGCTAGCCTGATGAAAGGTGACAGAGCAGGAGGAGCAGAGCTTAGTCATCCCAGCTGAGGCTAACCTAGACCAGCCAGCCACCAGCTGACTCACCAGCTGAACATAGATCTGTAAATGAGCCAAACTGAAATCAGCTGAGTGCAGCTCAAATTAGCAAGACTGATCACCCAGTTAACCAACAGACTTCTGAAAAATTATAGATGGTTGTTGCCTTAAGTCATTACATTTTGAAATGGTTTATTACAAAGAAATCGGTAAGTGATATGTCAGTAAATATTAACTTTCTCTGGGAACTGCTGCCCGATTTAAGTCATTCTAATTTCTTTTTGGGTTTAAGAATGTGCAACAGGACATGTTTTCATTCTGATGCAATCTTCAGAAGAGGATATTGTTTATTATAGACTTTTTACTTTACTAAAACCCCAAGTCCCTCCATCATCTTAAGAAATGTCGGCCGGGCGCGGTGGCTCAAGCCTGTAATCCCAGCACTTTGGGAGGCCGAGGCGGGCGGATCATGAGGTCAGGAGATCGAGACCATCCTGGCTAACACGGTGAAACCCCGTCTCTACTAAAAAAATACAAAAAACTAGCCGGGCGAGGTGGCAGGCGCCTGTAGTCCCAGCTACTAGGGAGGCTGAAGCCGGAGAATGGCGTAAACCCGGGAGGTGGAGTTTGCAGTGAGCTGAGATCTGGCCACTGCACTCCAGCCTCGGTGACAGAGCGAGACTCCTTCTCAAAAAAAAAAAAAAAAAAAAAAAAAAAAAAAAAAAAAAAAAAAAAAAAAAAAAAACAGAAATGTCAATATCCATATGGAAGATCCTTTCTAGTTTGATGTTTTCTTGACCTTCTGAATTCCAAGAAACTTAAACCTTATGACTCTTCAACAACCATTTCTTCTTGCCTAAGTTGCTTCACCCCAGAAATTATAATCTCCAACATCTGTTAGTCTTCTCTCATGTCTCATCACATCTGATTTTCAAATTTATTTAGTTTCTATCCTTGGTTCCTTTATTTTTTGCAATTGTCAGCTCCTGTTGCTCTCACTTATATGACAGACACTATTCATTGGCTCACTTAACTCCAACATCAAACCCTTCTTCCTGGTCCTCCCTCTATTATAGTGGCTAGAATGTTAAAGCTTTGAAGTTCTGGTCTTCTTTGCAACAAGAGATGCAATGTGACACACTTTTGTCCAAAGAGGTTAAGGGGAGACTCAATGGAAAACTGCCCTCCCAAAGTAACACTTCATTAAGAGAAAGCTTTTGATCCTTTCCTCCTCCTTTCTGCTTGGAACTCATATGGGATGATGCCCTTGTTCAGTAGCTATATTGCAACAACAAAAATAAAAGCCATGCAAAAAGGATGAGGAAGAAGAATGATATATCGTTGTTACTGTGAAGTTAAAACATGACCCAAAACCCCTTCTTCAGGACTTGTGTTGTATGAGAAAAATAATTTCTTACTTATTTAATCTATTACATATGGTAAGGTTTTCTGTTGCTCACGACTGTACTGTAAAGTTATACTGATACAATGTCCTTCCCTATTTGTTCCTTCTGGATTTTTGTTTTGTTTTGTTTTTGAGATGGAGTCTCACTCTCTTGCACAGGCTGGAGTCCAGTGGCTTGATCTTGGCTCTCTGCAACCTCTGCCTCCTGGGTTCAAGCGATTCTCCTGCCTCAGCCTCCTGAGTAGCTAGGATTACAGGCGTGTGCCACCACGCCTGGCTAATTTTTGTGTTTTTAATAGAGACGAAGTTTCACCATGTTGATCAGGCTGGTCTCAAACTCCTGACCTCGTGATCCACCCACCTCAGCCTCCCAAAGTGCTGAGATTACAGGTGTGAGCCACCGTGCCCAGCTATTCCTTCTGTATTTATTAACTCTTGCCTTCTATCATACTATCCTGAAATATTTCAAATTAGAATCTCTGAAACCGCCCATCTTCTGTTAGACTTGAATTATAAAGTCCTTCTAGAGAAATCATACAAGCATGTATTTTTACTACTACAAATTTATCATTTGCAGCTTTAGTATGTCCTCAATACTAGAGTAAATCTTCCCTGTCTTCACTTAGTAACAGCTATTAATGTTTATTATTCTTTTTACTCTTTGCAATGTGACTTTGCAGAGTGCCCTACCCAATATCATTCTGTACTTTATATAGAGACCATAATATGGGAACTCCATTTCACTTTTCTTCTCCTCCTCCCTTCTTTCCTGAAAACTTATCTTTATCTATTCCCATCCTTATTTTTATAATCCCAGTTCAGTGGAGAAATACCCCTTCTTCTAACCAAAGCTAATTCCTTTTACTGTGCCCTAGTGGTCATTGCCTTCTACCTGCTCAGAGATCACTCTGCCTAAGTCATTCCCTCTTCTGTTTGTTCAACTACTCTCTCTTTGCTGGTTTTGTCTCCTAAGCATATAAATGTACTTGTATCTCCACTATCTTCAAACAGCACACTTTCTCTTTATTCATACCCATCTACCTATTGCCCTCTACCTCTCCACATTGCGTTTAATCTTCAGTCTGCATTTAGTCTGTCTCCACAAAACAGTAGATTATTCTATTTTTACACTCTGCAAATCTTCTGCAGTTGTGGTTTCGAACCCACTACTCCATTAAATTTGCCCTAATTAACGTAAGCAGAATCCTTCTAATTGCCCAAATGTGGTCTTTTCAATCTTTATCTCATTTTCTTTATTTGTCATTCACTCTCTTTTTGAAAACTCTGTGTATTAGTCAACTATTGCTGCATAACAAACCACCCCAAAACTCAGTGACTAAAGAAAAGCAATCATTTATTATTACAAAATAAGTCTGTGTGTTAGGTGGGGGTTGGTTGGTCTAGGCTGGGCTCAGCTGAGAATAACTTATTCTGCTGTGGGCAGTAAGCTACCTAGGTTTGTCCTTCTCACAGCAGAGACATAACAGTACAGGACCAATTGTGCAAGCTGCTTTTCAAACCTCTGTTTTTGTCATATTTTCTGGCATTTCATTGGCTAAAGTATGCCATATGATTGAGCCTAGAGTTAGAGTAGAAGAGCACTGAAAATGTACAGGATAATGGGAATGAATATAGGGAGGGGTAAAAATTAGTCATTAATGCAATTTACCTACTCTATTACCTTTTTTGTTTCTCTGTGTGTGTGTGTGTGTGTGTGTGTGATCACTTCTTCTATAATTGTTATTATCTATCTTTTATGGACTCTTCTACTGCCCATGCCATCCCTTGGATGTGAGTGTTTCCTAGTATGTCAGCCTCTGTGCTTGTTTTTCTCTCTGCATACTCCTCCTGGGTGATCTAACTACCCCCTATATATTAAGGATTCTCAAATTTATATCTCCACATGTACCCTTCTTTAGATAAATTGAAGCATTTGTAATTTTCTACACGTGCTTTTTCATGCCTCTATGCCTTCGTACATTCTATTACTTTTTCCCAGCAGTTCCACCTTCCTTAGCTTCATTCACATCTACAGCTTCTCCAAGAATCAGATCAGCTGAAGAATCAGTTTCTCTTTTATTCCTCTTACTTCAAAGACCAGGCGAATGTTAGAACATAACAGACTATTGACAAAATTTTATTGAAATAATTATTTAAAATAAAAGTAGCATGCATTTCATTTTGTTCCAAAATTTTAAACAAGTCATAGTCTGTTTGGCAAAGACATAGCACCAAAATTTGTTTTAGACTACTAAGATGAAAGGTGACATACAACCAGATTTTATACTGCTCTTTTCCTCCTACTCCTCTTCAAGAAAGATTCACAACATGATACACACTGGCTGGGAGTGAATGATTCATTTTATTTGAACCTGAAATATAACCTCTAAATGATAGACCTTAAATGGTTGTTTTCGCACTTAGTGGATGGCATTGCTTCCTGGAGTTGACCTTTTGTACTTTCACTTTCATTTTATGTGTAAATGGCTGAATGTATTTTTGGTGGGTGACATGGCTTGGCTGTGTCCCCACCCAAATATCATCTTGAATGGTAGTTCCCATAATCCCTATGTGTCATGGGAGGGACTCAGTGGGAAGTGATTTGATCAGAGGGGTGGTTTCCCCCATGCTGTTCTCATGAAAGTGAGTGAGTTCTCACAAGATCTGATGGTTTTATAAGCGTCATATGGTATATAAGCATTATATATGGTAGATCCACCAGCAGCTTGCACCATGCTGTCTGGCATTTCCCCTGCTTGCACTCATTCTCTCTCCTTCCACCCAGGGAAAAGGTGCCCTCTACCAGAATTGTAAGTTTCCTGAGGCCTCCCCAGCTATATGGAACTGTGAGTCAATTAAACTTCTTTTCTTTATTAATTACCCAGTCTTGGGCATTTCTTTATAGTGGCATGGGAATGGACTAATAAAGTAAATTAGTACTGCAGGGAGTGTAGTGCTGCATTAAGTATACCTAAAAATGTGGAAGTGACTTTGGAGAGCTCAGAAGACAGGAAGATGTGAGAAAGTTTGGAACTTCTTGGAGACTTTTTGAATGGTTTTGACCAAAATACTGATAGTGATATGGACAATGAAGTCCAGGCTGAGGTGGTCTGAGATGGAGAAGAGGAACTTCTTGAGAACTGGAGCAAAGGTAACTCTTACTATGCTCTAGTAAAGAGACAGGCAGCATTTTGCCTCTCCCCTAGAGATCTGTGGAACTTTGAACTAGAGAGACATAATGTAGGGTATCTGGTAGAAGAAATTTGTAAGCAGCAAAGCATTGAACAGGAAGCAAAGCATAAAAGTTTTAAAAATTTGCAGCCTGCTGATGCAATAGAAAAGAAAACCCCATTTTCTGAGGAGAAATTCAAGCTGGCTGCAGAAATTTGCATAAGTGATAAGGAGCCCAATGTTGATCATCAAGACAATGAGGAAAATGTCTCCAGGGCATGTCAGAGACCTTCATGGCAGGCCCTCCCATCACAGGCCTGGAGGTGTAGGAGGGAAAAGTCATTTTCTGTGCCAGGTCCAGGACCCCCCTGCGCTGTGCACCCTTGGTACTGGGTGCCCTGTGTCTCAGCTGCTCCAGCCATGGCTAAAAGGGGCTAAGGTATAGCTCATGCCATTGCTTCAGAGGGTGCAAGCCCCAAGCCTTTGCAGCTTCCGTGTGGTGTTGGTCTTGTGGGTGCACAGAAGAAAAGAATTGAGATTTGGGAACCTCCACCTAGATTTCAGAGGTTGTATGAAACACCTGCATGTCCAGGCAGAAGTCTGCTGCATGGGCAGAGACCTCATGGAGAGTTTCTGCTAGAGCAGTGCAGAAGGGAAATGTGGGGTCAGAGCCCCCACACAGAGTCCCCACTGGGGCACTGCCTAGTGGAGCTGTGAGAAGAAAGCCAGCATTCTCCAGACCCCAGCAGGGTAGATCCACCGACAGCTTGTGCCATGCACCTGGAAAAGTCACAGACTTTCAATGCCAGCCTGTGAAAGCAGCCGGGGGTTGGGGGTTTGAGGCTTAGTACCCTGCAAAGCCACAGGGGCGGATTTGCCCAAGGCCATGGGAGTCCGCCTCTTGCATCAGCATGATCTAGATATGAGTCTATTGCGGGATCTGGCCAGCAGCCCGCAATGCAACAGGGCTCTCTCTTTGTTCCCAGGTGGATCAGCAGGTCAAGAAATAATAGACACACACAAGATAGTGAAAGCTGGGTCCAGGGGGGTCACCGTCTTCTGGTCCTGTGATGCCACCAATGCACTGGATATACTAGCATTTATTATTAAGTTTAGTGAGGGCAGGAGTAGGTTAGTGAGGGATTTAGGGTCATTTGATTATGAGGTGAGATGGTCACATGGGGATGAAGTAATTCTTTAACATAACATCTGTATGAGAAGTACAGTATACAGATATAAGAATTTACAATATAGTGTGTGCATCAGTAATTTCTAACAGAGCCTTAAAACAGAAACACAGTCTTTCCATAACCTATGATTAGCAAGATATTAATCAGCAGTAACAGTTGCAACAAAAGCTGGTTACAAACAATCAATAGAAACAGGACGTGAAGCTAGACAACCGGTTAGACCAGAAATTCTCAGAAGGGAGTATGCCTTAACCCTAAAGAGGCCTAGAAGAGCCGTGGCAAGATGAGGGCGTTTATAGCTCTATCTTATCCATATGAACAGGCGCCCCTCATTCATCCATTTATAGGCTCTCCACAAGGGTTGCATTCCATTCCCAGAGCTATGAACATCTGTTTTTCTGGGATAGGAATATTGGTGATGTGAAACCTCCCTGACTGCACGTCTGTTCATAGGCTCTCTGCAGGGAGAAGCACATCACGTGCTGTTGGCTCATTCTGGCAGTCCAACCTGGCTTTGTCTTTACACAATCCTGCATGCAATTCTGTATTTACAATAATCAGGAGCGTTTCATCTTTTATTCCGTAGCAATAGTTTCAAGGGGTCTCCCTACACGAGTCGAAGGAGATCATTTTGGAACTTTAAGGTTTAATGACTGCCCTATTGGATTTTGGACTTGCATGGGTCCTGTAACCCCTTTGTTTTGGCCAGCTTCTCCCATTTGGAACAGGTGTATTTATTTGTCCAATGCCTGTACCTCCACTGTATCTAGGAAGTGACTAACTTGCTTTTGATTTTGCAGACTCATAGGTGGAAGGAACTTGTCTTGTCTCAGATGAGTCTTTGGACTTGCACTTTTGAGTTAACGCTGGAGTGAGTTAAGACTTTGGGGGACTGTTGGGAAGGCATGACTGTGTTTTGATATGTGAGGACATGAGATATGGGAGGGGCTAGGGTGGACTGATATTGTTTGGTTGTGTCTCCACCCAAATCTCATCTTGAATTTTAGTTCCCATAATCCCCACTTGTCATGGGAGGGACCAGGTAGGAAGTGATTGGATCATGGGGGTAGTTTCCCCCATGCTGTTCTCATGACAGTGAGTGGGTTCTCAGGAGATCTGATGGTTTTATAAGTGTCTGGCATTTCTCCCGCTTGTACTCATTCTCTCTCCTGCCACCCTGTGAGGAGGTGCCTTCCACCATCATTATAAGTTTCCTGAGGCCTCCCCAGCTATGTTGAACTGTGAATCAATTAAGCGTCTTTTCTTTATAAATTACCCGGTCTCAGGCAGTTCTTTGTAGCAGCGTGAGAATGGACTAATACAGTGGGGAAAGCACACATTTTTCAACCATGTCATTGGTATTTAACATATATTATGCAATGCTCCATTAAATTTGACAGAATAAACATAATTCTATCAAAACATTTTCTTATGCAGCTTACCCTCATCAAGCTGAGTGTTAATGCCTACCTTTCTGATAAGTAATTTACTGTGAAATTTACACATTAGCAGTCCCTGCATAACAGGGCATAGTATGAATGCCATAAACTGGACAACTGGATGAGGACATAGACTCTGTGTTGAGTTAGAAATAAACAAGCAACTACAGAAAAATCTTCTAATAGTGCCACTGATTTGTTGATCAAAGACTACCTATCAGTATAGACCATCATAAGGGACCTCAATAAAACCAAAATTATAGCAATTGAACTTTATTTTTTAAATTTTTTAACATGTTTTTTTTAAGAGTCTTGCTGTGTTGCCCAGGTTGGAGTGCAGTGGCATGATCTTGGCTCACTGCAATCTCCACCTCCCGGGTTCAAGCAATTCTCATGCCTCAGCCTCCTGAGTAGCTGGGATTACAGGTGTGTGCCACTACACCCATGTAATTTTTGTATTTTTAGTAGAGACGGAGTTTTGCCATGTTGGCCAGGCTGGTCTCTAACTCCTGGCCTCAAGTGACCCACCTGCCTCAGCCTCCCAAAATGCTGAGATTACACCGGGGACAAATCACACCCCATGCAGTTGAACTTTAAAACACTCTGTGTTCTACAACACCACATTGCCTCACCACACACCCCTCTTAGCTCTCATTCATTAATTTAAAAACAAAAACATTTATTGACTCACGCATAGATCTTTGCACTAGAAATACAATGGGGAGCAGGATAGACCAGTTCCCTGCTTCTTATGGGGTTTACATTTGAGTAAGAGATACAAGATAAGCAGTTTGGCAGTTACAATAAACACTGGAAGGAGTGGGATTAAAAACAAAGGAGAAAGAAGAAAAATGTTGTTCCATGGTCTATGAATAAGATAGAAGGAACAAATTGTCAAAGAACCTGTGGAAGAATTACCACTCTGTTATAAGGGAAGCAAATAATAGCTAGGCATGCAAGTGTGTTCTTTCATTCAATGGCAAGAAGTTAAAGGAGCCCTCAAATGATGGATCCAGTTTCTTGCTAAAGTGGGAAGCAATATGTTGATAGTGACAGGAATGTTCTGGAGTCAGAGAGTTGGAGAGTGGGAAAATGTTTGAAATGGCTGTGGTGGAGAACCAAAGCTGAATAGATCAGAGAATCATCAGAGGTTTCCCCTCCTGCTCTGAGAACCCCATTGTGGATGCAGACCACAGAGTTACAGAGCCCTAGTCTGTTCATTGAGAGACATTTTCAACCAGCCTAGATTTAGGTGGAGAAAAGTCAATGAATTGGATCAATTCAAGAGTTTAGCTGGGTTAATTTTTTAACCAACAAAGAATCAGAGAAAAATTACAGTTTTCTTCACTATTTGACAATTCCTAAAAGAAATAGCCAAAAACCAAATACCAAAATGACTCCAAGAGAGATTATCCTAGTTAAAAGCCCTCAGTGAGGGCCTCATACAAATTTAAACACGATTCCACCACACTGACCTGATGTCCTCACTATAATGACTGGCAATCTCTTGGCTCCAAATACCCCCATTCTATCAAACATTAACTCAGAGTAAAACGGAGAGAAGACTATGTGGACAGAAAACCCTTTGTACACAGTTTTTGTTGTTCTCCAAGTCTTTGTCTCTGTTTAGAAGGAGAAAACTAAGACTTGAATGTTTCAATCAGTGCCTATTTCTGATTTTTACACCTTGAAACAGCCCCACTAGGAATGAGAAATGTGTATAATCATGTTACTTCAGCACCTTGTTCAACATCAACATCATCCATGTCTTTACCTAAGGAGAATGGAATTATGATTGTTATAAGGAGAAAATTATACACAGTCCCTTAATGTCAACTGAGGTCAATCTATATATGTTTACATTTGATTATGCATTTGAAAACCAGGGCTGCATCATGGGTTTAATAAGTATACATGATTGGTGCTGATGCTTGGCAAATGCTCTATTATGTGTAAAACCATGATACAAATGCTCATTTTGTTCATATTCAGTGTTTTTTTCCTCCCTGTACAAAGGTCACTTTGTTTTAAAATTAACTACTTTAAAAGTCCTCATCTGGCTTATGAATAAATATTTAAAATGTGCTTTGACTATGAAGAAGGTCATTAGCGTATGCACTTTGACAATGAATGATTCCCTGTGATAAAGCTGCAGATTTTTGATGAGCAAAATGACTATACCTAATGAAGCCATTTTATGCTTGTAAATACATTACTCCAGCTCTTCAAAAACACCAAGAAACATCTTTTGTGAGACATGGTTTAGAAGAATTACAGAAATTAAGAGCTGAGTATAACTAAATGAATCTCCTTGCATGTGTTCTTTCCCTGAAACAGTACCGAACCAATTCATGCAGCACAAGTGTTTTTCTTATCCAGTTTATATTCCCCTTCAGTGCAATAAAGCATTATAATAAACAACAGGGTCAGTTTATGTACCCTGTATCAAAAAGCCATCATTCTTTCCACTAAAAGACAGACACTAAATAAAAAACAGATTTTTTTCTCTGTGAGGGAAGGAAATATTCTCAGTTTGATATTTGTTTAAAGTTTGTAATATGAGGATGAGGTGGGGCATGAATTAGCCACAACACTAGAAGTTTTAGTTAAATAAATGGTTAAAAAATCACAACCTTCACTAGAAATGGTAGGCACAAGAGGGACCAAAACACAAAAAAACTAAGTTTTCCAAACCTTAGCCAAAAACATTCTTATTGTGATTATGCAGGCAGTGCATGCCTGAGACGTAAATGTAGTTTCATCTTTACATGAACAAATACTAAAGCATAATAAAATTGTACGGCAGAGACAAGGGCAGGAGAACAAAAAAAAAAAAGAAGGGATAAAGATGTCTCATATAGAATCTATGAATGATGAATGTCTGGAGAAAAGGGATCACCCTATATGGAAAAGTCTTATTTCCTGTTTTTCCTTGGTGCCTGCTTATTTCCCCCTGCCCAGTATGTTTATCATGGCACTGTACTCTAGGATTTGTACTCAGTTGCCCCTATTCACTCATACTCACAACCCCATGTATGAAAAAGCCAGGGAAAAATATCAAGTCAAAATCACAGAACCTGACATAAATGTTGTCCCCTACCTGATAATACAAAGCTTCTTGTACCACTCTCCTGGCTACAATGTCCGCAGTAGGATGTAAAAGAGGCACCAAGAACAAGAGAAATTCTCACTCCTGCTTAGATGTTGGCTTCAAAAATATTTTATGTTCATCCAGATGCAGTGGCTCACACCTGAAATCTCAGCACTTTGGGAGGGCGAAGTGGGCAGATCACTTGAGGTCATGAGTTCAAGACCAGCCTGGCCAGCATGGCAAAATCCCATCTCTACTAAAAATACAAAAATTAGCCAGGAGTGGTGGTGCACACCTGTAGTCCCAGCTACTTGGGAGGATGAGGCAGGAGAATCACTTGAACCTGGGAGGCAGAGGTTGCAGTGAGCCAAGATCACACCACTGCACTCCAGCCTGATAGAGAGAGATCTTGTCTCAAAAAAAAAAAAAAAAAAATATATATATATATATATATATATATACACACACACACACACTTCATGTTTAATCATCCGACTTTCTGACCCCAACTCTCTTTCCTTCCATCTCACTTTTTCTAGAACCTTCACCACAGTAATTATCTGACACCATTTGGACCTAGTGTTCAATGATCCTATCACATTTTTGCTGTCCATCACTACTTACCGAGCTTAGAATCCACAATCTATCAGACCAATCACTCCCCTGAAAATGCCTTCAAAGGCCATGATTCTCTCTTCCTCTATCAAAATCACTTGGAAAAGCCCCAATCCGGGTTAACCCTACTCTTCTGCATATGCTTCCAAGAGCTGAACATGGCCAGAGGCTGCAACATCTATGATTGATTTCATTTTAAAATTATGATCACAAAACCCAATTGAGTTGCCTGAGATTTTGCCATATTTTTCTAATTTATTTCCTTCCCCACACTCTGAGAAAATTCATTGTCCTCTCTCATCTAACATCAAACTTCAAATCTAACTTCTAATGTAACTTTCATATTCTTGTCTAACTTCTTTACATTATTTGAGTGATTGTCTAAATGTCATTTTCTCAGAGAACTCTTCCCTCTTCATCTTATCTATAGTAGCCTCACCCTAGTCACTCTCTATTTCCTTACTTTTCTTATGTCTTCTTTATAACACAGCTACCTCATGTCGTGTGTGTATATATATATACGTACACACACATATAATGTAAGAGTTAAAGAAAGAGGAAAGAAACATGAAACACAGCTTGACAGTTAAAGACACGTTTACTTTAGATAAAACCTGAAAGGGGCTTCTGACCAATTTTTTTTTGGTCAGGAGCACTTTCTCTTACAGACTGAGAATATATTTGTTTTAGGGTGAGGGGACTTATCACTAGCTTGGAATGTTTCAGTGTGAGGGAGAGGTTTTATGACAGAGTTGGAATGTCTTTAGGAGGAAGGGAGTTTACTTTGGGACAGACATCTTTCCAGCTGAAGGGGATTATTTTGAAGCTGGCATCTTCCTGGCCAAAGGGAGATGATCTCGGGGCTAGCATGTGTCTATGGTCGGGGAGGAGTTTGGAATGTTTCTGGTTGGAGATGTTATTTGTGGTTTATGGTCATGCTGACCTTAGCCATTAGGCTGATGCCCTTTGGATTTAGGCAGTTTTTTATTAAGTGAACTTTAGAATGAGGAGTGATGTTCCTGCTCTGTCATATAATACAGATTATATACATATCATATATATATCTACATATGATAAATATATGTGATATATATATGATATATATATAGTGCTTGTGTATTGTCTGCCTTTCCAAATAGATCATAAACTCCATAGAGATGGGCAATCTTTCTTGTTCATTCCCATCTTCTAACACAGAATTTCTTAACCTCAGCATTATTGACATTTTATGGCAAATAACTTACTGTGGGGGACAGTCATGTGCATTGTAAGAAGTTTGGCAGCATCCGTGGCCTCTAACTACTATAAGCCAGTAGGTCTCACCCTACTTATGACAATCAAAAATGTCTCCAGGCATTGCCAAATCTCCCTGGGGTGGAGGTGGGGGCGAGAGTAAAAATCTGCCCTGGTTAAGGACTGCTTCTCTAATACAATGTTTGGCAATAGAGGGTGCTAAGTAATCCTTTGTTGAATGAATGAATGAATAAATGACAAACCCATAGCACACAAAAACATTCCCAAGAAGTAGCAAATGTATTGTTCTAATGTCCAGCAGAACTGTTTAAGCCTGTCCAGCAAAAGTGAATTTACCTTGTTGTAATGACATCTGAAGGGGAAAAAAAGATTTTGCACCAAGGTTTCTCAACCCTGACTGACTTCATGTTATAATCACCCAACTGGGGAAGCTTCTGAAAAACTACTGATGCCAGTTTTGATTCCAGAACAATTAAATCAGAATCTCAGGGGGGTGGGGTCTAGCAAAGAAATTTTTTAACACCTCATCCTATGCTTCTGATTTGCAGCCAGTGTTAAAATCCTATTCCTTTCAATTCTCCAAAGACTACTATTACAGCACAGCAATCCTCATTGTCAGTACATTTCTCCTCACACATCTACATTAGTGATCAATTCCTTGGAAATGAAAGAAAGGATATCTCAGCACAGTAACTTCCTGCTCCATTTATATCTTCTATTCCCTGCCCCATTGTAGATCTATGTTCATCCTAAGTAAGGTAATTTAAAAATTAGTATTCTATTTTTGATAATTAGTTCTGGTAATTAAAAAAAGTGTTACCTTGCAATTTTCTTTTGTAATAATGGCTTGTGCTATGGAAGAAAATTCATTTTGTCATACTGGGACCAGATGTTACAAAGGCCTTGAAATAGTACTATGTGAGAGTCTTGACTACAGTGGCTTACATCCTAGAAACAAAAGAATGATGGAAGAAGATACCTACAACAGAGCCTGTAGGGAAGTACAGTTAGCATTTTAAATTAGAGAGTTCTATGAATACTTATATCATGGCCTACTGGTGACAACATTAATAACTGACTTTAAGTATCTTATTCAAATCCAGAAAGTTTTTCACTCCCAAAGTGGTATGTTGTGACTCGATCAATAAACTCTGGTTCTCAAAGATGAATCGTTTTGAAGCAAAATAAATACTTTCCAATTCCCGGAACGTTTTCTTATGAGAGTATGTGTTTCTCTATGGTTTGAAATTGAAGGACTGCCAGCTACAAAACAAATAGACAAATTATCTATCACCATATTACAATCATTGTTCATAAAAGTAATGATTAAATTCCTCAAGCAAGATAATCTAGTTCACATAAAGTACTTCTTGTACTTCAAAAGAATATGTGTTCTGCAGTTGTTGTATTCAGAGTTCTACACACATCAATTATAAAATGTGTTAATCATATTGAACAAATTTCCTTTATCTTTTCTAATGTACTTTTTTCTAGCTTATTCTGTCATCTATTGAGAGGAGCATTAAAATCTTCCACACAACTGTGAATCTATCTTTTTCATCTTTTAACCCGTATTCATTTTTATTTCGCATATTTAAGTGCATAACATTTTGGACTCCTATGTCCACTCAGTGAATTGATTCTTACCATTATAAAACACGTCTCTTTTCCTCTAGTAACGTCTTTTGCCTTAAAACTTACTTTATTTGAGATTAAAACATATATGTCAGCATTAAATAATGTTGCATTTTGCATCCTTTTACTTCAAATTTTTCTGTATCCTTGATATTTTTATGTGACTTTTATAGTCAGCATATAAATGGAGTGTGTTTTGTTCTGTCCTTGGTTATTTAAGTGGAATGTATGATCTACTTACATTTATTATAAATAAGATATATTTAGAGTTAAATCTATCACTTTATTATTTTTACATATTTATCTCGCTTTTACTATGTTCTTTTTTTCTCTCCTTTGCCTTCTTTTGGGTTAACTGAGTATTGTTAAAATTCTATTTCTCTACTCTGTTAGCATGGTAATTACACATTTAAAAAAACTTTTCATTTAGTGCATTTTACTCTATACAAAAATGCATCCTTGATTTATCAAAGTATAATATTACTTGATACCTTACCCATTTCTTGAACAATACAAGGACATTTGAACACTTTAACTCAATTTATCCTCCTCTCAATTTATATGCTACTGTTATCCTGTATTTGAATTTGGCATATAATTTAAATTCCACAGATATTATTATCATTGTTTTATAGAGTTCATAATCATTAAATGTAGCCCTGTAATTACTCTTCATTTCTTCCTACATCATCCAAATTTCTACTAAAATTAGTTTGTATTTTGCCAAAGGTATAAATTTTTGCATTTCTTGAAATGTACTGCTGGCAACTAATTTCATTTTTATTGGCCTTAATTTTTGTTATTTCATCTTTATTTTTGAAGGATTTTTTGCTGTATAAACATTCTAAATTCAGAGTATTTTCTTTCAGTGTTTTGAAGGTGTCAAAATACATTGTCTAGGATGCCCACTTTCACCACTCTATTACTGAAAGTCCTAGCCAGAGCAATTAGGCAAGATAAAGGAACAAAAGGCATCCAAATTGGAAAAGAAGAAGTCAAATTGTTCCCCTTTGAAGATGACATGATCTTCTATCTAGCAAGCCCTAAAGATTCAGGAGAAGAATCCAAGCCAGCAATGGAGCAATCACTTTCTAGAGATATTTGCATGACAAAAAAACCAGGTGCTAGGCCGGGCGCGGTGGCTCAATCCTGGCTAATACGGTGAAACCCCGTCTCTACTTAAAAATACAAAAAACTAGCCGGGCGATGAGGCGGGCGCCTGTAGTCCCAGCTACTCGGGAGGCTGAGGCAGGAGAATGGCGTAAACCCGGGAGGCGGAGCTTGCAGTGAGCTGAGATCCGGCCACTGCACTCCAGCCTGGGTGGCAGAGCAAGACTCCGTCTCAAAAAAAAAAAAAAAAACCAGGTGCTAATAGTCAAGACAATGGGGGAAAAAAAAGTCATTTCAGAGATCTTTGAGGCAACCTCTCCCATCACAGGTTCAGAGACCCAGGAGGAAAAAATGGTTCCTGGGCCAGGCCCACGGCCTCATTACCCTGCACAGCTTCAGGACACTGCTCCCCGCATCCCAGCTGCCCAAACTCCTGCTTTGGCTCAAAGAGTTTTAAGTACAACTTGGACCACAAGCTCCAGAGGGTGCAAGCCATAACCTAGGCAGCTGCCATATGGTGCTAAGCCTGCAGGCACGCAGAGTGCAAGAGTTAAGGAGGTTTGGCAGCCTGCACCCAGCTTTCAGAGGATGTATGGAAAAGCCTAGGAATCCAGGCAGAAGCCTGCTGCATGGGCAGAGACCCTTCAGAGAACCTGTACTAGGAAAGTGAGGAGGGGAAATGTGGGGTTGGAGACCCCACACAGAGTCTACACTGGGGAACTGGTTTGTGGAGCTGTGGAAAGGGGACCACCATCCTCCAGACCCCAGAACGGAAGACCCACTAACAGCTTGCAATTTCAGCGTGGAAAATCCACGGGCGCAAAGCTGCCCAAGGTCTTGGGAACCCACCCCTTACATCAGCGTGCTCTGGATTGTGGGACATGGAGTCAAAGGAGATTATTCTGGAGTTTTAAGATTTAATGAGTGTCCTGCTTTGTTTCAGACTTGAATGGGGCTCATCTTTCTTTTGGTTGATTTCTCCCTTTTGGAACAGGAATGTTTACCCTATGCCTGTACTTCCACTGTATCTTGGAAGTAAACAACTAGTTTTTGATTTTACAGGCTCATAGATGGAAGATACTTGCCTTATCTCAGATGAGACTTTGAACTTGGGACTTTTTTGAGTGAGGCTGAAAGAAGTTGATACTTTTGGGGGACTACTGGCAGGGGATAACTGTATTTTGCAATGTGAGAAAAACATGAGATTTGAGGGGCCAAGGGTAAAATGATACAGTTTGGATGTTGTCCACTCTAAATCTCATGTTGAAATGTAATCCCCAATGTTGTATATGGGGCCTGGTGGAAAATGTTTGCATCATGGAGGCAAATCTCTCATGGCTTGGTGCTGTCCTCAGGATAGTGTGTGAATTCACATGAGATCTGTTTGTTTAAAAGTGTGTGCCACCTCTCTCCCATTTTTCTCTACTCTGGCCATGTGATGTGCCTGCTCCTGCTTCACCTTCCACCATGAGTAAAAGTTTCCTGAGGCTTCCCCAGAAACCAAGCAGATGCCGGTGTCATGCTTGTACAGCCTCTGAAACTACGAGCCAATTAAAACCTCTTTTGTTTATAAATTACCCAGCCTCAGCCTCAGATATTTCTTTTCTTTTTTCTTTCTTTCTTTCTTTCTTTTTTTTTTGTTTTCGAGACAGAGTTTTGCTGTTGTTGCTCAGGCTGGAGTGCAATGGCGCAATCTTGGCTCACTGCAACCTCCACCTCCCAGGTTCAAGTGATTCTCCTGCCTCAGCCTCCCAAGTAGCTGGGATTACAGGCATGCACCACCATGCCCAGCTAATTTTGTATTTTTTAGTAGAGACAGAGTTTCTCCATGTTGGTCAGGCTGGTCTCGAACTCCCAACCTCAGGTGATCAGCCCACCTTGGCCTCCCAAAGTGCTGGGATTATATGCATGAGCCACTGCGCCTGGTCAGGTATTTTTTATAGCAATGCAAGAACAGCCCAAAACAACACAATGAGATGATAAATGTGCAAGGTGATGGACATCCTAAATATCCTGATTTGATCATGACACACTTTATGCATTTATCAAAATGTCATTGTGCACCCCATAAATATGTAAAATTATGGGGTATCAATTTAAAAATACATTGTCTTTGAGTTTCCACTGTTTCTATGAGAAGTCAGATTTGAATATTCTTGTTTCACTTTTGAAGGTAATTTGTCTTTTTGGGGTGAGGCAGTGATACTTTACAATTTTTCTCTTTCCTTTGGTTTTCAGCCATTTTATTGTGAGGTGCCAAAATACAGTTTTTTATTCATTTTGCTTGGGGATCATAGGGATTCTTGGACCTGTGGCTTAAGATCTGTGCTAAATATTCTCTGTCTCTCCACATACACAGTCCACACTCCTTCATGCTTTGGGAAACTGACCTATATGGATTACAGTCGTTCCCATGCCCTCTAGTTTACAGTTGGGTTCAGCTAATGAGAAACAGCAATAAGGGATCAGAGGGAAGGAGAAAGGGTCAGGATAATTATTCCCTGGGTTCCCTTTGTGGAGGCCACCTCAGGCTTGTTATATCCCTTGACAAAAGATCATTTTTCCTCTTAAAGTGGACTTGTCAACATGACTGTTTAATCCTCTTTCCCCTCAAACTTCACAGCTTAGGAGTAGTGACAGCTTCACTATTGTTAGCCCCATGCACTTGCCGTTAGTTCACCTGCCCACATCTTTGTAAATGAGCACTCTTCAATTTATGCCAACTTTAGTGTGCCATCTGCTTCTTCTTGACAACTTGATTGATACAGTAACTGGTACCAGAAGTAGCCTGTGATGGCTAATTTTATGTGTCAACTTGGCTGAGCCACAATGCCCAGATATTTGGTCAAACATTATTGTGGATGTTTCTGTGAGGATGTTTTGGTTGACTTTACATTTAAATCACTAGACTTTCAGTAAAGCAGATTGCCTTCCATAATGTGGGTGAGCCTTATTTAATCAGTTGAAGGCCTGACTAGAACGGAAAGCTGACCTCCCCAGAGCAAAAGGGATTTCTCCAGCAGATAGTCTTCAGGCTTTATCTGTAACATTGGTGCTTCCTGGTTCTGTATCAGGCTGCTTCTGGAGTCTAACTGTAACCTTTTCCTGAGCCTCCAGCCTGTTTGGTCTACCTCATGAGATTTTGGACTTGTCAAGCTTCTACAATTGTGTCAGCCAATTACTTAGAAGAAGTATTTTTTGATAAAATTAATGATATTAATATTTTAAAAGTGTGTATGGCAAAAATTATCTTAAGCAAAATAAAAAGAGGAAAAACTGGGAGAAAGAATGTGCAACTTATCACAAACACAAGGATAATTTGTTTTTTATAAAAAGTTCTCAAAAATCAACAAGATAAAAGATTAAGAGCACAGTCCGAAAATGGGAAAGGGATAGGAAAAAACAGTTCAAAAAAAGGAAAATATAAGGGACTCGTAAATATCTTAAAATAAATCTCTTTATATACACACATATTCAAAACGAAATTCTGAGAATTGGTTGTTCATATACTTAAAGGAGCACATGGATAATCTTCTTACTGGGAAGAAATAGGGCATATGTAATTCATGACCATGATGTGGCATAATGATTACTCACTTGATCACCAGAGGATGTAATGCTGGTAGAGGGCAAGGCACTGGAGGTCAAGTGGCTGTAGCACTTAATCTCTATAGCAACAAAGTTTCTTATAAAGATTGTGGAGTCACCTGGTGTTTTATTACAGCTTTAGAAAGCACAGATAGGGAAAATATAAGAGTTATAAATATGAAATGAAGAACATGAATTTAACACTAGAAAGTCTGGATTCAGGACTAGATCTAATATATATATATATATATTTTAAACTAGAAGACCTCCACGTCAGACTTAAGGCAGTCCCTCATATCTTAGAGCTATACTACATCACATTGATCCATGACATGGTTGACATTAACTGGAACTGTAATCACAGAGTCCCTGGAAATATAGTAGATATAGAGCATAAAATGTGCTGCTTGACATATAGAGGAGGTCCATCATCTATTATAGCATTTAAGTTGGTCACACACCACCTGCAATCAAAAACACTAGCAATGATCAGTGGAAGTAAAAGGGAGAGGGGATGAGGTAACACAGAATAGTTGCTATAGTCCCTGCCTCTGTAGCTGGGCAAGTGGATGGATATTGATGGAGAAAAGTGATAGGCTATACTGGGTTCCTGAAACTATTCCTTATAGATCTGCTATATCCACCATCCCAGCACACAGCATTGTAAATAAATCCTCCCTGAATTATTATTTTGGGAGTTTAATCTGCTTCCTACAGAGACTCTGACTAATATGCTCTTTCATCAGTTTTGGAAGACCTTCAGCTAATATTTCATCAAATATTGTTTCTGTCCATTCTGTCTCATCTCCTTCTGGAAATCGCATTGTGTATGTTAAACTTTCTCTGTATGCTTTCTTCTGTATTTTAGATTAATTTATGTCTCTGTGCTTCACTTTGGCTATTTTATTCAGTCCAATTTTTTTTTTTTTTTTTTTTTTCTGAGACAGAGTCTCACTGTGTCACCCAGGTTGGAGTGCAGTGGCCTGATCTCAGCTCACTGCAAGCTCCGCCTCCTGGGTTCATGCCATTCTCCTGCCTCAGCCTCCTGAGTAGCTGGGACTGCAGGCGCCTGCCACCATGCCTGGCTGATTTTTTTTTTTTTTTTTTTTTTTTTTTTTTGTATTTTTAGTAGAGACGGGGTTTCACCGTGTTAGCCAGGATGGTCTCCATCTCTTAACTTCGTGATCTGCCCACCTCGGCCTCCCAAAGTACTGGGATTACAGGCATGAGCCACCGCACCCAGTCTATTCTGTCCAATTTTTTAAGCTTCACTAAATCTTCAGCTTTGTCGGAACCACTATAGAACCGATTCTTTGTTCTTTTTTAAAAATTGGTTATTGTACTTTCCACTTCTAGAAATTCCATTTGTATACTTCTTATAATTTCAAGTTCTTGGATGAAATTCTCAACCTTGTCTTTTATGTCTTTTAATATAGTAAGCATAGTTATTTTAAAGTCTATTTCTGATAACTCCATCATCTTCATCCCTGGTTAGGCTGTTTCCATTGTCTGTTGATTTAAGATAATGTTGTCTTGTCTCGTTACGTGTCTAGTTATGTTTTATTGTCCACTTGATGTATGCAAAAAATCATATGTCTGATTTGAGACCTAAGATAATGTTTTCTTCCTTCAGAGAGAATTTACATTTGCTTCTAGAAGTTGGCTAGAGGCATTAGCAATTCCAGATCACCTTAATTCAATTTCAGAGGTTTGGGTAATTTAAAACTGAGATTCAGTCTGCAAGATCAAGTTTGAGTGTTTCACTCCCAGGGTTTAATCCATGGGGTTTCAACCCAAAGCAAGACTGTTTACCAGCATCATCTTCCTTGGCAGGCCATGCAGTCTGATTATTTTACCCCTTGGCCCATAAGCAAAAGGCTTAGCATCTTCTCACCTTGAGATAAATGCCATGCTCATCCCAAATGCTATGCTCATCTTTCTGGGTTTTATTATTCTATGTCTTAGATCCATAATTCTTCCCCATCTTGTTAAAAATCCAATTCCCTTGAGCAAATGTCTATTGCATTTTGTCCAACCTTTGTAATTATCAGTGAAAGAGATGGTCCTAATTACATAGTCTACCATTACAGAAGCCTTTAAATATAATTTTAGTGCTTTGTAAAGTGGGTCCAAATGTTTTTTATCAGCTACTTCTATGGGGAATCTTTCCCAACAATATAATTTATTCAGATTTAGGGAAAAATCATTATTAAAAATTCATTCACAGGAATTGCTTATGGCTATTCAATGCATAGAGCCAGATATAAAATATTATATGGGTGAAAGCAAGATTGAGGGTCTCACTAAAGCATTGAAAGAGATTTTATTTGGAAGCTTTTACAAATTCAATTTTAACACCCTTTCTATTTTATTTTTTTATATAATTACATAATGTAAAGAAAATATTTTTTCACCAAGCCCCATACAGATGCCCACAAAGCCCCTCCAGTTTACCTCAATGTGCCATATAAATATTATCCTCTATGTGGGCCATAGCATGGAAAAGTTTGGAAAGGACTGACCTACCAACATTTGTTTTACATCAATTTCTTTTTCTTGCTGGCAGAACTCACTTTTCACCATACAGAATGAAAAAACCAACATTTGTTGTCCCATATGTTTTGCCTAGTGGGGAGTCACGTGGCCCAATCTTGGCCAATGGAACCTGTGGAGAAAATTCCTGAGGACTTGAAATAAAGATTTGCTTTCTTTAGAAAACCCGATCAACCCCAGAAAATGCTCATCTTATTCACTGAACGTGATATCTTTGTTCCTAGCGATACCAGAACTAATGCGGCCATGTATGACCATGAGGCTAAATGTTGCTGATATGCTGAGGATATTGGCATGGAAAGATGAAAAGCACAGAAGCCCCCAAAATTTGTTGAGCAACTAAATGAACCTGGAATATCTCTGCCTCTGTATATGTATTAGTCTGTTCTCTCATTGCTTTACAGCAATGAGAAATACCTAAGACTGGATAATATATAAAGAAAAGAGGTTTAATTGGCTTGTGGTTCTGCAAGCTGCACAGGAAGCAGAGTGACTCCTGCTTCTGGGGAGGCCTCAGGAAACTTACAATCACAGTGGAAGGTGAAGGGGAAGCAGGCACATATAACATGGCTGGAGCAGGAAGAAGAGAGAGAGGGGGGAGGTGCTACACACTTTTAAGCAGCCAGATCTCATAATAACTCATTCACTTACTATCACAAGAACAGCACTGAGGGGATGGTGCTACCCTATTCATGAGAAATCTGCCCCATGATCCAATCACCTCCCACCAGGCTCCACCTCCAACACTAGGGATTACAATTCAACATGAGATTTGCTGGGGACACAGATCCAAACCATATCAGTCTGGTTATATAAGAAAATAAATGTCATTATTTCAGCTCATCCTATTTGGGTCTTCTGTTACTTACAACCACAGGATGTTAGTTAATAAACCCACTTGTAGTTTTAAAGCATGACCCCCAAATTATTTGACACTTCTCCCATTGAGAAGTGAATTCTGTGTCCCCTCCCCTTGAATCTCAGTGAATGTTTCAATGATTAGGGTATGGTAGAAGGGCCGCTGTGTAACTTGTGACACTAGGTGATAAAAGGTGACATATCTTCTGCCATGCTCCATGGAACACTCATGCTTGGAGCCTTGAGTTGCTATGTAAGATATCTGGCTACCCTAAGACTGCCATGATGGTAAGAGGCCAATCCACTCGTTGGGGCCATGTATTGTTGCTCCAGTTGGCAGTGCTAATATTTGATTCATCCAAGCCCATATATCAGACATGTGAATGAACAAGTCTTCAGATGATTCTGGTCCCCACTATTGAATTTCCTCCAGTCTTTGAGTCTCCCCACCTGAGGCCCCAGACATCACAGAGCAGAGGCAAATTATTTCTGCTGTACCTTGTTCAAATTTCTGATCAAAAGAATCCATGAGCATAATACAGTAAATAAACTGCTAAATTCTGGGGTAATTTATTACACAGGAATGATAACTGGAACAACACTTCTTCATCTCACTTTATATGCATCATGAATGATCACATAACACAAACTTAAGATGTGCTGGTGCAGCCCTTGCAGTATTAAGATTGGGTAACTTAAGGATTTAACCCACCCAGGCATAGAAACAGTTCTTTAGGGAAATAAAACTGATTACGTTCACAAAGACACTACAAATCCTTCTCATGAATAGACTGCTGGAGTTGCTCATAGGATGAAAACTTTGGTAAAAAGAAATTTTTTTCTTTTCTTTTTTTTTTTTTTTTTGAGACGGAGTCTCGCTCTGTCACCCAGGCTGGAGTGCAGTGGCCAGATCTCAGCTCACTGCAAGCTCCACCTCCCGGGTTTACGCCATTCTCCTGCCTCAGCCTCCCGAGTAAAGAGGATGCACTTCCTCTATGATTACAGTCACTTTTCTGCAGTAACCCTGCATGATCCACAACTTAGGAGAACCAATAACAAACACCATATTGTCAAGTAAACAGCCCTGTTTGGTTCTAAGTTCATAAAATAAGAGCCTGAGATTCAGAAGCCCAGGAGTCCAGGTAACACCTATGTGTCCTATAGAAGTTACTTTACCTTTTCACCTTCAGTTTTATTTGTAAAATAAGGGAGTTGGACTAGAAGACTAATGGCTTCCAACTTTCCTTCTGGGGAGCAAAATAGAAAAGTGTTGTGGTTGGCTGAATAATGCTCCCCCTCAAAGTTGTCCACATCTGAATTCTGAGCATCTGTGAATATGATACAGAGTGCAAAAGACACATGGCGTATGTGATTAAGTTAAGGGTCTTGAGAGGGAAACAAGAGGGCAAGAGGTATACATCTCTCCTTTGTAAAGATGCCTCACATCTCCTTTGAAGCAGAGGCAAGACAGGAGAAAAGATACTACTGGCTTTGAATTTGGAGTAAGGGGTCATGAGCCAAGGAATGCAGGCAGTCTCTAGAAGCTGGAAAAGGCAAAGAAATAGAGTCTGTCCTGGAGCCTCCAGAAGGCATGCAGCTCTATGGGCCCATTTTAGACTTCTGACCTCCAGAACTGAGGCAGGAGAATAGGGTCAGGAGGCAGGGAACTTAAAACTGTTTCACGCTGACTTCCTAGAACTAAATTGAAAGGAAAACCCTGGCCGGGCGCAGTGACTCATGCTTGTAATCTCAGAACTTTGGGAGGCTGAGGCAGGCAGATCACCTGAGGTTGATGAAGTCGGGAGTTCGAGACCAACCTGACCAACATGGAGAAACCCCGTCTCTACTAAAAATACAAAATTAGCTGGGCGTGGTGGTGCATCCCTGTAATCTCAGCTACTCAGAAGGCTGAGGCAGGAGAATTGCTTGAAACTGGGAGGCGGAGGTTGCGGTGGGTGAGCCGAGATTACGTCATTGCACTCCAACCTGGGCAACAAGAGAGAAACTCCGTCCCCCAAAAAAATAAAAATAAAAATAAAAGGAAAACCCTAACCTTCTATGCCTAAGTAACAAAAGGACCAGAGGCTATTCCCTTTGCAAACCCCCACCTTTTCTGCGGGGCAGATGGGAAATTTAAACTACCTCTGATTGGTTGCTTTTTGCAACCAATTAGACATTTGCAAATTGCTTTTTGCAACCAATCAGACATTTGCATAGGAGTGTAACTTTGTAACTTCAGCCTCTGATTGGTTGCTGTCTGCAACCAGTCAAACTGATTATGGGCCAAGTCTTTGAATAGAAGTGCAACTTTGTAATTTCATTTTAGCCTCTGATGGTTGCTTTCTTGCAACCAATCAGATGTTTGCATAAGAGTGTGGCCTTTGTAACTTCACTTCAGCCTCTGATTGTGGGCCACTACTTCATTTACATGGGGTGCACACCAAGTGGCCAATGGGAAACCTCTAGGGGGTATTTGAACCAGAGAAGATTCTGGATACCGGCCCTTGAGCGGCTTCTCTGCCCACTCCCACCCTGTGGAGTGTACTTTCGTTTTCGATACATCACTGCTTTTGTTGCTTCATTCTTTCCTTGCTTTGTTTGTGCGTTTTGTCCAATTCTTTGTCCAAAGCGCCAAGAACCTGGACACCCTCCACTGGTAACAGAACTGTAAGAGAACAGGTCTGTGCTGCCTTAAGGCACTACATTTATGGTAATTTGTTACAGTAGCAATAGGAAAGTAATACAGTGGTTAAGAGCTTGGGCTCTGCTATCAGACTACTTGAGCTCAAGTCCCTTTTCTACACCCTGCTGGATGTATGACCTTGGGCAAATTAAATTCTCTATACCTCAATTTCATCTTGATAAAAGCAGTGATGGAAGAATTAACTCTTCTGACTTATTGTGAGGTTTTGAGGAAGTGTCTAGGATCATCTGGAAATTAGTAATTTATTTTAAAATTACTAATTTAAAATTACTACATTTATTTTAAAATGTAGCCATTGTTCTCTTGTTGAGAAGCATCTACTTTAGGAGCCGTGTATACAGCATCTCATCTGATCCTTACAACCAGCAGTGAAATAGGTATGATGGTAAGTTTCCATATGAGAAAACCGAAGCTGTGGGAGGTGAATTTTTCCAAGTAACATAGCTAGTAAGTGGACAAATCAAAGTGACTGATTTACCCCGAAATTAACTTTTCCAGAAAGGGCAGAGGAAGCAAGGAAGAAGTGCATGGCCTGAAGTGACGCCTGGCGTTGCCCAGAGCCCGCCCAGCGCTGCCAGGTGACGCCATTGCGACACAAAGGCGGGGAATGCGTAGGGAAAGGCCCTAGGCCATAAACGGGGGTGGGGCCTCCCCGGAGGCCAGTGCGCGGCCGCGGTGCTCCACCGGCGCGTCGCTCCGCCCCCAGGGAGAGCCGGCTCTACCATGGAGGAGTACCATCGCCACTGCGACGAGGTACCGCCCCTTGGCTACCTGGGAGCGCCCCCCACTCCTGCCTTCCTCTGCGCGGGGCTCTTGCCGAGTGGTTTCCCAGCGAGGGCGGCCCCAAGAGTTGGGGTGCGGCGTCCTCCGAGCCCGGGTCCTCTCCGCTGGGCCAGGGATCCGCCCCGCCCGACCCGTTCTCCCCACCCCGAAGTCCTGAGATTCGGGGTGGCAGGGGTGGCCAGGAGCGCGCGGATCAGACGGTGGGGTCGGGGCAGGGTTGGGAGGACGAGGCCTGACTCGGGTGCGAGGAGTGGGCATGGGGTGACAGGCGCCGCCCTCCTACCGGGCGGGCCTCGAAAACGGGTCTTCCCGCTGCTTCCTCTGTCCCTTGGCTTCCTCAGTGCAGGTGCTGCAGCCCCCATGGCTCGGGGTCTCGGGGTCCTGGTGGCACTGCCACTCCCGCTCCCGGTAATGCTTGCCTGGGTGGGCTGGAAGGAGGTGCTTTATGGATTACGAGCCCTTGCTTACTGACTCAGGCTTTCCCAACCCTCACCAGAACCCCATGATGTCAGTTGTCATCTTCCTGTTATTGATGGGGACTCCAAAGAAAAGACTTAAGTTGTCAGACCACTGTATAGTACTAAAGTGATATTAATCTTGAGTTATCAAGTATTTTCATAGTCTTTAATTTGGGAAAGGAATTTTTGCGTATAAATTTTTGCCTAGCATAAGTTAAAAACAAAATTGAAAATAGTCTATTAAGCATTCTCTTCTTATGAACCACTTCATTCTCTCACTTAGCTGAAACCATATCTATATTCTTATAACACATCTTCATAGCCACCTCTTGCTTATTTCCTATGTGTTACAATACAATGATTCTTAATCTAGGATGTTCTTTAGAATCACCAGTATAAAGCACTTTAAAAAAAATATATAGACTTGCAGGCTCTGCCCCAGACCTCATGAGTCAATCTCCAGGGAGGTAGGTAGGGAAAGCATTCAGTATTTTTAAGTGTTTAGGGGCAAGATTGGCCCCTTCTGTAGACCCGATGCCCTGTATCACTGTGGTCTCCTGTCACTAACACCTGTCTAGGCCAGCCTATGATATTCTGTGTAGCGTCATATTTGCAAGCCTGTGTTGAAAGCAGCTTTACCTTTTGTTTCCCCTTTAGGTTGGCTTCAATGCTGAGGAAGCCCACAATATTGTCAAAGAGGTGAGTCATACATTTTGCTTCTCTTGAAGCTTGCTGCATTGGTGGAGACTTTTAAAAGCTATATTTTGAGTTTCAGTACAAACTTAGAAACCTTACTGTTAAAAGAACAAGATTTTGCTATTTTATTTTATTTTATTTTATTTATTTTATTTTATTTTATTTTATTGTTTTTTGAAACGGAGTCTTGCTCTATCGCCCATGCTGGAGAACAGTGGCACGATCTTGGCTCACTGCAACCTCCACCTCCCGGGTTCAAGCAATTCTCCTGTCTCAGCCTCCTGAGTAGCTACAGGCGCCCACCAATACACCCGGCCAATTTTTGTATTTTTAGCAGAGATGGGGTTTCATCATGGTGGTCAGGCTGGGTTCAAATTCCTGACCTCAGGTGATCCACCTGCCTTGGCTTCCCAAAGTGCTGGGATTACAGGCGTGAACCACCACACCAGGCCAAGAACAAGATTTTAAATATTTGTCCACTAATTCTTTATAGGGGTCCTTCTATGTTTTGTTGTGTGCTATCAGCATCTTGGGGCTTATTCTGAAAGAGATGCTTAAGGATTTTCTTAGTCTAGAAAACTGGTTTAAAATTGATGCCCTGTCTTTTGGATAAAATAACTTTTATTCCAGAAGGCAAACATTATTTTAAATGTTAATGCTATAAAAGTATATGTATGTGTATATATATGTGCACACATGTCAACTTTTATAATGTAAAGTATATGTATAATATATATGTATGTTATGTAAAATAGATAACAAAAGCCCTAGAAATATCGGCCTTTGGGCATGTACACTTTTTTGCCCAATATAATTGGAGAAATGATCACTTAACATCTTTTAAACATTGATATGATAGTAAATCAAAATTTTAAGAAAAATATTTGAAACTCCTTTTAGGCAAATAGAAAAGAAATTGTCTTTGGGAGTTAATTCTGCAGGGGAAGTCTCATTATTTTAGAGGTATCACATACAGACTACGGTATGGGAAAGGTATTTTTTAACACCCAGGTCTGGCCTTACACAGTGAGAATTAATTCAAGGTCTGAGAGGACTAGACAGGCACCTGAAAATCCTGCCATATTTTAATACTTCAGAATTATGCATTCTATCTGTGTAGCCTGGGAGTATTAAATTATTAAAAGTAGAAAGCAAAGGTTTTTAATACCTTTACAATGTAAAAGCACAAATGAGGGAAACTGGGAGGTGGAAGAGGGAGTGGAGGTAATGAGAAGGGAGTGATCTTAGTTTTCAAAGTGGAAAGTCAGGAAAGATTGTCCTTGGTTGATGGAACATAGAAGAAAGAATGCTGCGTTATTTGGGATTCCATTTAAATAGTGCCTTCTTCCTTAAGTTCTGAACCAAATGAAAAGAAAAAAGAGCCAATAGAAAGAGAACAAAATACCACCTTTATTACTGATAAAAACTAGTTTGGTGATTGTAGCTTGTTTTGCTAACTCCCATTCAGTTCAGCCCTGGGAAGAGTCATCCAAGAGAAAGTTTGAGTCAGCAGAGAGAAACACTTGTTCAGGCTGGTGCCTTTCATTTGTTTGGGTGGAGAGGGAAGGAGAAACTAAAGCCCAAGTTCAACACATTGGGGAGACTGGCTCTCCCGAATGAGATGTTAGAACAATGGTTATCACCCACCAACCAGGTAGCTCGTTCCACCTCCATGGGGAGGAATAACTGACAGGAAAAGAGGCCAGGAATATTAAAGAACAGTCCTCTGTGTGGAAGAAAACATCTAGAGTGGAAAAGAAACATATTTCTAACAGTGTAAATAGACTTAAGTTAAAAAATTGTAATTTCACTATATTGAGAGAAGGGGGCGGGTGGTCTGAGGGAACCAAATTCTCATGTATCATAGTAGGAGTTATATGGATGTTGCCTGTAATTCATAAATCAGGAAATAGTGACATAAACATTATTTGGAGATACATAAGTAACCCTCAGAAGAAATAAAAACAGTTGTACACTGATGAGTTTCCTCTGGGGAATGGGACTGGGGATGGGAAAGGAAAGGGTGGGAAGGAGACTCTTTTCATTCTAAGCTTTTCTGTTCCACTGGATTTTTCAAACCATATGCCTGTTACTTTAATATTATGTCAAATTAAAAGAGTCATGCTTTTTCAACTGGAAATGCATACTCGGCAGTGGCTAGGTGGTGCTAGAAGTCACTGGATGCATTTTGGAACATCAGTTTTTCTTGAATATTTGTGAGAGGGAGTTAAGTAATATAAGTAATTTAACTGAAAACATTTTAAAATAAAAACAAACTCTGATGCATTATGTAGTCAAAAGCAAGCTTCTCTTGAATTTGTATATGAAATATGAGACTACAAAGAAACTCAGCTTTGCTACAGGTTACTTGCAGCTAAATGTCTATCTTTCCTCTTCCCATGAACCAACCCTCTTTTGCCATTGAAACATTTCCATTGAGGCATTGGAAATGCCTGAGAATGAGCAACATTTTAAAACAGTTCAGCACTTCCTAGATGATTACATAATTTCAGCAGTTATTTCTGATTTCCTTACTGATCTTATTGTCTTATTAATCTTATTCTCTTTCCTTTGATTTCTTGCTCTGAGCCCCTATGCTGATATGTTTTTCCTTCTGAACTCAGAGACACCCATTTATCAGTAATATGCATACATTTTCTTTATTGTTAGTAATAGAAATTGCTTCCCAATAAAATCGTCGAAGAAAAAATGAGCTACAAATGTAATTAACTTAGAACTTAGTCTAAAGTGTATTTAAGATACCCAGCGAGTATATCAAAGTCAATATTGCTTCAACAACATTTGTTGAATACCTACTAAGTGCTAAGTTTAGCACTGAGAATACAGAGCTGTTTAAGGACCTCATTGTCTCATGGGCCTCCGTGTTAATGTAATTAATTAGGCTAAATGTTAATTAATAGTAATTAGCAGGGCTATTTACAGTGGCACCCACACCCCATGGTGTTTTCTGCTGTTTAGAGCAAAACTTGGAGTGGTCCTACTAAATAACCTGAAAGAAAAATGAGTGCTCTTACTTTATCCTTAAGGAAAGGTGATCTCAAGAGAGGAATAGGTCTGTCCAAAGGTCACCAGCTTAGGAATGGTAAAGCCAGAATTAAAATTCTATTCCCCTGATCCTCAAGCCACTACTCTTCCTACTTTCTCATGTTATTGAGCTTTCTAGGAGAAAAATTTGAGCCACATTACTTTTGTCAACCCTGCTAAAATATTTAATTTCTCTTTTTATATTTTATCATTAGTGAAGATTTTATACTATCCAACTTAAGATTTTGTATTAGTGCCTTTATAAATATTTACTGTGGTCTAATCATAGCAAATAAAGCTGCATGTGTGTGTATGTGTGTATTATTAAGCTAGATTCTAAAAATGAATTAAATGAGTCTAATTATAGTAAATGAAACTGCATGTGTGTGTTAGAGTCTAAAAATGAATTAAATGAGTGCTTTATTATCCAGTTTTCGTCACTCAAATGTAAAATGTAACAGCAGCAATATGATAATAGTTAACATTATTTATATGCTAACTCTATGCTAGTCCCTGAGCACTTGGTATTCATTGTCTCATTTCATCCTAACAGCAACCTGATAAGATGATGCTGTTATCCTTTCTATAAGGATTAGGAAAATAGGGATTTGAAGGGGTTAAGTCACTTGCTAAAGGTCACACAGCAGATAGGTGTCAAAGTAGGCCTTAAAACCTAGGATTGTGATACTAGAGCCAGTGCTTTTAATCAGGCGTCAGAAGTGGATGAAATTAAGCACTATGGGAAATTATGATATTTGACTTTATCTTTCTAGAACATCTTTATTTACTTTCAGTGGCAGGTATGCTAGTTGTTTCATAGCTAAACAATCACATAGTGTGAATGAGAATATAATTATTATGCATAAGAATTACATTTTTAAATTAGTCCAATCCTGTTTCTAGCATGTGAGCCCTAATTCAAATCCCAGCTATTTCAAAGCTACTTGTTAACCAGTTGATATCACCTTTTAATTTCTCCACCACAATTTTATTACATAATTTATCATTAGTCTTCCTTGTGTTATAGATATTAGAATGTTTTATTAGCTTCTCTGCTAGATTAAGTTATTTACACAGAAACCATGACATATTTATCTTTATACGGCCCATAGTATCTCACAGAGTGAGATAATGCATGTGGAAACTCTTTCAAAACTCTTAAGCAATTAGAGACAGTGCATAATCAATATTTACCAAGTGTATATTTTCTAAGATGCCTTATTGAGCTGTAAGTATATTTTATGTTTTCAATAATTTTTTCACTGCAATTTGTGTAAAACTTGTTCTTTTTGAACAATTTTACTGACTAAATTAACTGCCCTCTGTGCCCTTTTAGTGTGTAGATGGGGTTTTAGGTGGTGAAGATTATGATCATAACAACATCAACCAGTGGACCGCAAGCATAGTGGAACAATCCTTAACACATTTGGTTAAGTTGGGAAAAGCTTATAAATATATTGGTAAGTATCAGTATCCTTCCTCACTAGTTCACTTGCCTTTGTCATTGTGATTTTTTTTGAATTTTGAGAAGGTATATAAACAATAGATCTTTAAGTTGGATACTAACAGGGTATAAAGGACTTCTGATTTACTCATTCAAAGATAATCTATAATAATACTTAAAAGACGAAGATCTTTCACTACTCAAAGGCAGTTTGAGCTACTTGTCTTTGGTAGCATCACCCTTTGCATTTCCATCAGTTCTTTCTTTCCACTGAGACCCCCGCTCTTAGCTCAACTGTGTTTCTTTCAGTAGTCCCATGCCTCTTTATCTGTGATTCCACACAGCAGCTGTTTATAAAGTGGAATATTTCCTGCATTTCTGTGTGTGAATTCTTCCCATGGTACAAAGCACAGGATTTGGCTGATATTTTTCCAGCAATACAATCACCAGTGGTAATGGCAATGGTGAGAAAACCAACTGAATCCAGTGGGGTCAAAATCATGATGCTAAATAAAGATGAGAGGCTTTTATTTTTTTTTTCAATCTATTTGCTGAATGCTTTGTTTTCTGTTATTTTTTATTTGTATTGTTATTTTTTTAAGGCTTGTAGAGCTCTGAACTCACACACTTTGACCTTGGTTCTCTTTCCCTTTGTCTGTAAGTGTCCTCATTCTGTGACTTTATTTGCAGTGACCTGTGCAGTGGTCCAGAAGAGCGCATATGGCTTTCACACAGCCAGCTCCTGCTTTTGGGATACCACATCTGATGGTAAGAGATCTTAAGCTGATTTACGCAAAATCCAACTTTTAGCAAAGTCAAACTGCACTTTTTAATCAAATACTTATTTAATTCTAATTAAATTCTGAAAAGACTATCAACAGTATTGCTTTGTACCTAGTAACAAGTATACCTTCAGACCGATATGAAATGTGAAAACGTAACAGGTTGAAGGAAATAAGATAATAAAACATGAGAAAAATGTATATGTGTATATATATACTCTGATAATTTTTATGTTTTGCTGGTATTTCAAAATCTTTTTTGTGTATGTTTCAGGAACCTGTACCGTAAGATGGGAGAACCGGACCATGAACTGTATTGTCAATGTTTTTGCCATTGCTATTGTTCTTTAACTGACTAAAAATGTTGGGCTAAAGCCATTAACTTAAGAATTTGTCAGTGTATCCTTTCCAAAAAGAGTAATAGTTGTTTACTAGTGTGCTAGATGACAAGCGTGCAATATGCTTTATAGCTATCAACAAAAACTGATATTATCAGCAAGCAATATCATAGTAATTGGCAGATTAGCTCATATTCTATACAGCATCATTTAAATAGGAAAAATGTAATGCTAGCAAAAAATAAATTTAGAAATATGGCATGACATGAAAATACAATCTTACATTTACACCAGCTTTTCACTAATATTTTGTACCTAAGGTGATGGGGAACTACATTCAGATAATAAAGTTCTCTTTCAGCTAGAGAAGTTAACAGGAATAAATATATGAACAAAAAAGCTGTAAGGATAAATGTGGAGAAAATGATAAGAATTAGCTAACATCGGCCGGGCGCGGTGGCTCAAGTCTGTAATCCCAGCACTTTGGGAGGCCAAGACGGGCAGATCACGAAGTCAGGAGATCGAGACCATCCTGGCTAACACGGTGAAACCCCGTCTCTACTAAAAAAAAATACAAAAAACTAGCCGGGCGAGGTGGCGGGCGCCTGTAGTCCCAGCTACTTGGGAGGCTGAGTCAGGAGAATGGCGTAAACCCGGGAGGCGGAGCTTGCAGTGAGCTGAGATCCGGCCACTGCACTCCAGCCCGGGCGACAGAGCGAGACTCCATCTCAAAAAAGAAAAAGAGCTAACATCTTTTAGTTTTTTAAAACTTTCTTCCCCTCACTTAGTTGTACTTAATATTTAGTGGAAAGTAATAATTTTTTTTAATTTTTTATCAACGGATAGTATAGTAACAGCTATGATTAACTTGTTTACTTTTTATGAGGTTTAGTAAATCAATTTTTTTAATATTTCAAATTTTTGGATTTACACTTGAGGGTAAATTAAATCTGGTAAACTGAATTTCCTAGTTAAAGAAAATTAGTTGCAGTATATGATGAACAGTATATGACTCAAACAGCTGCCTTACAATTCACTCATTCCATGTGGAACAAACATTTATCAGATGCCTATTATGGGCATATTTCTCTGCTAAGCACTATAGTTGTCAATGTGCTGTGCAAATGCTAAGTTTCTTTAGCAATTGTTCAGTTGGAAGACAAGTATTAATATTTGGGGAAGGAAAAGAAAATAGTGGTTTTACAAGGGAGGAAAAAAGTGAATCTGGTTACACATATAGAAGTAAGCAAAATGAAAAGCACTTACTGTTTTCTGACAGAATTATAGATGTAATTTTAAGAGTTGCTCCTAGCAAGTTAAAAGTGCGTATAAAATATGCAACTCTTAGTTAAAGGCCTTATTATCAGTCTTATCTATACAAGTAGTAAATTTTGTCATTGCTTTAGTTACAACCATCTGTAAATAATTTAAAAGACTTATTATATGGGTTTCAAATTGAGTGGAATAAAGTATAGATTAAAAGTATACAATCATTAGCACATTATCTCAGGGCTTATGAAATGTAATTAAATTTATTAAGAAAATAGATGAAAATTAGGGTACACGGCTGGCCACCAAATGCGAAGTCAATTTGCTACTTAACCCTGAAAACAAAATCAGTTTTGCGTATTACCACTAACACTAATACATATAGAGAGTGGAACCATAACCCATTGAATTTTGGAGAGGAATAAGCTTTGTGTTAATACTGACAATATTAAGGCAATATTCTTGTAGGAATACTATGTGCATGTTTGATATTTTGCCGAATAACAATAATTAATAATTGTTCAATGTTTAAGAATAGTAATAACAAAATA